>NC_133459.1:44141184-44446578 GCF_048565385.1 Saimiri boliviensis
ACTGCGCCTGGCCTGTTTGTGTGTTTGGTTTTTTGGTAGAGACTGGGAGGTGTGGGATGAGGGGCATCTTGCTATGTTGCCCAGGCTGGTCTCAAACTCCTGGTCTCAAGTGATCCTTCTGCCTTGGCCTCCCAAAGTGCTGGGATTACCTGTGTGAGCCACCAGGCCTGGCCCAGAGAATTTAAGTAACTTGCCTATGATTATTCAACTAGTAACCAGTACAGCCTGGATTTGCATCCAAGCCTTGTGCCCTGAAAGCCTGGGTTACTTCTACTATAGGAGCATACACTTATGTAGGGAAGCTAAAGCAAAAACAACTTTAATAAATGAAAGAATGTGTAATAACAAAGGAACAAAAATTCTATATAGAAGATGAATGGAGGGAAACATGACCAAATGAGTGGTGACAGTGGAGGTGGGTAGAAAGGAGAGGATCCACCAAAGAAAAAGAATCAGGAAAGGTTTTATGGGGAAATAAGTGGACTTTGAGCCAGGTCTTGAAGGGAAGATTCCTTTTTTTTTTTTTTTTTTTTTTTTTTTTTTTTTTTTTTTGAGATGGAGTCTTGCTCTATCATCCAGGCTGGAGTGCAGTGGCACAATCTCAGCTCACTGCAACCTCTACCTCCTGGGTTCAAGCCACTCTCCTGCCTCAGCCTCCCCAGCAGTTGGGATTACAGGTGTGCACCACCATGCCCTGCTAATTTTTGCATTTTTAGTAGAGATGGGGTTGCACCATGTTGGCCAGGCTGGTCTCAAACTCCTGACCTTGTGATCTGCCTGCCTTGGCTGCCCAAAGTGCTGGGATTACAGGTGTGAGCCACTGTGCCCAGTCAGGGAAGATGGTTTCTATGGGACAGAGGAAAAGAATATATTAGTTTCTTCATTTTTTAAATTTTATAAATCTTCGGTCGGGCGCGGTGGCTCAAGCCTGTAATCCCAGCACTTTGGGAGGCCGAGGCGGGCGGATCACGAGGTCAAGAGATGGAGACCAGCCTGGTCAACATGGTGAAACCCTGTCTCTACTAAAAATACAAAAAATTAGCTGGGCGTGGTGGCGCGTGCCTGTAATCCCAGCTACTCAGGAGGCTGAGGCAGGAGAATTGCCTGAACCCAGGAGGCGGAGGTTGCGGTAAGCTGAGATCGCCCCATTGCACTCCAGCCTGGGTAACAAGAGCGAAACTCCGTCTCACACACACACACACAAACACACACACACACACACACAAATTTTATAAATCTTCTAGGTAAGTGCAAAAGTAAATTGTTTTTGTTTTTGTTTTCTTTGTTATTGAGACAGAGTCTCGCTCTATCGCCAGGCTGGAGTGCTGGAGTGCAGTGGCGTGATCTCGGCTCACTGCAATCTATACCTCCCATGTTCAAGTGATTCTCCTTCCTCAGCCTCCTGAGTAGCTGGGACTATAGGCGTGCCTCACCATGCCCAGCTAATTTTTATATTTTTAGTAGAGATGGGGTTTCACCATGTTGGACAGGATGGTCTCGATCTCTTGACCTCGTGAGCCACCTGCCTCAGCCTCCCAAAGTGCTGGGATTACAGACGTGAGCCACTGCGGCCAGCTGGAAAGAGTATATTCTAGGTTGAAGAAACAATATGGATAAAGAGGCAGGAAAACACAGACCATGTTCAGTAAACAATAAGAAATTCAGTTTGCCTGAATTATAAAGTACTTGTTAAAGAAGAGGAGAACTAGGAGAAAAGTAGTATTATGATAGGGTATAAAAGACTAGAATATTAGGCTGAGTTTATCCTGAATTCCATTGTTAAACTATAGCTGTGAATCAAAATAATCTGTATAGAGTTTTATTGATTTATTAATTTTATTTTATTTTATTTTATTTTATTTTTTGAGACAGAGTCTCACTGTGTCACCAGGTGCCAGGCTGGAGTACAGTGGCGTGATCTCGGCTCACTGCAACCTCCACCTCCCAGGTTCAAGCAATTCTCCTGCCTCAGCCTCCCAAGCAGCTGGGACTACAGGCACACGCCACCACACCCAGCTAATTTTTGTATTTTTTAGTAGAGACGGGGTTTCACCATGTTGTCCAGTATGGTCTCAATTTCTTGACCTTGTGATCTGTCCACCTTGGCTTCCCAAAGTGCTGGGATCACAGGCATGAGCCACCGTGCCTGGCCTATTTATTTATTTTTAAATACAGATATCTGCACCTCACCCAAGACTTTAATCAATGAGGAAATCACTGAAGGTTTTTGATCCAGGAAATGCCATTGTTAATTTATTTATTCAATCAAATATGATAAGTAGCTACCATTTTTCAGGCACTGTGCTAGGAACCAGTGGATGTCAATGTAAATAAAACAATGCTTGCCCTCAAGGAATTTATAATCAGGCCGTGCGTGGTGGCTCACGCCTGTAATCCTAGCACTTTGGGAGGCTGAGGTGGGTGGATCACCTGAGGTCAGAAGTTCAAGACCAGCCTGGCCATCATGGTGAAACCCCATCTTTAAAAAAAAAAAAAAAAAAAAAAGAAATTTATAATCTACTTATCTGTCGAATAGTCAGTTGAAACCAATGATAAATTCTATTGTATTATAAGAGCTTATAGGAGGTGTATCAAACTAATCTTGGAAGATCAGAAAAGGATTCCCAGAGAAAATAAATTCTAAACTAGGGCCTGTAAAATTGGTTGGGTCAGGGGGGATGAAGAGGCATGTTCTGGGCAAATAAAAAAATCTGGTACAGAGCTCCAAAGGTAGAAAGGGTCATGTCCCATTTGTGGAACTGAAAGAAGTTCAGTACGCACAGTTGAGACAGGAGCAGAGAGGCCAAAGAAGTAAGCAGGGGGGCCACAGAGATAAGCAGTAGCAAGATTGGTTTTGACTTTACCCCGAGGACAACGAGGAGCCATAGAAGGGTTTTCGCAGGGAGAAATAAAATAGACGTGTATTCAACAGTGGTACTGGCATAAAAACAGACATATAAGCCAATGTAATGGAATAGAGAGCCCAGAAATAAACACTCACCTATCATTTGGGAAAAGACAGTCTTTGCAACAAATGAGAAATGCAAATCAAAACCACAATGAGAAATCACCTCACACCCATTAAAATAGCTACTATCAAGAAAAAAAAACCCACAGAAAATAACAAGTGTTGGTGAGAATGTGGAGAAATTGGAACCCTTAAAAACCCACTGTCAGTGGGATTGTAAAATGGTACAACTGCTACAGAAAAAAATATGGCAGTTCCTCAAAAAATTAAAAATAGAACTACTGTATAGTCCAGCAATCCTATTTCTGGGTATGTACCCAAAAGTCTGGAAAATAGGGTCTTAAAGAGATATTTGCATACCCATGTTCATTGCAGCATAATTTACAATAGCCAAGAAGTGAAAGCAACGCAAATGTTCATCAACCCATGAATGGATAAACAAAGTATGGCATATACATACAATAAAATATTTATGCAGCCATAAAAAGGAAGGAAATACTGTCACATACAACATGGATGAACCTTGTGAACATTATGCTAAGTGAAATAATGCGATCCCAAAAGACAAATACCATATGATTCCACTTATATGAGGTATCAAAAGTAGTCAAATTCATAGAAACTGAAAGTAGAGGCTGGGTGTGGTCGCTCGTGCCTGTAATCCAGCACTTTAGGAGGCCAAGGTGGATGGATTGCCTGAGTTCAGGAGTTCAAGACCATCCTGGCCAACATGGTGAAACCCTGTCTCTACTAAAAAATACAAAAATTAGCTGGGCGTGGTGGCGTGCGCCTGTAGTCCCAGCTACTAGGGAGGCTAAGGCAGGAGAATTGCTTGAACCCGGGAGGCAGAGATTGCAGTGAGCCGAGATTGTGCCACTGTACTCCAGCCTGGTGCCTAGTGACAGAGCAAGACTGTCTCAAAAAAAAAAAAAAAAATTAGCTGGGTATGGTGATGTACGCCTGTAGTACCAGCTACTTGGGAGGCTAAGGTGGGAGAATCTCTTGAGCCTTGGAGGCGGAGGTTGCAGGGAGCCGAGATCACACCACTGCACTCCAGCATGGGTGACAGTGAGACTCTGTCTCAAAAGCAAAAAGAAAATAGAATGGTTGTTAGCAGGAGCTGGAGAGATGGAGAAATGAGGAATTGTTATTTAATGGGTATAGAGTTTGTTTTACAAGATGAAAAAGGCTAGCCATAGTGGCTCAATTCTATAATCCCAGCACTTTAGGAGAACAAGGTGGGAGGACTGCTTGAGCCCTCGAAAGTTCGAGACCAGCCTGGGCAACATAGTGAGACCTCATAGCTACAAAAAATAAAAAATTAGCCAGATCTAGTGGTACATGCCTGTAGTACCAGCTACTCGGAAGGCTGAAACAGGATGATCACTTGAGCTTGGGATATCAAGGCTGCGGTAAGCCATGATGCATTCTAGCCTGGATGATGGAGTGAGACCCCATCTCATTTTTTAAAAAATAACAATTAAAAAAAAGATGAAAGGGCCAGGCGCGGTGGCTCACGCCTATAATCCCAGCACTTTGGGAGGCCGAGGCGGGTGGATCACAAGGTCAAGAGATCAAGACCATCCTGGTCAACAAGGTGAAACCTCGTCTCTACTAAAAATACAAAAATTAGCTGAGCATGGTGGCGCGCGCCTGTAGTCCTAGCTACTCGGGAGGCTGAGGTAGGAGAATTGCTTGAACTCAGGAGGCGGAGGTTGTGGTGAGCTGAGATCGTGCCATTGCACTCCAGCCTGGGTAACAAGAGCGAAACTCCATCTCAAAAAAAAAAAAAAAAAAAAGATGAAAAAGACCTAATGGCAAGGCGCGGTGGCTCACGCCTGTAATCCCAACACTTTGGGAGGCTGAGGCGGGCAGATCACCTGAGCTCAGGAGTTCAAGACCAGCCTTGGTAACATGGTGAAATCCCATCTCCACTAAAAATACAAAAAATTAGCCAGGTGTGGTGGTGCATGCCTGTAATCCCGGCTACTCGGGAGGCTGAGGCAGGAGAATTGCTTGAATCTGGGAGGCGGAGGTTGCAGTGAGCCAAAAATTGCGCCGCTGCACTCCAGCCTGGGTGACAGAGCGAGACTCTGTCTCAAAAAAACATATATCTGGCCTGGTACAGTAGCTACTGTCCTTGTTATGTGGGAGGATAAAGCAGGAGGGCTGCTTGATCCCAAGAATTTGAGGCTGTAATGCACTATGAACTCCAGCTTGGGCAACAGAACAAGACTCCGCTTCTTTCTTAAAAAAAAAAAAAGAAAAGAAAAAGGTCTGGAGATCTGTTGCACAACACTGTGAAAATACTTAGTGCTAACTACTGAACTATATTCTTAAAAATGGCTAACATACTTCAAAAGAAACAACAAAAAAAAGATTTGTATTTTAGGACCATTCTGGCTGGCAATATAGACTACAGATTTAAAGTGTGAAACAAGGCTGACAGACTAGTTAGAAGGTTATGACAAGAGATGTGAAGGTGCAAGAAATGGTGTTGGATAACTGATTCAAGATAGTAAAAAGGTAAGATGAAAGGACATGGATAAGATTTGGAAAAGAGACAGATTAGGGATGAAGTAAAAGGAAACTATCATTTGTAGAAGAGCTAAGTACTATATTAATATTTTTGCAAGTTATTAATTTAACAAAACCTTTATTGAGCAGCTACTTGTGCCTAGTATTACAGAAGATTTTAGACAGTCATTCTGCCACTATCATAGAATAGTTTCTCATTTTTTGAAGTTCATTAAACTGGCCTTTGACACTGTACCTGCTTAATAATTATTAAGTAAGAAATAGACATAAGCAATGAGCTAACATGAGCAAGTAAGGAAATAAATGCCTATAATTGACTCTGGAAACCACTGATCTAAGAATTTATTATCTAAGCAAATAATGGTGACCAGGATAACAAGAAAAGACCACATAAAGAGAAAGAGAAAGTAAACATAGAAAATGCAGACAGTGATTATGTATCAGGTGCAGGAATGCAGAAATGCACCTGAGTAGTAGCACCTGAGAGGTATATTGGGAGACCCTCCTACCATGGTCCTACAGCTCCCAGGAGCCAACAGAATCAATTCCTGGAAATGATACCACTTATCAAGTTAGAAAAATTACACTTGGCAAATCTATTAGAAGCACATCTAGCCTAAACTCAAAAAGAACTCTGTGAATTCAACTGTCACACTACTTTAACAATCATGAGGGGATTAGGAGAAAGATTAGCTAGAAATCCTCTGAAGAACTTTCCAAATCCTTCTGCTGTCCTCATACTACCAAAGCTGTAAAAGGATTCATCAAATGGATGGCCAAAATAACCTTGAAAGAGGCAGATATCTTTGCAGCTAACAGTTTAACTGTTAAAAGCTCAAGTGTTAGGAAGCAGTATTCATTTATCCATTTTCCACTTACCCAACAAATATTTATTGCATGCCTTTATGCTCCAGTTACCGACAATTCAGCAGTGAACAACAGCCAAGCCCAAGGAGCTCAAAGTCTAGTAAGTGCAGGATGACAGTCAGCCAAAACTTGATTTAAATCCTAGCTCAGCTAAGAGACCTTAGCTAAATTAATCTCTTTCTGAGCCTCAGATTTCTCATCTGTAAAATGGGAAAAATATCATCTATTTCATATGATTGTGAGCTAATTAAATATTGAGAGGCAGGAAAAAATGCTTAGCAGACTCTGGCACATAGAAAACATTTAGTATGAAAAATCACTTAATGATTTTTTATTTATTTCTTTATTCAGGAGATAATACAGCAGTTGAAAATGCCTCCTTTCAAATCAATGAAATATTCTCTAATGAAAAGTATTTCGATAAACAGGATATGAACAAGGAAGGCATCACTCAGAGTACTCCTTTAGACACCAATACTCAATGAAGATATCTCAACTCAAATGTCCAATAAACATCTCAAACTTAACCTGATCAAAAATGACCTCTTGATCATCTCCCACTGTGTACCTCCTATAGTCTTCCCCAACTGCATTAAAGGCAATGCTTTTCTTTAGGTGTTCAATCAAAAAAACCTCAGAGTTATCCTTGACTTCTTTCATCCTCTCATACCCCACAGCGAATGCATCAGGAAAGCCTATTTGTTTTTCTTCTACTTTCAAAATGGATCCAGAATTCTCGGCTCCACTGCTATCATTCTGGTCCATTACCATGAACTCTCACCTTTTTTTAAGTCTTTATTTATTGCACAGACTTTATTGTAACAGTCTCTTTAACTGGTTTTCCTGCTTTCTTCCACCTTTTCTCTTTTTTCAGTCATTCACCAAACAGAAGCCAGGATGATCCCACTAAAGTATAAGTCACAAAAACCTGAGTAATTCACAATTCATCCTGAGTAAAATCTAAAATTCTTACAATGGTATATATGAGACTCTCTGATCTAGCTGGTGCTTCCTCTCTGACCCCATCTATTACTGTTCTCTTCATGCTCTCCACTGCAGTCACATTACCCACCTTGAGTTATTCAACCAGACAAGGCACACTTCTGCCTCCACGCCTTTGCACATGCTATTCCAACTACCTAGAACACTTTCATATCCACACAGCTGGTTCCTTCACCTTAAATTTTAGCCTCTTTTGTGAGGCCTTCTCTGTCTACTTGTTGAAAGTTATAAACCACTTAGCACTTAATATCATATATATTACAATTTGTTTTCTTGTTTAGTTTAACTCCTCTGCCCACCCCTTGCTGATTAAACTATAAATTCTAGCTGGGTACAGTGGCTCATGCCTGCAGTCCCAGTGCTTTGGGAGGCCAAAGTGGAAAGATCACTTGAGCCCAGGAGTCCAAGATCAGCCTGGACAACATAGCAGGATCCTTGTCACTACCAAAAATTAAAAAAAAAAAAAAAAAGTTAAACTTAAAAAAAAATTAAAATGTAAATGCCATGAGGACATGGATTTTTATTTGTTCATTATTGTATTCCTAGTACCTGGAATAGTGCCAGACATGGTAGGAGCCAAATAAATATCTTTTAGATGAATAAATGAGCCAAAAGCAAGCAAGCAAGTCAGAGAAAAACTGTTTTAAGGATAAAGTAAACTAAATAAACTCTTCCATTATTTGTGGGCTAGCTTGCCAACCTCAAATTCTTGTTTCTCAAATGTCACAGGGAGTTACTAAAAATAAGAACAGAAAACATGTATCACAGTTTGAGAGTTTTTTATTACTAAATGAGCAAAGCAAAAATATAAGTTACTTTTTCCAAAAGTAAAGTATATGTCAAACTATATTCATAGAAATACTTTTTGCAGGTAGAAATTTAAGTGAAATAAACTTCTAATTATGAAAATGATTTGAGATGTAATATTTCATACTTTTTTTTTTTTTTTTTTTTTTGAGACATAGTTTCACTCTGTCACCCAAGCTAGAGTGTAGTGAGTGGCGCAATCTTGGCTCTGCAGCCTCCACCTCTGGGGCTGAAGCGATTCTCCTCCCTCAGCCTCTTGAGTAGCTAGGATTAGAGGCGCCTGCCACCATGGCTATTTTTTAATCTTTTCTTTTCTTTTTTGTATTTTTAGTAGAGACAGGGTTTCACCATGTTAGCTAGGCTGGTCTTGAACTCCTGACCTCAAGTGATCCACTCACCTTGGCCTCCCAAAGTGTTAGGATTATAGCCACTGTGCCACTGTGCCTGGCCTTCACACTATTTTTGATTTCTGGCTCTTTTTACTAGGGCTAATTCAGCTTTCTTAGAGCTGGGTTTACACTAGACCATCAACTACAAACACACACTAAGCATATACGATGGGCCCAGACACATAGGGTATTATTATACGCCCTATCTAGGAGACTGAGTTCCCTTAGAGAACCTGGGATTTCACACAGCTCTAAGATTGGGAGAGAGAAGAGAGATAAGGACATTCCTAGTCCTAGAAGGAATACCTAAAGCCAGAATGTATAGAAGAAAGCAAAAAAGACCCATGTAACTAAAGGAGGGATTCATATTATGAAACCAGATTAGAGAGAGTTTAGAATATGAAACAGGTTTTTTTAAATTCAATATTGAAGAAACAGAATTTTTTAGACAGAAGCAACACATTATCAATTGTGCTTTGATGAAGATTATTCAGATAGTAGTATGTTGAAATGAAGAAAAGAGGTCAGGTGTGGTAGTTCACACTGTAATCCCCACACTTTGGCAGGCCCGGTGGGAGGATCCCTTAAGGTCAGGAGTTCAAGACGAGCCTGGGCAATATAGTGAGACTCAATCTCTACAAAAACAAACAAACAAACAAAAAAAAAAAACTTAAAAATTAGCTGGGTGTGATGGCATGCATCTGTAGTTCTAACTAATGGGGAAGCTGACACAGGAGGATCACTTGAGCCCAAGGGTTTGAGGCTGCAATGAGCTATGATGGTGCCACTGTATTCCATCTTGGGTGACAAAGAAGCAAGACCTTGTCTCTCTCTTTTTTTTTTTTTTTTTTTAAGACCTTGTCTCTTAGAGAAAAAAATATTTTCAAGCCTGTAATCCCAGCACTTTGGGAGGCCGAGGCGGGTGGATCACGAGGTCGAGAGATCGAGACCATCCTGGTCAACATGGTGAAACCCCGTCTCTACTAAAAGTGCAAAAAATTAGCTGGGCATGGTGGCATGTGCCTGTAATCCCAGCTACTCAGGAGGCTGAGGCAGGAGAATTGCCTGACCCCAGGAGGCGGAGGTTGCGGTGAGCCAAGATCGTGCCATTGCACTCCAGCCTGGGTAACAAGGGTGAAACTCTGTCTCAAAAAAAAAAAAAAAAAAAAAACATTTGTAGGAATTGAGGCATAAAATAATATTATGGTTTTGGAATGAAGAGAAAGAAGAATAATCAGAAAGATACAACAAACAAAAATAGGATAAGACTGCGGACTGATTATATTCAAGTGATGAGAAAAAGTCAAAACTAATCCCAAAGAACAAAGGATTCTAATAAGAGAAATAATAAAAATCGGGCATAGTGGCTCACGCCTATAATCCCAACACTTTGGGAGGCTGAGGCAGGCGGATCATGAGGTCAGAAGCTTGAGACCAGCCTGGTCAGTATGGTGAAACCCCATCTCTACTAAAAATACAAATATTAGCAGGCTGTGGTGGTGCCCACCTGTAGTCTCAGCCACTTGGAGGCTGAGGCAGGAGAATCACTTGAACCTGGAAGGTGGAGGTTGCAGTGAGCCGAGATGGTGCGTGCCACTGCACTCCAGCCTGGGTGACAGAACAAAACTCCGTATCAAAAGGAAAAAAAAAAAAAAAGAGAAATGAAAAGAAATGAAGGTTGGAATGGATGGCCACTTCGGGGAGGGTAACAAGCTAAGCTGTACTGCAAACACTAGCAGAATAACTGACTAGAAAAAAAAGAATATGAACTATAATGAATAACAACTATTAATATATAGAGAGATCTGAGAGTTAACAGCATGGGATAACATTTTTTTTTAAACAGTTTCTAAGGAAGGGCACAGTAAGAATTTTCTCACTATCCCAGCCATTAACCATTGAGTTCATGAAAGACTGCAGTAGAATAAAGATGGTCATTAAGAGATGGAGTCTAATTCCCCTCCCCTTTAATCAAAGCTGGCCTTAGTGACTTGCTTGACCAACAGAATGCAGCTTAAGGGACATTTTGGAACTTGCAAGGCTAGGTCATAGAAGTCTTGCAGCTTCCACTTGGGTGGTTTGTACCACTCACCAGTCACTGCACGAAAAGCCTAACTATCCTAAGATCACCATGCTGTGTGTGGGAAGCCTAAACCATATGGAGATGATCTAGGGCAGGCTTCCCCAAACTTTTTACACAGGGGGCCAGTTCACTGTCCTCAGACCGCTGGAGGGCTGCCACATACTGTGCTCCTCTCACTGACCACCAATGAAAGAGGTGCCCTTCCCGAAGTGCGGCGGGGGGCTGGATAAATGGCCTCAGGGGGCCGCATGCGGCCGCGGGCCGTAGTTTGGGGACGCCTGATCTAGAGAATGAGACACCATGTGGAAAAAAGGAAGAGCCAAGGAGTACCATGGCACCAGACATGTAAATGAAGAAGCCATCTTGGAAATGGATTTGCCAGCTCAGTCACTGCAGCTGACACATATGGATCAAAAATCCAGCAACACCCTTCTGCAAACCTGACCTACAAAATCACAAGCAAAATAAAATTTAACAGCCACTAAGTTTTGGGGTAGTTTTTTGTGTAACAATAGATCATGGAAACAGGTCTCTTTTTATCCTAAACCCAGAGCCTAGCAAAGTACCTAGCCCATAGTAGATTCATTCAAAGTGGTGTGTATCAAGTGAATCTCTCTCTTCCCTTATATTTTCTAATTTACCTCTTTGTCATTTTCCCTCACTGTCCTTTAGGAAAACCTGAATCACAGACACAATCACTGTTAGTACCTCTGGTATGTCCTCTTAACTACCATGTGGTGGTAACAGCTGCCAGCCCCAAACTTTAAAGATAGGTATGTCTTTGGTGCCAAAGTTAACCCAAGGCAGGGCACCAAGCAACTTCACTTCTGGCTCAAGGTAAATAAGGCTAGGAAAATATTCTGTACTGGAACACACAAAAAAATAAGAAGCAGGCACAATTAATAACAATATCACATATCACAGTACACCAAAAAAACTGGAATCAGGGTCTGCCTGGCTCATTTTTCCTTTTTTTTTTTTTTTTTTTCTTTTTGAGACGGGGTATCACTCTGTTGCCCAGGCTAGGGTGCAGTGGCAGAATCCTAGCTCATTGAAGCCTCGCCCTCTTAGCCTCAAGCAATTCTCCTGCCTCAGCCTCCTGAGTAGCTGGGACCACAGGCACAAACTGTAATGCCTGGCTAATTTTTAAATTTTTTCTAGAGATAAGGTCTTACTATGTTGCCCACGCTGGTCTTAAACTCCTCCTGGCCTCATATAATCCTCCCATTTCAGCCTCCCAAAGCGCTGAGATCACAGGTGTGAGCCACTGCACATGCCTTGGTTTGCCCATTTTTATATATAATGCATGAGTTTGGTCACAGAACCCATAGAGTTTCCTTTCACTGTAAGCTATCTAATTATGCCTTCTTATAAGTCTGACGAAACAAACTCAGAAGCAATACATATCAACTCACATAAACAAGAAATTTCTAAAGTAACTACTACTCTTTAATAAAGAAAGAAGGTGTATGGTTGGGTGAGAATAGGAAGTGACATGAGGATCAGGGCTATGTGAATAAAAAACTCTCTCCAACAGCCTTCAGCTAAAAGCATTTCTTTCAGTACTAAGCATCTGCTCCACTGAGGTGGTTCTGTTGTAAAAAGACTAAATCACCTCAACCAGGCCAAGGAATATTCTGCAACTGAAGAACTGGCTGAGTGGTTCTCATCGCCACAGAAGAAAAAAAAAAAAAAAGTTTCTTTTCTTTTCTTTCTTTCTTTTTTTTTTTTTTTTTGAGACACAGTCTCGCTTTGTTGCCCAGGCTACAGCATAGTGGCATGATCTCGGCTCACTGCAACCTCCACCTTCTGGGTTCAAGTGATTTTCCTGCCACAGCCTTCCGAGTAGCTGGGACCACAGGCATACCCCACCCACTCCTGGCTAATTTTTGTATTTTTTTGTAGAAAGGGAGTTTTGCCATGCTGGCCAGGCTGGTTTCAAACTCCTGGCCTCAAATGATTTACCCACCTCTTCCTCCCAAAGTGCTGGGATTACAGGTGTGAGCCACCATACCTGGCTGGATAGTTTTCTTCATGGCAGAAAAGGCAAGAGAGACCCCCCAAAATATCCTTCTCACCAAGCAATTCATTTGCTGTCTCCCCTGATCAGAGAGTACTGTCATTTGAGATCCCTCTCCACAACCATATACCTTACCCAGTTCCCCAATCTTCTAGCTACTGAGAGGCTCTTCGCTAACAGATTCCCAAACTGCTTGACTGTGAGGATATTTCCTTCCCTGTGCCTTTCTTAACAATATTAAAATGAAAAAGTACTTTGAGATGACACACGATCTATCCAGAGGCATCTCTTTTCTCTTCTCTCATTGTTTCTCTCTCTTTCCTCTCTATCCCAATCTCCCATGAATCTTGCATACGCAAGAAAAAACATATACCATGTAAGTTTTTGGCAGCTACTTTTTGATTATGAATGATAGACATCTTTATTTTAGGATGAAGTTGACAACATGAAGACAGAGCAAAGAGAAAGAATAAGGTTCTGGACAGCATCACTTTAACCACTGAATTGTATTAATACTTAATCTAATAAACTGCCAACATTCCAGTTATATAAATCCTTTTGTTGTTTAAGGCCCATTTAACTATTTTCTATTACTTGCTCCCAAACACATCCTAATATACCCAATGACCAGTATCTTTTCCAAATAACCTAGAATACATAAAAAGTGAGTCAGAATTGAATTCTACAAACACTATGCATGCTACACATATAAGATCCTGTACTTAGCACTATGGGAAATATAAAAATCAATTAACCACAGCATGTTGTAATAGAAATTTGAAGTCAGATGAACCTGGATCCAATCCTACTTTGGGGAAGTAACTTAATTTCTCTAAGCTTTAGTTTTCTCATCTACAAAATGGAAGAAACAGGATTACAGCATTGTGAGAATTATAGTTAACATAAAGTACCAACCATAGCATTCTGCCCATAGTGGGAGTTTAATAATTAATAGTTGTTATGGTTTAAGAAATGGGAGAAATTCTTTACCCTCAAATGGGGCAGAAAACACAAATACTTATGATCTGCTGAGTGGAATATTTATAGGGCATGGATGATTGTCAAGGGTTCCAATTCTTCACCTCCTACTGAATTTGCAGGACACTCCTGATAAGGGCAGAGCATATTTCCTACCCCTGGACTTAAGCATGTGACTTGCTTTGTCCAATGGGATGTTGGCCAAGCAAACTTGAACATAAGGAAAGTCATGAAAAGTAGTTGTGCAAATGGATTGGCATATTCTTGCAATTCTATCATTTTAAAAAGGACAAATCCAGTCTAGCCCACTGGCCCCAGAAAGGGGATGAGCTAGAGCAAAGCTGCCCCAGCAAGTCCCAGACTACGGCAGACCACCAGCTGACCAGCAGCTGCATGAGTGAGCCTATGTTAGATCAGCACAACTGCTCAATCTAGCCCCGCTCAGTTCAGCTAACCCTGGAAATGTATGAGAAATAAATGTTTATTGTATGCTTTTGTGGCTGGATGGCAGTAGCTAACCAAATATAATTCATAGAGTTATATTTTCTGTTTAAAAAAAAACAAGGATTTACACTTCCCTGATACTTGTCACTAAGTGAAAGACAAGGTTAGCTCTTGTGAGTCAATGACATATTTATGTTATATTCCTATTCCTTTTTTTTTTTTTTTAAGAGGTCTCTCTCTGTTGCCCAGGTTGGAGTGCAGGGGTACAATCATGCCTAATTGCAGCCTCAACCTTCAACCTCCTGGGCTCAAGCAATCATCCTGTCTTAGCCTCCCAAGTAGCTGAGACTATAGGTGTGTGTCACCACATCTGGCTGATTTTTAAAATTTTTTGAAAGGTCAGGGTCTTACTATATTGCCAAGGCTGGTTCCAAAATTATGACCTTAAGCAATCCTTCTGCCTTGACCTCCCAAAAGTGTTGTTATTATAGATATGAGCCACTGCATTCAGCCTCAATACAGATTCCTATTTCAACTAATTAAATTTTAAAAGTTTCATGTGACCTTTCACCAAACTGTTTTTATATATTTTTTGAGACAGGGTCTTACTCTGTTACTAAGGCTAGAATACAGTGGTGCAATTATGGCTTACTGCAGCCTCAACCTCCTGGGCTCAGGTGATCCTCCTACCTCAGCCCCTCCAGTAGCTAGGACTACAGGTGCATGCCACTACACCTGACTAATTTTTGTATTTTTTGAAGAGACAGTCTTTTGCCATGTTGCCCAAGCTGGTCTCAAATTCCTGAGCTCTAGCGATCTGCCCACCTTGGCCTCTCGAAGTGTTGGGATTACAGGAGTGAACCACCATGCCTGGCCTATGCTTTCACTCTAACAAATACTAGTTTGCTTAAAAATGTGAGTCAGCTGGCTGGGCGAGGTGGCTTATACCTGTAATCCCAGCACTTTGGGAGGCTGAGGCAGGTGGATCACCTGAACTCAGGAGTTGGAAATCAGCCTGACTAACATGAAGAAACCCTATCTCTACTAAAAATACAAAATTAGCCAGGCATGGTGATGCATGCCTGTAATCCCAACTACTCAGGAGGCTGAGGCAGGAGAATCACTTGAACCCAGAAGGCGAAGGTTGTGGTGAGCCGAGATAGGGGCACTGCACTCCAGTCTGGGCAATAAGAGTGAAACTCTGGCTCAAAAAGAAAAAAACAAAAAAAAAACAAAACAACAACAACAAAAAACTTGACTCTATCCTAACTACAGGTAGTTTAAAAACAAAAACAAAATAAAAACCTAAGTGTCTGACTGTTCCACGTTCAATTAATGTCTATAATTACAAAGAAGACTCATGGAAATGGTTCAAGTCCACAAAAATGCAGATCACTAATATATATGAGAAATATTCTTCCTAATAATGAGTACTATGCTTGCCTACTGTAATGATTGACAAATAAATATGAAGAGAAATGACGAATGGTACTCATATCACTTTGGAAGATAAAAATTCCACCATCTGAAAAGTATTTACTGAATGTCATCTAAGTTTCAAGGGCTATGCTAGATATTATTAATAATTTATTTTTTATGATCCTTAGTGAAACCAATAGTTGTGCTTCCAAGGTAAATTATACGGTAATTAAACCTAGAAGTCTCCAAAGACCTGTGCCACCAAGGCCTTTGCTGATCCCCTTCTAAAAATAACCAAAAGCATTTGGCTATTTGGGCTTTATCACTATTAGTCTGTTAATATCACATTAAAAATTACTAATATCATAAGCTATGTCAAAATCTCATTAATGCTACTGGAAAGACTGGCAATAAATACTCTTTCATAAAGCACACACTGTATGTTGTAAATGGCTAAAAACAAGCTAACAAGCAGCAGATTAAGTACAACATGGCCAAGAAAATATTCCATTATGATCACTTATTACTGTCATTGCCACCATATCCTGCTTTAAAATATGCAACTTAACACAGATTTCAAAAGATGTTCTTCTTTATCAGCAAAACTTACACACCAGCCCTTTCAATGAATTTACATTTCAGAGAACAATCACATACACAGGGAATGCAACAAATATTTCAATGCTTCTTAGCATCAGAACTCTGGTGGGTAGAAGGAAGGGGAGAACTTTATCTTTGAAGAATTTATAGACTCAATTCCAAGAATAGAAATACATGGGAAATGTTTCTTGATCTGGGGTGCTGGTTATGGGTGTGTTCATTTGCAAAAATTTAGTGAGCTGTACTTTTCATATGTACATTTTTTCTCATATGTTATACTTCAGTAAAAGGTCTAATTTTTTTAAAAAACTTATTTTTACCGCTGCTTTACCAGGAAAAAGTCTAATTTAATGACACTAAGAGCAGTATAGGACTAAGTACAAAATGAAAAATATTAACAACTCAGAGTTCAGAAGAGGAACTAGTCATTGTTAATACAAGTTCAAAGAGTTAACATGTATTAAATAATTTCTATATGCCAGGCATTTTACTAAATATTTTATATATATATATATATATATATTTTTTTTTTTTTTTTTTAAAGATGGGGTTTCACCATGATGGCCAGGCTGGTCTTGAACTCCTGACCTCAGGTGATCCACCCACTGCAGCCCCCAGAGTGCTAGGATTACAGGCGTGAGCCACTGCGCCTGGCCATATTTTATATTTCATCTTCACAACATCCTTGTGAGGTCAACATGATATCAACAGCATTTGCCACAATTAATACTACCTCCTTGAACTCCTTCCTTTCCATTCCAGGCCAATGTGCTCTCCTGGTTTTCTTCCTACCTCACTAACTGCTCCTTCTCAGTCTGCCCGTCTCCCCAGACTTTCTTTCATCTATCTATCTATCTATCTATCTATCTATCTATCTATCTATCTATTTGGAGACAGGGTCTCACTCTGTTGCCCAGGCTAGAGTGCAGTGACATAATCATGGCTCTCTGTAGCCTCAAACTCCTGGGCTCGAGTGATCCTCTTGCCTTAGCCTCCTCAGTAACTAGGACTATAGGTGCATGCCATCACACCCAGATTATTTTTATTTTTATTTTTTGTAGAGACAGTCTCGCTATGTTGCCCAGGCTGGTCTCAAAATCCTAGTCTCAGGCAACCCTCTCACTTCAGCCTCCCAAAGTACTGGAATTACAGGTGTGAGCTATAGCACCCTGCCTTCCCTAGACAGTTAAAATTTAAATACTCTAGGGCTCAGCTCTTGGTCATCTTCTCTATCTATACTCCCTGGGACAGGCATTATTATTATTATTTTGAGACAGAGTCTTGCTCTGTCACCCAAGCTGGAGTGCAGTGGCACAATCTCAGCTCACTGCAACAATCTCCGCCTCCAAGGTTCAAGCAATTCTCCTGCCTCAGCCTCCTGAGTAGCTGGGATTACAGGCATGCACCACCATGCCCGGCTAATTTTTGAATTTTTAGTAGAGACAGGTATTATTAATTATTATTATTATTCCCATTATACAAACTTTGAGATGCAGAGAGATTCAGACCTATGCAATCAAGACTTCAGAGGCCATACTCAACCTCTTCACCATTCTGCCTTCTTTGGCTTTCCATTTAAGAGGCAGGGCATAGCTGCACACATTCCACATTCTAGTGCCTTCAGTAACTGAGAAAAGAGACAGAGAGAGGCACACGGGACCCTCTTCCATAAGATATGAAGGACTAATAGTAGACACCAAGCCAGTAGAAAACCAACATTCTTGCAAATTCTGTTAAACAATCTTCCTTCCTAAGTTTCTTCACTTTGTACTTTGGTAATTGCTTCTCAAGGAAGAATGTGAAAAGAAACTAGAACATACAGACTCCAATCTTAGATGCTCATGAAATAATCTGGGGAGCTTTTAAAAATATAGATATAATAGGCCCTATATGAACATATTAAACATAGAAGATTCCAGTAATCTGTGTTTCCAAGGAGCACCCAAGCAAGGTCTGAAGCTGACAAGTTGGCACCTGAATTTGCTCTCAAGAGAGTTTCTCTGATCCTCAAAGGATGAATAATGACTATCACATATTTATCTATCTAGCAGAGGCTGGAAATGAAATGAGAATGAAGATGTAAACTGATTCCAACAAATAATAAGACCAATGAGGAAAACCACAGCAAGGACTGTGGAATTCTGGTTCAGGACACCAAACATTACCATGTGGTCTGGTAATTTGTTGCCACAGAGAGTTTGTAGTCAAGTGTTGCTATCCCTTGGTTTCGGAGGGAATCATATCTGGGCAGCAAGAGCCAATTTAATATTTTAATAATATATATGCTCCGAGTATTCACCAAGTATTATGAGGCAATACAAGAATATTAAGAAATCCTGTCATTGTTCCAAGGCAACAGAAGAAAGCATTATTAACATTGCCATTTTCGCATAAACATAAATGCACATGCATTTTGTTTACATATGCAAGCAACACTTACTATGAAATTATAAATGCTGAAACTAAAGCAAATAAGTTACTTCAACACTTACTGACATCTTACCTCTGTAAGTGCATGCAGTTGTCCTTGATGAACACACACACCCATGAACCTAAAGAACAAAACGGAATTATTTTACAAGTGAAAAGGACACAAACTTAAATGTCAAGACCATCCTGGTCAACACGGCAAACCCCCTTCTCTACTAAAAATACAAAATTAGCCAGGCATGGTGGCACATGCCTGTAGTCCCAGCTACTCAGGAAGCTGAGGCAGGGGAACCTCTTGAATCTGGGAGGCAAAGGTTGCAGTCAGCCAAGATCATACCACTCCAGCCTGGGTGAGAGAGAGAGACTGCATCTCAAAAAGAAAAAAAGAAACCACCTGTGAAGTTCCCTGGGATCTTGTACAATCCTGTAGACTCTTAACCTTTTTTTTTTTTTTTTTTTGAGATGGAGTTTCGCTCTTGTTACCCAGGCTGGAGTGCAATGGCGCGATCTCGGCTCACCGCAACCTCCGCCTCCTGGGTTCAGGCAATTCTCCTGCCTCAGCCTCCCGAGTAGCTGGGATTACAGGCACAGGCCACCACGCCCAGCTAATTTTTTGTATTTTTAGTAGAGACGGGGTTTCATCATGTTGACCAGGACGGTCTCGATCTCTTGACCTCGTGATCCAACTGCCTCGGCGTCCCAAAGTGCTAGGATTACAGGCGTGAGCCACCGAGCCCGGCCACTCTCTTAATCTTTTTTTTTAAAAAATTTTATCTCGGGTCAGGTGCGGTGGTTCACGCCTGTAATCCCAGCACTTTGGGAGGCCGAGGCAGTTGGATCACGAGGTCATGAGATCGAGACCATCCTGGTCAACATGGTGAAACCCCGTCTCTACTAAAAATACAAAAAAAAATTAGCTGGGCATGGTGGCGCGTGCCTGTAATCCCAGCTACTCAGGAGGCTGAGGCAGGAGAATTGCCTGAACCCAGGAGGCAGAGGTTGCGGTGAGCCGAGGTCGCGCCATTGCACTCCAGCCTGGGTAACAAGAGCGAAACTCCGTCTCAAAAAAAAAAAAAAAAAAAAAATAGATGTCAGGCTGATAAATTTCTAAATTTACCATGAAATATCTGGTTGTAGCAAGATCTAGCGGTAAAAAGCAATGGTGGAAGAGGGACAGTAGGAAGTCTTGAAAATATCATGGTATAATGAAAAAAGCCCCAGCTGGGAGTAAGTAAACTTGGTGCTGGTTTCACCTCTGCCATTACCTGACTACATGCTCACACACACACACACACAAAAGTCACCAACTTTTTAGTTTACACACTTCAGTGATACTTGATGTTTTTCTCAACCAACAGGTTATATTTATATACATAAGTGATTTTTAAATAAAAACCATAAATGAATGATTATGACTGATGATGATCATAAAGTAGGAGAAGATAAATGCCTTAAAGACATTAACAGTACACAAGTCCCAAGTAAGTTCTAGTTTGGAAGAGCAAAGGAACGGGAAGAGACTGACTACAAGCAGACTGCAAGGCAGAGCAGTGACTGTGTTAGAACAGACCCTAAAATTTCCGTGAATACAGAGTCTATGTCCTCTTCTTCCCTGTGTTCACAGAACCTAACGGTACCTAGTAAACAGAGAGTAAGCAAATTCAGTAAATGATTGCTGAGTGAGAAGAAACAAAGTAGGAAGGATGCCTGGTTGGCTGTAATATCACAGCAGAGTTTGTAAGACATGCTGCTTCCATATTTCAACGAATGTGGAAATATGAGAGTTTCTCCAAGGGTTGGTTTCTGGACTGCTAGTTTTCTGTAAATTCATCCAGAGACTTGACAGGAATTTGAGAACGGAAAGAATCTAAGAAAAGATCCAGGTAGTACTAAGAGCTGGGCACAGACTCCAAAGACTAGTTGAAACTTAACCCTGGCTTGGAAAGAAGTGGGAAGTGAAATAATAGAGTAGTTAAAAGGACTCTGAAATTAGAGAGTTGGGTTCAAGTCCCACCTTCACTCTTTTATTAGCAAGCAATAGTTGCCCTCTTTGTTTTTTTTTTTTTTTTGGTGTTGTTTTTAGCCCTTTTGCTTTTTCTCTCAAGATGGAGTCTTGCTTTGTTGCCAGGCTGGAGTGCAATGGTGGGATCCTGGCTCACTGCAACCTCCGCCTCCCAGGTTTAAGCAATTCTCCTGCCTCAGCCTCCTGAGTAGCTGGGACTACAGGTGCACACCACCACACCTGGCTAATTTTTTGTAATTTTTGTAGAGACTGGGTTTCACCATGTTGGCCAGGCTGGTCTCAAACTCCTGACCTCGTGATCTACCCACCTTGGCCTCCCAAAGTGCTGGGATTACAGGTGTGAGCCATCACGTCTGGCTGCCCTCTTTGTAAAATGGGGATAATGGTGTCCACAACATAAGGTTTTAGAAAGATTGAATGAATAATAAATGTAAAGTGCATAGCATGGTGACTAGCATGTAATAAGAGTTAAAAAAAAATGGTAAGCAATTATCACTATTATAACTTAGAAGTGGACCAGGTAAGAATCAAACTTGGTCACAGATGCCTGGATAAAAGCTGGTTTCCCCATATATCCACTTTTCTCTCCATTCCCCAACCCTTTTTCCTACTCCCCTCCCTGCTTTATAAAAGTAGGGCATTTGACTTCATTCATCTGTTAGTTTCTTCACTATGAAACTCACCACCTAATATGGAAAGGAGAAGTTGGGAGGAAGTGGGGTAGGTCTAACAAACAATGGACGTAAGCACCATAGAGTACGAAGGACTGAATCTCCAATGCTGAAACTATTTCTGGCCAAACAGGGCACAGTATCTATAAGATGTACGGATAGAACATCTGAGAGGTTTAGTCAACATCAGAAACTTTAGTTGAGTAGATGAGTAGAAGTGAACAAGTTGCCCTGAAGTAGGAAAAATCTGGGCTAGATGAATGAAAAGACAATAGATCTAGGAGAGCTGTATTTGTATAGGTGTCTCTACAATAATAGGTCACTTTGGCCAAGCGCAGTGGCTCATGCCTTTAATCCTAACACTTTGGGAGGATGAGGTGGACAAACCATCTGAGGTCAGGAGTTCCAGACCAGCCTGGCCAATATAGTGAAACCCTGTCTCTAGTAAAAATATAGAAGTTAGCCAGGTGTGGTGGCGGGCGCCTATGGTCCCAGCTACTTGAGAGGCTGAGGCAGGAAAATCACTTGACCCGGGAGGAAGAGGTTGCAGTGAGCCAAGATCATGCCACTGCACTCTAGCCTGGGCAACAGAAGCAAAACTCTGTCTCAAAAAATTAAAAATAAATAACAAATAAAAATAAAATAAGATAGGTCATTTTTCTCTAAATGTTCATACAACTCCCCAATCACTGGAATTATGAGAGTGTGCCATTAAAATTATTTATTGAATGGCTGCTATTTTGAAAGTATTAAGGACAGAGAGTGAATAAAAACTTTCATTCTAGGATCATTATGTCGGAGGGAAATTATAATAAAAAGATAAATTATGTAGAATGTGGTTAAATTAGATACATGAACTGCTGTTTCTAGTTAGCCTCTTTTAGAAAGACTGCTTCTCTGAGATTAAATGATATCCCTGCCTAGGAATAATTCTATTCCCATTATCCCACTATAACAAAAAGAGTTAAAGTAAAATAAGATAAGCTACATTTTCTCCTTGAATAATGCTTTCCAAACTATGATGGATACTAGCAGGAGTTGGCTAACTATGACCAACCGCCCGTTTTTATAAATTAAATTTTACTAGAACATAGCTATAGTATTGTCTTTGATGTTACAAAGAGTTGAATAGTTGCGACAGGGACTGTATGACTTGTAAATGACTAAAATATTTACTATCTAGCACTTTATAGAAAAAGTCTGCTAACTACTATGGTTTGAATGTTTGCTCCCTCCAAAACTCACAGTGAAACTTAATTCCCAATGTGGCAGCAGTGAGAAGTATGACTTTTAAGAGATGATTGGGTCATGAAGGCTCTGCTTAATCTATTCATAGATTAATGGATTATTGCAGGAATGAGTCTGGTAGATATATAAGAGGAGGAAGAGACTGGGCACAGTGGCTCATGCATATAATCCCAATACTTCAAGTGGCCAAGGCAGGAGGATTGCTTGAATCTGAGAGTTCAAGACTAGCCTGGGCATTATAGGGAGACCTGAAACCAGCCAAAGTGGACAGACCTCTTGAGCCCAGGAGATGGAGACCAGCCTGGAAATATAGTGAAATATGATCTTTACAAAAAATACAAAATAATAAGTTTTCTTTTTTTTCTTTTTTTTAAAGATGGGGTTTCACCATGATGGCCAGGCTGGTCTTGAACTCCTGAAGTGTTTAAGACCTCGGCCTCCCAAAGTGCTGGGATTACAGGCATGAGCCACCGTGCCGGGCCAATAATTGTATTTTTATACAAAAAAATTAAAAAATTAGCCAGGCATGGTAGTATGCCTGTGGTCCTAGCTACTCAGTAGGCTGAGGCAGGAGTATCACTTGAGCCCAGGAGGCAGAAGTTGCAGCAAGGCAAGATCATGCCATTGCACTCCAGCCTGGGCAACAGAGCAAGACTCTGTTTAAAAAATAAAAATAAAAATCTTCCCTTGCCCCCTCCCTAAAATATAAATCTAATTCACTCTTTTTATTTGTTACCAAACTTTAAGAATAGGTTACATTTTCTATGTTTCTACATTTCTTACTTTGTTGCCCAAACTGGAGTGCAGTGGTGTGATCACCGCTCATTGCAACCTTGAACTCCTGGGCTCAAGCAATCCTCCCACCTTAGCCTCCTGAGCAGCTAGGACTAGAGATGTGCACCACCACACCCAGATATCATTTGTATTATTATTATTATTATTATTATTATTATTAGAGACAGAGTCTCGGTCTGTCACCCAGGCTGGAGTGCAGTAGTGTGATCTCGGCTCACTGCAACCTCCGCCTCCCAGGCTGAAGTGATTCTCCTGCCTCAGCCTCATGAGTAGCTGGGATTACAGGCTCGTGCCACTATGCTCGGCTAATTTTTTTGTAGTTTTAGTAGAGACAGGGTTTCACCATGTTGGTGAGGCTGGTCTTGAACTCTTGACCTCGTGATCCACCCAGCTCAGCCTCCCAAAGTGCTGGGATTATAGGCATGAGCCACCATGCCCAGCCCTTACTGTTATTTGTGTAGCAATAGGGTCTCATTATGTCACCTAGGCTGGTCTGGAACTCCTGGCCTCAAGCAATCCTCCTACCTTAGCCTCCTAAAGTGCTGAACTTACAACAGACATGAGCCACTGCACCCAGCCTCTATCTACATTTCTTTAACTTCCACTCCTTCCTAATTTCATTTTAATCTGCCTTATTCCCACATCACTCCTTTGCGAGTTTTTTTAGTTGTTTTTTTGGTGGCAGTGGCTGTTTTTTTTTTAGACAGGGTCTTGCTTTATTGTCCAGGTTGGAGTACAACAGTGTGATCGTAGCTCATGCAACCTCAACCTTGCTGGCTCACATGATCCTCCCACCTCAGCCTCCTGAGTAGCTGGGACTATAGGCACACATTGCCACACCTAGCTAATTTTTTAAATAGAGATGGAGTCTTGCTGTTGTCCAGGCTGGTCTTGAACTCCTTGGTTCAAACAAACCTTCTGCACTGGTCCCACATCACTCTTGTAACTTTTCTTACTATGGAAGATTCAGAGCTTTATTTATCTCTGCATTTCTACTACCTAGTATAGTGTCTGGCACACAGTAAGCTAGTTCTCAGTAAAGATTTATTGAATGGCATGAATGATTTTTATGACTTGGAAACTTGGTTGACGTTCCTTCCTTGAATGGAAATACTATATTTACTGAAAATCATCCTTCCAAGATCATCCTTCCAAGATGAAGTTATTTCATCTTCTCTATAAAGGATCTCCCGGATGCCCTTAGCATTAATCCCTTCTCTCTCTCCTTTTGTCTCTCCTTACCACCCACAGTATAACTAGCACTTTTCACCCTACTTTGAATGACTGCTAATTAGTATTAAGTGAAGTGGTCTAGATGTAGAGTTAGACTGCTTTGATTTGAATCCTGGCTTTATCACTTACTGATGACCTCTCTGCATTTCAGTTTCTTCACATGCAAAATGGAAATATTAATATTACCTAACCCATATGGTTATTTTGAAGATGCAATGAGGTAACTTGGGCTCCTGGAACATAATAAGCACTAAAAAATATTAACTATTCTTGCAATTCTTCTTTTAACATGTCTGACTCCTTCCCCATACTGGAATATAAGGTTTTTATTTATTTAAAAAAATTTTTTTTTTTTTTTTGAGACAGTCTTGCTCTGTCACCCAGGCTGGACTGCAGTGGTGCAATCTCACCTCACTGTAACCCAGGTTCCAGCGATTCTCCTGCCTCAGCCTCCCAAGTACCTGGGATTACAGGCGCCCACCACCACACTCAGTTCATTTTTGTGTTTTTAGTAGAGACAGGGTTTCACCATGTTGGCCAGGCTTGTCTTGAACTCCTGACCTCAGGTGATCTGCCAGCCTCAGCCTCCCAAAGTGCTAGGATTACAAGTGTGAGCCACCATGCTGAGCCAAGGCTTTTAAGAGTATAGATCTTGTCTCATTTGTTTCTATATACAATGTCTGACACAAAATGTTTTGTACACAGTTGCAAAACACATTTATTGAATGCAGAAGCAATAAATACCAAATTAACTTCACAATGTCAACTCATTTTACAAGAAAGAACATTAGAAGCAGGTACAAGGTGGCAAAGCCAAGAGTTATTTGATTTTCTTTAATCAAATATTTATAAATTAGGCAAGAGGGTTCTACTAGAAAAACAATGGCTACATTCTAAAATCATGGGTTTTCTAAAAGCTGTAAAGATCTGGTTTGGATGTGACACACCCTTGCTTTGCTTCCTCCCAGACCCACTATCATTTTGGCCATGCCATCTACAGAGATATCACAGATAGGACATCCAGGCAGGCACTGGCTTCATGTAACAGTTTTCTGTCTGCTTTCTTCCCACCCTCTATTCACATAACCATATCACAGTTGTGTCACACAACTCTACTTGTATGTGCGACTTTATTGCTTGACCTCTCCCACTTTATTCCTAACATAGAAATCCACCACCACCACCACATCCAAAATGGTGTCATGAGCTGGCAAGCTGAAACATGCATTAGCTTTATATTGGAAAAAGAGTGGCCCGGTGCGGTGGCTCACACCTGTTCCCTCAGCCTTTGGGAGGCCAAGGCGGGTGGATCACAAGGTCAGGAGTTCAAGACCAGCCTAGCCAGTATCGTGAAATCCCATCTCTACAAAAATTCAAAAATTAGCCAGGTGTGGTGGCGGGCACAAAACTCTGTCTCACGAAGCTTACAGTGAGCCGATATTGCACCACTGCACTCCAGCCTGCGCAACAGAGCAAGACTCCATCTCAAAACAAAAAAAGAGCTTGAACAGAGTTAATTACTTTAAATGTTATAAACAGAATATACTATAAAGGGGAAATATTACTCATTTTTGACAGGGAAGTGACATGTGCCTAGAAAAGCGAAAAGCATGTAATATCAACAGTAAGTTTTCACTGGTTTTTATTCCTAACTATACCAAAATCTAAATAAAGCCTGAAATCATTTTTGGTATAAGACAAGACCTTAACAATTATATTCTGAATGATTTTTTTTTTTTTTTTTTTTGAGACGGAGTTTTGCTGTTGTTACCCAGGCTGGAGTGCAATGGCGCGATCTCGGCTCACTGCAACCTCCGCCTCCTGTGTTCAGGCAATTCTCCTGCCTCAGCCTCCCGAGTAGCTGGGATTACAGGCACGCCCCACCATGCCCAGCTAATTTTTTTTATTTTTAGTAGAGACGGGGTTTCACCATGTTGACCAGGATCGTCTCGATCTCTTGACCTCATGATTCACCCGCCTTGGCCTCCCAAAGTGCGGGGATTACAGGCGTGAGCCACCATGCCCGGCATTCTGAATGACTTTTATTCCCCTATCCCCACACCCCACCCCAAATCAAACCAGCTAAAATTACTTAACTCAAGAAGGGAGGTGCTTTCTTAATGCACGTGCTTTGAGAGTAAGTGATTATTCAAGTTTTATTTTTAGTTTCATATGACATACAGATTCATGTTGAGAAGGAGGGTTGCTTTTTTCTTTTTTGAGGTGGAGTCTCGCTCTGTCACCCAGGCTGGAGTGCAATGGCACAATCTTAGCTCACCACAACCTCCACCTACCAGGTTCAAGAGATTCTCCTGCCTCAGCCTCCTGAGTAGCTGTGATTACAGGTGCACAGCAACCACGCCCCGCTAATTTTGTATTTGTAGTAAAGATGGGGGTTTCACCATGTTGGTTAGGCTGGTCTCAAACTCCTGACCTCATGATCCACCTGCCTTGGCCCCCCAAAGTGCTGGGATTACAGATGTGAGCCACCGCACCCGGCCATTTTTATTTATTTATTTATTTATTTATTTATTTATTTATTTATTTGAGACGGAGTTTCGCTCTTGTTACCCAGGCTGGAGTGCAATGGTGCGATCTCAGCTCACCGTAACCTCCGCCTCCCGGGTTCAAGCAATTCTCCTGCCTCAGCCTCCTGAGTAGCTGGGATTACAGGCACATGCCAACATGCCCAGCTAATTTTTTGTATTTTTATTAGAGACGGGGTTTCACCATGTTGACCAGGATGGTCTCGATCTCTTGACCTCGTGATCCACCCGCCTCGGCCTCCCAAAGTGCTGGGATTACAGGCTTGAGCCACCGCGCCCGGCCTATTTATTTTTTTAAGACAAGGTCTTGCTCTGTCGCCCAGGCTGGAGTGCAGTGGCACAGTGCAATAGTGTGATCATAAGCTCACTGCAGCCTCAACCTCCTGGGCGCAACTGAGTCTCCTGTCTTAGCCTCAGGAGTAAGTGGGACTACAGGCACACACCACCACAGCTGGCTTTTTTTTTTGGGGGGGGTGGAGAAAGGGTCTCACTTTGTTGCCTAGGCTGGTCTCAAACTCCTGGCCTCAAGTGATCCTCCTGCCTTGGCCTCCCAAAGTGAGCCAACATGCTAGGCTGTGGACTGCTTTTGTACTTTAGACCACTGTGAAAACAAATCCATGAGGGATCTTGTCAAAATGCAGGCTCACATTCTGTAGGTCAGGGGTGGGGCCTAAAAATCTGAATTTCTAAACTCCCAGGTGATACTGATGTCACTTGGTCTATGGACTGACTATATGTACTGAGTAGCAAGGCCTTGTCTAAACAAAGGCCTTGTTCTAAAGATAGTAAGACCAACAGGAAACTCTTCTTTTTTTTTTTTTTTGAGACCAAGTCTTGCTCTGTTGCCCAGGCTATAGTGCAATGGCATGATCTCAGCTCACTGCATCCTCTGCCTCCTGGGTTCAAGCGATTCTCCTGCCTCAGCCTCCCGAGTAGCTGGGATTACAGGCACCTGTCACCATAGCTGGCTAATTTTTGTATTTTTAGTAGAAACAGGGTTTCACCATGTTGGCCAGGCTGGTCTTGAACTCCTGCCCTCAAGTGATCCGCCCATTTCGGCCTCCCAAAGTGCTGGGATTACAGGCATGAGCCACCGCACCCAGCCCCAACAGGAAACTAATTCTTAACTCTGATACTACTGGTAAACTAGACTTTGTCCACAGACCAGAGTCTTTTCTATAGCATGATTTTCCATTCCCCCAAAAGTGTCATTATTAAGTTTTTCCACACCTTTGTCTTTTCTCAGGCTCTTCCCACTACCTAAAATGTCTGTCTCTTCATTTCCACACACCTCACTTAATGATGGGAATACATTCTGAGAAATGCAATCTTAGGTGATTTTGTGGTTGTGTAACCATAGAGTGTACTTATACAAACCTACATAGTATAGCCTACAGTACTCTCGGCTATATGGTATAGTCTATTAATCCTAGGCTACAAGCCTATACAGCGTATTACTGTACTGAATACTGTAGGCAACTGCAACACAATGGTAAATACTTGTGTATCTTAACATATCTAAACATAGAAAAGGTACAGTAAAAATATGGTATAATCTCATGGAACTACCATCATGTATGTGCTTTGTTATTGACCAAAACATCTTATGTAGTGCATGACTGTAGTTAGATTCTACTTATCCTCAAAGACCAGTTCAAATACTTCCTTCCCATGTTCTTGAACTACCAAGGCACCCATTTACACTCCTTTTCTTTTTTGAGACAAGGTCTCACTCTGTCACCCAGGAGTAAGACCTTATCTCAAGAAGTGCAGTGGTGCACTCCTTGGAGTGCAGTGGTGCAATCACAGTTCACTGTAACCTTGAACTCCTGGACTCCAACAATCCTTCTGCCTCACACTCCCAAACATGCTAGGATTGTAGGTGTGAGCCAACATGCCCAGCCTATACCACTTTCCTATAGCATCACCATTTCCAACCTTTAACAATGTTTGATCACATGCCTTATATCTTTTTTACTAGATCACAAGTTTCTTAACAGCAAGATCTCATTCTGTTGCCTGGCACATGGCAATATATAAACACCTGTTAGTCTTTCTCTGAAGGAGGTTAAAAATAAATAAAAAAACACTTGCCGGGTAAATTATGTTGTTGGGTTTTTATTTTTGTTTTTAAGGCAAGATCTAGCTCTGTCAACTAGGCTGAAGAGCAGTAGCCCCATCATAGCTCACTGCAGCCTCAAACTCCTGGGCTCAAATGATTCTCACTGGGTAAAATTATTTTTTTTATTTTTATTTTTTGAGATGGAGTCTCACTCTCTCACCCAGACTAGAGTACAGCGGCACTATCTCGCCTCCCAGGTTCAAGTGATTCTCCTGCTTCACCCTCCCAAGTAGCTAGGATTACAGGCACATGCCCCCACACTCAGCTAATTTTTTTTTGTATTTTTAGTAGAGACAGAGTTTAACCATGTTGGCCAGGCTGGTCTTGAACTCCTGATCTCAGGTGATCCGCCCACCTCGGCCTCCCAAAGTGCTGGGGTTACAGGTGTGGGCCACCGTGCCCAGCCCTCACTGGGTAAATTTAAAACACAATTAGAAATTTTTGCATGCCTAATATGTGCCAGGCACTAGTAATGATAATAACGATGACGGTATTTTTTTTTTTTTTTTTTTTTGAGACAGAGTCTCACTCTGCTGCCAGGCTGGAGTGCAGTGGTGCCATCTCGGCTCTCTGCAACCTTCGCTTCCCAGGTTCGAGCGATTATCTTGCCTCAGCCTCCCGAGTAGCTGGTATTACAGGCGCCTGCCACCACACCCATCTAATTTTTATATTTTTAGTAGAGATAGGGTTTTGCCTTGTTGGCCAGGCTGGTCTCAAACTCCTGACCTCAGGTGTTCCACCCAGCTCTTGGACTCCCAAAAAGCTGGATTACAGGCGTGAGCCACCACACCCAGCCTGGTATCAGCTAACTCTTAATGAACGCTGACTATGCAGGCATTGTTCTGAGCAGTTTACCTTATATTAAATCATTTAATCCTCACAATAACCCAATGAAGTAGTATTTTTATTATCCCAATCATATCAATAAAGAAACTGAGGCACAGAGATTAAGTAACTTGCCCCAAGTTATACAGCTAATAAATGGCAGAGCTGGAAGTCAAACCTAAACAGTTGGTTACAGAGTCTGTGTTCTTTATCACAATGTTATATTACCTCTTCATATAGTTATTAAAAGTATATAAAGATGAGCAAGACACAATCTCTTCCCTTGAGAAACTGCTACTCAAAAAGCTTTTGTGGCAGCTTACAGCTCCCGATTAAAGTCCAAATTCCTTACCATGTTAGTCAAAGGTCTGAATGATCTGATCCAAACTCTCCTGCTTTATCTCCTATTACGTTCACCTGCATTATCTCTCTTTTCATTTTACATTTTATAAAATTTTTATTTTTCCAACCTGGACCTGGAGCCAGCACCACCCGCAGGCTCTGAAGCCACAGGCTCCACCTGCATTCTCTACGTAACTTGCCACTTCTAAATATGTCCTGAATCCGCCCACTTCCACATTGTTGCGAGAGTGAGTCTCTACCTGGAATCCATTTTTCAAAGCTCTATGAATCCTTAAAAACTTGGCTCAAGAACATCTCCAAATAACAACAATAATAGCACAAAGCATTTATATAGCATTTAGTGTGCCAGACATGTCCACATATTAAATCACCAAACTCTTTTTGTTTTTTAAGAGACGGGTCTTGCTCTGTCACGCTGCAATGCAGTGGCATAATCATAGCTTACTGCAGGCTTGAACTCATGGGCTCACACGATCCTCCCACCTCGGCCTCCAAAGTAGCTGGGACTACAGGCATGCTTGTAGCCCATCATACTTGGCTAATTTTAATTTTTTTTTGTAGAGATGGGGTTTCCCTCTGTTGTCCAGACTAGTCTCGAACTCCTGGCCTCAAGCAATTCTTTTGTTTCAGCCTCCCAAAGTGCTGGGATTACAGGTGAGAGCCACTGTGCCCAGCCTGTCACTTAATTCTTAAAATAGCTCTTTCAAGTTGGTTACAAGAATGTCTAATTCAGAGATGTAATTTCAAATATTTCTAATCAAATTAATCTTTCTCAAGGTGGGCGAATCACTTGAGTTCAAGAGTTTGAGACCAGTCTGGCAAACATGGTGAAACCCTGACTCCACCAAAAATACAAAAAAATTAGCCAGTGTGGTGGTGTGTGCCTGTAGTCCCAGTTACTCAGGAGGCTGAGGCAGGAGAAAATCGCTTGAACCCAGGAGCCAAAGGCTGCAGTGAGTCGAGATTGTACCACTGCACCACTGCACTACAGCCTGAGCGACAGAGCAAGAATCCATTTCAAAAAATAATAATAATAAACACAAAAATAAACCTCTACTGGATCACTTATTAGGCTCTGCCTTCTACATCAAGTTTTACCTAATGTCTACCTCTTCCACTAAATTAAAAGGTTTTTGAGGGCAGGGATCCTGTGTGTGGAAGACAATACTCATTCAACAAATTTCTTTCCCTTTTCTCCTGAAGTATATTACATTTCTCAGTGTTCATTACAATTGATTAAGATTGTAACACTAAGATCTGGCCAGTGGTATATGGGCAGAAGTGATTATGTCATTTCCAGGCCTGTTCCATAAAACCTCAACACTATCTTCCACACCTTCTTCCTTCATCTGCCAGCAGATACAGAAGATCCAGTGGAGGAATCTGAGGCCCTGTTTTAGATGAAAATGAGCTCCCCTTCCACCTCCACCCAAACTGCATTGGACTAGGACATGACTAAAAAATAAGACTTTAAGCCTTTAAACCAATGAGATTTTAAGTTGTTTACTGCAGTAGTTAGTCCACCTGGACAACATATACCATCCAGTTTTGTGTCTCTCCGTATACTTAAAACATTGCCTTGTTCATAGTTAGTGCTTAATAGTTACTGAATTTAAATAATAGTTGAAATTCCTTTTTTTTTTTTTTTTTTTCTGAGACAAGGTCTCCATCTTTTGCCCAGACTGGAGTACAGTGGCACAATCTTGGCTCACTGCAGTCTCCACCTCCTGGGTTTAAGCAATCCTCCCACCTCAGCCTCCCAAGTAGCTGGGACTACAGGCACGCACCACCACACCTAGCTAATTTTTGTATTTTTGTAGAGATGGGGTTTTGTTATGTTTCCCAGGCTGGTCTTGAACTCCTGTGCTCAAGCAATCTGCCCACCTCAGCCTCCCAAATTGCTGGAATTTCACAGGCACGGAAACACTGCGCCCTGCCAAAAGTTGAAATTCTTTTTTTTTTTTTTTTGAGGCGGAGTTTCGCTCTTGTTACCCAGGCTGGAGTGCAATGGCACGATCTCGGCTCACCGCAACCTCCGCCTCCTGGGTTCAGGCAATTCTCCTGCCTCAGCCTCCGGAGTAGCTGGGATTACAGGCACGAGCCACCATGCCCAGCTAATTTTTTTTGTATTTTTAGTAGAGACGGGGTTTCACTATGTTGACCAGGATGGTCTCGATCTCTCGACCTCGTGATCCACCCGCCTCGGCCTCCCAAAGTGCTGGGATTACAGGCTTGAGCCACCGCGCCCGGCTGAAATTCTTACTCCAAGTCAGGACTTTTCCTAGGACCTACTATTAGCCAGCAGTCTCCAAAATGGGTAATGAGCAAGGTTATCCATTGGAGTATGGGAAGAAAATTAAAACTTTTACTTATTTTTTATAAAAAGAGAAATTTCATTTTACTGATATTTAATTATAGATTAATAGTAGCACATGGGGATGTGCTCAAAAATGCCTTCCTAATGGGATACTAAAGTAGGCAGACTAATGGTCCCCCAGAGATGTCTATGTCCTAATCCCCAGAACCTGTGACTATGTCACATTATATGGCAAGGGAAATAAATCAAAATTGCAAATGCAATTAAAGTTCCTGGTCAAAGAATTTAAAGAGAGATTATCCTGGACTATTAAGGTGGCTCCAAAGTAATCACAAGATCCTCATAGGCGGAAGGAGGCAGAAGAGTCAATATCTGAGTGATCCAATGTGAGAAAAACTCACTGCTGGGTTTGACGAAGGGATCTATGAACTGAGGAATTCGAACAGCCACTTTCAGTTGAAAAAAGAATGCAGCCCTGCTGATACCTTGATTTTAACCCAATGAGACCCCTGTCAGACCTCTGACTTATAGAACAGTAGGATAAAATAAATGTGTGTTGTTTAAGCTACTGGGTTTGTGGTAATTTGTTATAACAGCCGCAGAAAACTAATAGATACATAATAAAATGTAGGGGTCACTCTCCTGTGATACAATGTTCACAGATCTAAAATAAGGTTTAGGCTTTGACTCTTTGTAAACTAGCATAAGGAAAATAACATTAACATGTTCCTTGGTGGCATTCACATTCAGTCAAATTGAACGCACAGTTCTGCATAAAGCTCAGAGTTAAACATTAAACTATAAATGCCCCCCCTCAAAACTTTATTCCCTAAACAAAGAAATGAAGGAAGAGCCAGGCATGGTGGCTCATGCCTATAATCCCAGCACTTTGGGAGCCCAAGGCAGGCAGATCACCTGAAGCTAGGAGTTCCAGACCAGCCTGGCCGACATGGTGAAACCCCATCTCTACTAAAAATACAAAGGTTAGGCGTGTGTGGTGGCACACACCTATAATCCCAGCTACTCAGGAGGCTGAGGCACAACCGTTGCTTGAAACTGGGAGATGGAGGTTGCAGTGAGCTGAGATCATGCCACTGCACTCCATCCAGCCTGGCCAACAGAGCAAGACTCTGTCCAAAAAATAAGTGAAAAAAGGAGTGAAGAGGTATGACATAGTTTAAAACACATCTAGCTGTCCTTACTCTGATTTAAAAAACACTGACACTACTGGCCAGGCGTGGTGGCTCATGTCTATAAACCCAGCACTTTGGGATGCCACGGCAGGTAGATCGCCTGAGGTCAGGAGTTTGAGACCAGCCTGGCCAATGTGGTGAAACGTCATCTACACTAAAAAGAAAAAAATTAGCTGGGCATGGTGGTAGCCACCTGTAATCCTAGCTACTCAGGAGGCTAAGGCAGGAAAATCGCTTGAACCTGGGAGGCAGAGGTTGCAGTGAGTCGAGATCACACCATTGCATTCCAGCCTGGGCAACAAGAGCAAAACTCCGTCTCAAAAAATAAAAATTAAAAATTAAAAATTAAAAATAAAAAAACCCTGACACTACTATTATCCATGAACTACTGTTCATGGACCTCCTCAAGGCTGAATATCAGCCCCTGGTGGGAACAGTTCTGTGGCCACTGTATCAAAGCTGTCAAGAAAATTACTTACTGCTGGTTGGGCATTGTGGCTCACACTTGTAATCCCAGCACTTTGGGAGGCCAACGTGATGGATCACTAGGTCAGGAGTTCAAGACCAGCCTGGCCAACACAGTGAAACCCCATCTCTACTAAAATACAAAAATTAGCAGGGCATGGTGGCAAGTGCCTATAATCCCAGCTACTTGGGAAGCTGAGGCAGGATAATCGCTTGAACCTGGGTGGTGGAGGTTGCAATGAGCAGAGATTGTGCCACTGCACTCCAGCCTGGGTGACAGAGCTAGACTTTGTCTAAAAAAAAAAAAAGAAAGAAAGAAAAGAAAAGAAAAAGGAAATTATTTACTGCTTACCTACAACATATATACCTGGAAACTGAGCTAGGTGCTTTATAAATGTATTACCTGAGATGAAATTACTCCCACTTGTAAACAAAGTTGCTGGGAAGTTACACACACACACACACACACACACTCACACACACACACACTCACACAAAAGAAATTATCCCCACTTTATCATCTAGGAAAATGAGGTTCAGAGTATTTAAATAACTTGAGAAAGGTTAAAGAGGGTACTGGAATCTGGTGTTTGGCTCCAAAGTCTATGTTTTGCCCTGTGATAATGAGTAAGAAAAAAAGGCTAGTGGTTCAATAAAATCACTTTGATTTTTGATTCATAAAAAAGAACTGCTTATCTATGACCAATGAAAATCTAGCTGGTTTGCTTTATGAGCTTTTCTGCTGCCAATGTTGAGCAGTAGTGGCATCCATATTAAAGGGGTTCTTCTGATCCATACTGGTCTTTCCAGAAAAATGTCTAATTCTAAAGGTTACAGTAAGAACAATAAGAGGCCTAAATAAATCGATAATACAATATTAAAATGTGGACATAATTTTGATACTTACATTTTCTAAAAGACCTACATTTAAAATACTGAAACGATGCTAAGAAAATAACCACTTAAAAAAAAAAAAAAGAAAGAAAGAAAAGAGGCCAGGTACCGTGACTCACACAGGTAATCCCAGCACTTTGGGAAATCAAGGTGGAGGAACACTTGAAGCCAGAAGTTCAGGACCAGGCTGGGAAACACAAGAAGACCCTGTCTCTAAAAAAATTAAAAAATTAAATTAGCCAGGCATGGTGGTGTATGCTTGTAGTCCCAGCTACTAAGAAGACAGGCAGGAGGATCACTTGAAGTCAGAAGGTCAAGGTTATAGTGAGCTGTGATCATACTACTGTACTTCTCTGCCTGGGCAAAACAGTAAGACCCTGCCTTAAAAAAAAAAAAAAAATAGAAAGAAAGAAGAAAAAGAAACAGAGATGCATATAAAGATTGATGAAATCTACTTAAATTTGTTTCCCTCTTGTTGCCCAGGCTGGAGTGTAATGGCTCAATCTCAGCTCACCACAACCTCCGCTTCCTGGGTTCAAGTGATTCTCCTGCCTCAGCCTCCTGAGTACCTGGGATTACAGGCATGCATCACCACACCCAGCTAGTTTTGCAATTTTAATAGAGACAGAGTTTCTCCACGTTGGTCAGGCTGGTCTCAAACTCCCGATCTCAAGTGATTCACTGCCTCCGCCTCCCAAAGTGCTGGGATTATAGGTGTGAGCCACCAAGCCCAGCCCACTCTTTTTTAAAAAAGTATGTTTTTCCAGAATTTTTATCTAATTTCCTCCCATAATTTTGAAAGAAAGGGACCCGTAACACACTCTACCAGACTCCACTAACCTTTAACATGTAGCACAAAATAAACTGCTTTGCATTTTACGTCCAAATAATGCAAAGATACTATCATTTCTTGGACTTAGACTAGAAAAAAAAAAAATCACCATTAACAACATCAAAAAGGCCAGGCATAGCGGCTCACACCTATAATCCTAGTACTTTGGGAGGCTGAGGTAGGAGGATTGCTTGAGCCCAAGAGTTCAAGATCAGCCTGGGCAACATAGGGAGACCTCATCTCTACTAAAAATAAAAAAAAAATAGCTGGGTGTGGGTCACGCCTGAGGTCATAGCTACAGTGAGCCATGCTGAAGAAAAAAAAGAAAAAGAAAAAAGAGCAATAATAAGAGAGGGCAATGGCTCAGATCTCAAGTCCCAAAAGAACTATGAATCTAAACCCATAAAAAGGCAGTAATATACTCAGGTAAGGCTCACTGCAGTTCAAACATGTTTTAGAGGTATTACATCATGGAAAACTGGTTGTGCTAGGTCCTAGATATGAGAACTCATAAAGAAAACTCAGCTGAACAGACATTAACCACCAGAGTCTCACACCAGGTGACACTAAGCAGAGCTGGCTCAGTCTGGCTTTCTCCTTTTTGTCTATGGTTTTTAACAGTCCAATTTTAAGACAGCCAACGGCAGAACAAGCATTGCTCAGCAATCAGATCATGTCGATAGCACTACACATGATAACAAGAGGACCAATCAGGTTCATGGTCTAATTTTACTTTTTTGGGAAGAAGCAATACAAAGATCTAAAAAGTTAAAGTCAGATCTGTTGGCTTACAGATATTAAAGTAGTTTAACAAATAAAAAACATCCAAGATTTCTGGGAGGAAAGCAGATATCCTCTATCTTGAATAGCAAACTGAAATCAAACTAAGAATGACTTTATAAGTAGTTTAACAAAAATTTTAAATCGCATTGCTCAAAACTGCCATGCAAGCAAAAAAAATACCAAGTCTCCTGACAAAGGCAGAACTATTAATACATGTACATACAGTGACTGTAAATATTGCCAAAAGGTTTTTTTTTAATACAGGAAGTTCAAAACAGAACTAATATCCATGAACACAAGTATCTAAGTTGTCTCCCCAAGCCCTGAAAAAGTTTCTTTTTCTTTCCCAAATTTCTCCTTTATTCTAAAATTACTTATAAATTTACACCAAAATAACAAAATACAAACATAGGCATCAACTTATGTGAGCATACTTCTGAAACAATACTCTCACAATTATTTATTTCTTCTCTTTCCTAAAGTGAATGAAATGTGTAGAGGAAAGAAAACATCAATCTAATAAGGATATATCAAGCAATTAATATGTACAAGATTTGTGCTCTCCACAGATAAGTATTAGAATACTTGAAATTTTTTTACTGCCTGTCATATATATATTAAGCATAGTGCCATGCAAAGGGGTGAAGTTGGGGCTAGAGAAATAAATGTGATGTTCCCTTGAACAATGACGGTGATGTATAACACTTACTGAGCACCTTAAGAATATGTCAGACACTGTTCTAAATACTTTTAGAGTTTATCTCACTTAATCCTTATGAAAATATGTGATAAGTATATTTCTATTTTATTTTTATTTATTTATTTATTTATTTTTGAGACAAAATCTCACTCTGTCACCGAGGCTGGAGTGTGGCGGCGCAATCTTGGCTCACTGTAACCTCTACCTCCTGGGTTCAAGTGATTCTCCTGCCTGAGCCTCCCAAGTAGCCAGGATTATAGACGTGTGCCACCATGCTTGGTTAATATTTGTATTTTTATTAGAGACGGGTTTCATTACGTTGGCCAGGTTGGTCTTGAACTCCTGACCTCTGGTGATTTGCCTGCCTTGGCCTCCCAAAGCACTAGGATTACAGGCATGAGCTATCACACCAGGCCTATTTCTATTTTAGAGATAAGAAAAACAAAGATAAGTGGCTCATGCAAGGGCACATAATGAGCAAATGGCAGAGTCAGGGAGTGGATTTTTAACTTTTAAACTTTAAGCTATGCAGCTTCCATATATGATACTTCAGATTATGATGACAGTAGTAATAACAATTAAAAAAATGACTGGTAAGAGTTAGTGCCTTTGTACTGTGATCAATTCTTTATATATACTATCTCATTTAATCTCCTCATCAAGCTGATATAGCAGTACTATTTTTTTTATTTTTATTTATTTTTTTTTTAGCAGTACTATTGTTATGCCCTACTTCACAGATGAGAAAACTAAGGTTACAGGTATTACATAATTTGCTCAAGATCCCCTAAATTACTATGAGGCATAACCCTCCTGAATCTCTCCTTTGAATTCCAAACTTGTTTATCCAACTGCCAAGTTAATTATCTCCTGATCTCTCATTTCCAGAACTGTTTCCCCAGAGTCTCCACAGTACAGTACTGGCAATTCAATTTTTCCAGTTGTTCAAGTCAAAACCTAAGTAATCTGCACATGTGTATGGGGGTTTGAAATACAAAATAAATAAATTTAAAGTTTAAAAATTAACAAACAAAAAACCTAATTAAGAGTTGTCCTGGCCGGGCGCGGTGGCTCAAGCCTGTGATCCCAGCACTTTGGGAGGTCGAGGTGGGTGGATCACGAGGTCAAGAGATCGAGACCATCCTGGTCAACATGGTGAAACCCCGACTCTACTAAAAAAAAAAAAAATACAAAAATTAGCTGGGCATAGTGGTGCGTGCCTGTTATCCCAGCTACTCAGGAGGCTGAGACAGGAGAATTGCCTGAACCCAGGAGGCGGAGGTTGCGGTGAGCCAGATCCCACCATTGCACTCCAGCCTGGGTAACAAGAGCGAAACTCCGTCTCAAAAAAAAAAAAAAAAAAAAAGAGTTGTCCTTTGTGCCTCCTTCTCTTGTGCTAATATCCCACACCTATTCCCTCTTTAAAAAATATTCAGGGCCATGTGCAATGACTCATGCCTGTAATCCCAACGCTTTGAGAGGCTGAGGTGGGCAGATCACTTGAGCTCAGGAATTCAAGACCAATCTGCACAACATGGTAAAACACCATCTCTAAAAATATATATATATAAATATATATATATATTTTTGTGTGTATATACGTAGATATACATGTAATGTAGATATATAAACATGCCTGTAGTCTCAGCTGTTGTGAAGGCTAAGGTAGGAGGATCACTTGAGCACAGGAGGTCGAGGCTGCATTGACCCATGATCGCACCACTGCACTCCAGCCTGGGTTACAGAGCAAGGCTCTGTCTAAAAATAAAAATAAAAATAAAAAAATTCAAAACCCAACTCCTCTTCACCTCTACTACCACCACATGGCCCCAGTCAACATCAGCTCTATCTAGATGATTGCAATAGCCTCTTTAAGTAACTTAAGTTACACACTTACACAGCTTCAAATAGGCATATAATAAAAAATAACAGTCCCCTACCCTGCCAACACCACATTGAATCTCCTCCTCAGAGGGAACCACTTTGAACTCTTTTTAGCTATTTATTCTATTTACCTTCATACATCTAGCTAACATACACTGCCATTTCTGACCTTATCTACTGATTTTACAGTATAGCAGCTGAGGATTTAGCTCTCTTAAATACTTCCCTTCCAATACTGTGCAAGACAATTTGGGGTAAAATCAATATCCAGGGGGAAAAAGTCGAGACTCGGCATTGACATTGTTAAAATTCTTGTTATTTTTTAGAGACAAGGTCTTGCTCTGTCACTCAGGCTGGACTGCAGCAGTATGATTACAGCTTACTGTAACCTTGAACTCTTAGGCTCAAGAGATCCTTACACCTCAGCCTCCTGGGTAAGTAGGACTACAGGTACATGCCACCACAATGGGCTTTTGTTTTTCTTTTTTATCTTTTGTTGAGACAGGGTCCCACTATGCTGTCCAGGCTGGTCTCAAACACCTGGGCTCAGCCTCCCAAAGGGCTAGGATTATAGATGTGAGCCACTGTGCCTGGCCAGCATTTACATGATTATGATGGATTATAATCACTACTAGGCCAAGTACTATATTATGATTCCACTTTATTTCTTCTATAATTTTTTGTGTTTTACCCTTTTTTTATTTGCTTAGTTATTACATGCTATTAAACAAAAATAAAATTTTTTAAAATAAAAATATTGGTTTAGCTGTGTTTCCTGCCAAATCTCATCTTGAATTGTAGCTCCCACAAATCCCATTTTTGGAGGGAGCTGATGGGAGGTAATTGAATCATGGGGACAGGTCTCTCCAGTGCTGTTCTCGTGATAGTAAGTCTCACGAGATCTGACGGTTTTATAAAGGGGAGTTCCTTTGCACATGTTCTCTTGCCCTGCCTCCATGTAAGACATCCATTTGCTCTTCCTTCATCTTCTGCCATGATTATGAGGCCTGCCCAGGCATGTGGAACCATGAGTCCATTAAATTTCTTTCCTTTATAAATTAGTCTCAGGTATGTCTTTATTAGCAACATGAGAAAGGACTAATACACATGCCTACTGCTACTTCTTTCCAAAGCCTCCAACAAAATTGTAACATTCTTCTGAATACAGATTTCCACCCTGCCAAACATCAGGAAATCTATAAGTTCTTTCCTCGCTCCCAACTTCCCAACATCTCTCCTCAATCTTGTAATCCTTTCAACCCAATCAGAACTGCTTATTCTCTAGTCTGTTGCACAGCAGTCATCCTGGGACTTCCCATTACCTTTACATTACCCTTCTTTTTAGGTCTTAAGCCTTCCATTTTATTTTTATTAGGGAGTTCTGTTTACTCCCCTGTTTTGAAGGGACACATCTTCCAATAGCATCATGAGAGGCAATTTTTTTGTGTGTGACAATTTGCCGATCTAAAAATGTCTTCATTCTACTCTCATGCTTGATTGGTAGTAGAGCTGGACATAGGATTCTAAGTAGGAAATCATTTTCTCTCAGAAACCATCATTTCATTGCTCTAGTTTTTTTGTATGGCATGTTTTTTTTTTTCTTTTTTCCTCCATGAAAATGTTTAGAATCTTTTTATTACCTGTATTCTAAAATTTCATAATGATATGCTCTGGGTGTCTGTTTTTTCATTCATTATGCTGGGCCCTTTCAATCTGGAAGCTCATGTCCTTTGGTTCCCTGCTCTAGGTATTAGCCAGGCCCAGCACAATGGGTTAGTCTGCATAGTAAATGGTGAGAACTCAAAAGAGCATGAGTCTATGGCCGTACCACTTAGCTCCACCCTGAAAGTGCCTCATCTCATTTGATCTTAGCTAAGATCTTAGGTGGTATGGCCATTGACTCATGCTCTCTGGGTTCTTGAAAATGTTTTCTTATCAGTCAAAATTAAACTTCCCAGGTTAATCTTTTAATTTTCATATCTTTCCTCTCTTATCTTCTATTTTTTCCTACTAATGCAGGATTTCCTCAACTTTATCTCCTTAACCATCTATTTAATTTTTAAATATATTTTAAAATTTCTAAAAACAATAATGTTTGTGGTTTTCTATTCACATTTTATAGTATTCTATTCTTGTTTCATGGATGCAGTATCTTCTCCTTTTTTTTTTTTTTTTTTTTTCTGAGACGGAGTTTCGCTCGTTACCCAGGCTGGAGTGCAATGGTGTGATCCTGGCTCACTGCAACCTCCGCCTCCTGGGTTCAGGCAATTCTCCTGCCTCAGCCTCCTGAGTAGCTGGGATTACAGGCATGCGCCACCACGCCCAGCTAATTTTTTGTATTTTTAGTAGAGATGGGGTTTCACCATGTTGACCAGGATGATTTCGATTTCTTGACCTTATGATCCACCTGCCTCGGCCTCCCAAAGTGCTGGGATTACAGGCTTGAGCCACCACACCCAGCCAGATGCAGTATCTTCTCTAACCTCCTGAAAGGATGATAATTGTAAGATATTTTGGTTATTACTTTTTAAATTTTTTCATTTTTTCATTTTTTTTTTTTTTTTTTTTGAGATGAAGTTTCGCTCTTGTTACCCAGGCTGGAGTGCAATGGCGGGATCTGGCTCACCGCAACCTCCGCCTCCTGGGTTCAGGCAATTCTCCTGCCTCAGCCTCCTGAGTAGCTGGGATTACAGGCACGCACCACCATGCCCAGCTAATTTTTTGTATTTTTAATAGAGACGGGGTTTCACCATGTTGACCAGGATAGTCTCAATCTCTTGACCTCGTGATCCACCTGCCTCGGCCTCCCAAAGTGCTGGGATTACAGGCTTCATTTTTTATTATAGTGCCAAAGCCAAATACTTCTGAGAAAGGTTGACACTTTAAAAAAAAAAATCTGTCTTCTTTTATTTGGGGATATTCATTTTCTTCGGGAAAAAAAAAATCTATCAATTTCCTGGCAAGTGGCAGGGTTGAGGGAAGAATAGGAATGATTGCTGCATGCCTGAGAGTCAGATGATGAAAGGTGACTAGAAGTCTTATGAGCCTCACCAATCAAATATACAGACTATCCCCTCATCTCCTCTCTTAAGTATTACATTCTTCCCCATGTTCTATCAGATATTCACTAGTATGAACATTTGGTTCAATTTTCTCCAAAAATAAACCATGTCTTATGGGGATGGGTGATATTTAATCGATTCGTTGCAAGAAATAGGGATGGTGACTTCTAGGCCCAGGTATCCCTTAAAAGACTCAATAGCCCTCTTATTTTTAGCCCAAGCCAAACACCCACCTTAAGCTCCTAAGCTTTTGTAAGTTTCTGTGATGCAAACTGGTTTGGTTCTAACTGGCATCAGCTTCTAGAGATACTACACTATAAGCACTACAAATACAATGGTGAAAAAGATAAACTTCTACCCTCAGAGAGCTCACTCAACACTGGAGGCTTTAAGCAATAAGTAAACAAACAAATGAATATAGTGTTTTCAGAAGTAATGAGAATTTGTAACAAAGCATGGTAAAAGGATATATATAGTGATATCGATGTCTATTTTAGACTAGTCAAAAAGACTTCGAGGAGGAGCTATCCCAGAAGAAATATGTTATATGATTCTGGAATAAAGTAAGTACAAAGGCCCTGAAATTGGGGGAAAAGCTTAATGTGTCTGAGAAACAAGAAGGTTAGTGAGTATGGTTAGAATGATGTAACAAAAAAGAAAGAATGATTGGAAATACGGTCAGAGCCAGGTAGGCTAAATAATTTAGAGCTTGATAGGTTAAAGCCCAGAGTATGAACTTTATTTGAAAAATGACAAAAAGCTGTATTAGGAAATTCAGCAGAGAAATGACATAATCTGATTTACCTTCTTAAAACTCAATCTGGCTATTGTGGGGCAAAGGGGGAAGACAAAAGATCAATTAGGATGGTTGGGCTAGAGCAGATGTAGAGGTGGCACATAGACTCAGGACATATTTTCAAGATAATGCTAAACTACTTGATGGTTTGAAATAGAGTGTAAGAGAAAAATAATAAGGATGTCTGGTAAGTTTTTGGCTCAAGTGATAGATGAATGGTGGGAGAGGTCTGGAAAGGAAGAAATGGAATGCAGCAGAAAATTAATTAATAGTGCTCTATAATGGGTACTCAACAACTAGTAATCATTTTTTATATTAAAAATCTTCAGCCAAGTGCAGTGGCTCACACCTGTAATACCAGCACTTTGGGAGGCCAAGGTGGGCAGATCACTTGAGGCCAGGAGTTTGAGACCAGCCTGGACAACATGGTGAAGACCCTATCTCTACTAAAAACACAAAAATTAGCTGGGTGTGGTGGCACATGCCTGTAATCCTAGCTACTCGGGAGGCTGAAGCACGAGAATCTAGGAGGCAGATGTTGCAGTGAACAGAGAGATTGTACCACTGTATTCCAGCCTCGGTGACAGAGTGAGACTCTGTCTCAAAAAAAAAAAAAAAAAAATCACCTCACCAATATGCTAGTGTTACAAAAGATGCTTTGTGAAGTCTCTTAAGATTCTTTCACCTAGTTACCCACCAGGATTACAATTTTAAAATCAAAGAGATCCACTTTATTTTTATTTATTTATTTATTTGAGATGGAGTTTCACTCTTGTTGCCCAGGCTGGAGTGCAATGGCACAATCTTGGCTCACCACAAACTCTGCCTCCGGTGTTCAAGCAATTCTGCCTCAGCCTCCAGAGCAGGCGCCTGCCACCACAGCCAGCTAATTTTGTATTTTAAGTAGAGATGGGGTTTCTCCATATTGGTCTTGAACTCCCAACCTCAAGTGATCTGCCCACCTAAGCCTCCCAAAGTGCTGGGATTATAGGCATGAGCCACTACACCCAGTCTTATTTATTTATTTATTTATTTGATCATCAACAGATACAAAAAAAAATTTTAGGCGAGGTACAGTGGCTCACACCTGTAATCCCAGTACTTTGGAGGGCCTAGGCAAGCAGATCACCTGAGGTTGTGAGTTCGAGAACAGCCTGGCTAACATGGTGAAAGCCCATTTCTACTAAAAATACAAAAAACTAGCCAGGTGTGGTGGCGTGCACCTGTAATCCCAGCTACTCGGGAGGCTGAGGCAGAAGACTATCGCTTGAACCTGGGAGGCAGAGGTTGCAGTGAGCCGAGATTGCACCACTGCATTCCAGCTTGAGCAATAAGACCAAAACTCTGTCTCAAAAAAAAAATTTTTTTTTAAGATTTCCCATTTATTCTGGAACACACCCACCCCATTCACATTCACTTACCCTTAAGATATTTTAAAAACATGATCATTTAAAAATTATTCAACATTAGGCTGGGCGTGGTAGCTCAAGCCTGTAATCCCAGCACTTTGGGAGGCCGAGGTGGGTGGATCACGAGGTCAAGAGATCGAGACCATCCTGGTCAACATGGTGAAACCCCATCTCTACTAAAAATACAAAAAATTAGCTGGGCATGGTGGCGTGTGCCTGTAATCCCAGCTACTCAGGAGGCTGAGGCAGGAGAATTGCCTGAACCCAGGAGGCGGAGGTTGCGGTGAGCCAACAACGTGCCATTGCACTCCAGCCTGGGTAACAAGAGCGAAACTCCATCTCAAAATAAAATAAAATAAAATAAAATAAAAATTATTCAACATTAAATTCAATGTGATTTCTTATTTATTTATTTATTTTTTACATACAGGGCCTCACTATATCACCCAGTCTGGGGTGCAGTGGCACAACTGAAACCACCTTTGCAAAAGATAAATTTGACATAGTTAACTCTATCTTGCCTCCGACCTCCAAGCTGTTTGTCTTTGGTCATTCCTGGGGATAGGCCAAGCTAACTTTGGGAGGAATTTAATTTACAGTTTAACCTTAAAGCAAGAATGATAATAGCCCTTCCCAAAACTAAGCCACCTTTGCAAAACTAACTAAAGGCCACAAGGTTAGGATTATGAGAGGGGCCAGAATTCTGCTAAAATGTAGGTATAGTTCTACAGTCTCTTACTGTTCAGGAGTCATGTGGCTAGAGATCACAAGATTTGTGACTTCACCAATTGCTCCTATAGATAATATCACTATTATAGAACCTAACACTTGTTTTCTGAGAGGTTTTTTTAGACTGACCCCACCCAGACTGGTGACTCATCACTCAACTGGTCCTGTAGCCCCAAATTCCCCAATCTTTTTGGCACCAGGGACTGGTCTTATGGAAGACAATTTTTCACAGACTTGGGGAAGGGGTGGGTGGAGGGATGATTTTGGGATGAAACTGTTCCACCTCAGATCATCAAGGCATTTGATTATCATAAGGAGTACACAACCAAGATCCCTCGCATGCACAGTTCACAACAGGATTCATGCTTCCATGAAAATCTAATGCTACTACTGATCCGACAGGAAGCAGAGCTCAGGCAGTAATGCTCACTTGCCTGCTCATCTCCTGCTGTGCGGCCCAGTTCCTAATAGGCCACAGACTGGTACCTGTCCATAACCTGGGGGTTGAGGACTCCTGCTGTAGCCCTACACAGAGGTACATTCAGTGCACAAGGACTTTTTCCACACCCCCATAATTTCATCCCTAATCAAACAGCAGCACCCATTCCCTCAGCCTTGCCCATTGTCCATAAAAATTCTTAACATCTAGAGGGCCTTCAGGAAGACTGATTCGAGTGATAACCACCTCTTCAACATGGCTGGCCTTGAGTCAATTAAACTCTTTCTCTACTGTAATGCCATGATCTCAGGGAATTGCTTTTGTCTGTATAGCTGGCAGGAAGAAACCAGCTGTAATCTTGAACTCCTAGGCTCAAATGATCCTCCTGCCTCAGCCTCCCAAGTGCTGGGATTATAGGTGTGAGCCACCATGCCCTGCCTCAATGTGATTTCTAACCACTGATCTGGTCCATTCACATTTAACAGGGGAAATCAAAGCACAGAGGTTAAATAACTTGTCCTAGTGAATATAATTAGGAAATAGTGGAGCCATCTGAATTGTACAAAAGAAAGAGTGGAAGAAAAGGCTGGAAAACAGATTGAACCTTAACTGCCAGTCTAAAAGATTTTTTACTCAATTCTGAAACCAATGTGAGCCACAAAAAAATTTTAAGAAATAAACTATACAACTAGAGCTGTGTATCAGGAATAGTAAAAAAGAGGGCAAAGAGGGAAAATAATTCACTCCAGGTGAAAGTGAAGAAGGCTGAATTACGGCATACATATAAGGGAAGAAATAGATGCAAAAGCCTTTGAATACTTAGAATCACAGCTCAGCTTCTGATTAGAAGCAAGGAACACACAGAATAACTAAAGATGGCTGGAATTTTTCACGATAGATAACAGGAAAGATGCCTATCTTAATAATTGAGACAGGGAAAAATATCCTGCCATATTCTCATGGCATTAGCTAATGCTAGTCTATTTCCTACATAGTACAGTTTACTTCCTTTGGTTTTGTTGTTGCTGTTGTTGTTTTTGAGATGGAATCTCACTCTCTGTAGTGGCGCAATCTCAGCTCACTGCAACCTCCGCCTCCTGGATTCAAGCGGTTCTTCTGCCTCAGCCTCCCAAGTGGCTGGGACTACAGGCATGTGCCACAATGCCCAGCTAAATTTTGTATTTTTAGTAGAGATGGGGTTTCACCATATTGGCCAGGCTGTTCTCAAACTCCTGACCTCGTGATCAGCCCACTTCGGCCTCCCAAAGTGCTGGAATTACAGGCATGAGCCACCACACCCAGTCTAGTTTACTTCTTCTTCTTCTTTTTTCTTTTTTTTTTTAAAGATGGGGTTTCACCATGTTGGTGAGGCTGGTCTTGAACTCTCGACTTCAGGTGGTCCGCCAGCCTCGGCCCCCCAGAGTGCTGGGATTACAGCGTGAGCGGCCCTAGTTTACTTCTTTTTTTTTTTTTTTTTGAGGCGGAGTTTCGCTCTTGTTACCCAGGCTGGAGTGCAATGGCACGGTCTCGGCTCACCGCAACCTCCACCTCCTGGGTTCAGGCAATTCTCCTGCCTCAGCCTCCTGAGTAGCTGGGATTACAGGCACGCGCCACCATGCCCAGCTAATTTTTTTGTATTTTTAGTAGAGACGGGGTTTCACCATGTTGACCAGGATGGTCTCGATCTCTTGACCTCGTGATCCACCCGCCTTGGCCTCCCAAAGTGCTGGGATTACAGGCTTGAGCCACCGCGCCCAGCCTTACTTCTTAAGGACACTCTCTGGGAGACAAGAAGCCTCTATTTCTCTTGCATTAATCATATTACCTAGCACAGGAAGGAACTCAGTAGTTCCAAGTAAATATTTGGAGAATTGAAGGCTTAGCTGGTGAAGTGAAAGAGGAGTCTAAAAGAAATATTAAATTTCTCATGGCATAAAAGAACAAAAAAAAGGGACCCAGTGCAGTGGCTTAAGCATGTAATTCCAGCACTTTGGGAGGCAAAGGTGGGAGGACTGCTTGAGCTCAGGAGTTCGAGACCAGCCTGGCCAATATAGTGAGACCTCTGTTTACAAAAAACAAATTTCAAAATTAGCCAAGTGTGGTGGTATACACCTGTAGTCCCAGCTACTCAGGAAGCTGAGGTGGGAGGATTGCTTGAGCCCAGGAGGCAGAGGTTGCAATGAGCCAAGATCACGCCACTGTACTCTGGCCTGGGCGACAGAGTGAGACCCTGTCTCAGGGTCGGGGGGAGGTATGAGAACAAATCCTGGTGTATAATTCCTCAGAAAGGCCATTGGGGAGTGGAAGTGAGCAGGGCATGGAATTGGGTTTCAGATCTTGAGCATAAGACTTCCTGGCGTAAACAACTTTATTCACAAGAGACCTAAACAATCAGTCCCTGCACTCAACAAAGTACTTTATTGTTTTTTTTTTAACTGATAACTTTGAGCAACTGATAATAAAACAACCAATCTTAACTGAGCCCATATATAAACAGAATACATACACATGAACAAAATTTACACAAGTACTACCTCTATGACTTACCAGGCCCCTACTTTTCCTTCCAAATAGAAATCTTAGGAGGAAGGGTAATAAAAGGAAAAAGGGAAACTGGGAGATTGGGGTCAAGAAAAAGAGAACTACAAAGGTTCTGCTCGCTCATTCCTGCTGGGCACACAACAGTTCTGGCAGAAGAGAACCAAGGCATGACCAGAGGATTAAATCACTACCATCTGGCAGATCATGCAGACAGTCTTCTTTCCCAAGTAGACTTTCCAAAGCACTAACAGAGTAATTTTCAATTCACTCTTTTTCTTCTTTCTTCCTTTTCTTCCTTCATTTTTTTTTCTCTCTCTCTTTTAAGCAGGAGACCTTTTCTTCAAAACTCTTATACAAAAGCTCAATATAAAAAATAAAGTGGAACTGTTTTGACAAGATGAAGCCGAGAGGAGAACAGAAGTCTCATCTACTCAGCAACCTCTCACCCGGGGCCAGCACCTGAGAAGGCACATCTGTGTAATCCTAGGATTCCAAGAGATGGATTCTTCCCAATTTACATCTAATCTCAATTTGGGGGAAAACTCTGGTTCATATTTCTGCACCTATAAAAGAGAGCTCATAATGTTTACAGCTTGAAAATAAAATAAGAGCCATACTAACAAATAGTAACCAAAAAACTTAAATTCTAAGTGTTAACAGCAAATTTCTAAGACAACTAAAAAGCATCTAGAAAATACAAATTCTAAGAACTCTGAGAATGAAACATAGTCATGCTAGTTTGACATTTAAGGAGTCCCAGGAGGCTGGGCGTGGTGGCTCAAGCCTGTAATCCCAGCACTTTGGGAGGCCAAGGCAGGTGGATCACAAGGTCAAGAGATCGAGACCATCCTGGTCAACATGGTGAAACCCCGTCTCTACTAAAAATACAAAAAACATTAGCTGGGTATGGTGGTGCGTGCCTGTAATCCCAGCTACTCAGGAGGCTGAGGCAGGAGAATTGCCTGAACCCAGGAGGCGGAGGTTGCGGTGAGCCGAGATCGCGCCATTGCACTCCAGCCTGGGTAACAAGAGCAAAACTCCGTCTCAAAAAAAAAAAAAAAAAAAAAAGGAGTCCCAGGGAAGTATAATAAAGGTTTTTATTATATTAATATTCCTCTGGGTAACAAAAGCCAAGAGAACTTTGCTCTAGGCCACTGATTAGAATAATTTCCCTTTGTTGTATTCAAAATATATAGTGAAAGTGAAGACATAAAAACATAAAAGATATAAATAATTAGAAGCATCTTTTAAAAAGTAATCCACTTTCAGGCTTTTAAACCACAGTATATTTGAGACAGATGGCTTATGCACAACAAAAATGGTCACCGTCAGAGTACAAACCAATGTGGTTAACAAAAATGATCATTCTCATGTATTATACTTGCAGTGTGACAATTCCTGTGCCAGAGGCTTTATATATATCATCTCATTTGTGGGCTTACTAGGAAGATCAAGATAGACTAAATGCTACCTTTAATATACTAGAAAACTTAGCTGACAGCAAAGAACATTACTTTTAAGTTAATGGGGGTGAAGGTGGAGGTGAAGATCATTCCTAAGCAATAGGACCAAAAGGAGATAAGCTAAGAAAGTACATCAAGGAGATATGGAATAGGAATGGTAATGTTGGTCTCATCCCAACACTACATTTCTAGGCTGGAACACACGTACCTGCAGTGAAACAAAGGCAAAAATGTAGGTAGCCCAGCATTATCGAATACAGTAGGCACTAGCTTCAGCAGAAATACAGAACATTTCCATCACTGCAGAAAGTTCTATTGGACAGCATTGCTTTAGTAGAAAACTCTTGAATGTATTAAAAGCAGCAGTAGGCACTAAACAAGTGTTTGGTGATTAAATGAATTTTAAAAAGATAGGTGCTTTGTAGACACTGCTGCTGCTGCAGGGAGCCCTGTACTACCAGCCATGGTCAAACCCACCATGCTCTTCAACATGGTAGTAGATGCCAAGCCCTTGGACTGTGTCTCCTTTAAGCTGTTTGCAGACAAGTTTCCAAAGACACCAGAAAACTTTTGTTCTCTGAGCACTGGAGAGAAAGGATTTGGTTATAAGAGTTCCTGCTTTCACAGAATTATTCCAGAGTTTATGAGTCAAGTTGGATGGCAAGCATGTGGTCTTTGGCAAAGTGAAAGAAGGTATGAATATTGTGGAGGCCATGGAGCTCTTTTGGTCCAGGAATGGCAAGACCAGCAATAAGATCACCATTGCAGACTGGACAACTCTAGTAATTTTGACTTGTGTTTCTTAACCACCAGACCATTCCTCTTGTAGGTCAGGAGAGCACCCCTCCACCCCATTTGCTCACAGTATCCTAAATCTTTGTGCTTTTGTTGCAGTTCCCTTTGGGTATCATGTTTTCCTTCTTCCCTTCCATGCCTAACTGGATTGCAAAGTTAAGTTTATGATTATGAAATAAAAACTAAATAACAACAACAAAAAAAGATAGGCTATAATAGGCCACTGAAATAAGCAAAAAGAGGAAAAGAAACTAATAATAATAGCTAGCATTTACTGAACGCTTACCACGCACCAGGTACTATTCTAAGCGATTTATCTGTACTAATTTAATTAATCTTCAGTAACAACTCCATAAAATATTTATTGTCATTACCCTCATTTTATAGATGGGAAAACTAAGGCTCAGAGAGGTTAATTAAACTTTCCTAAGATCCAGGGTTTGAATCCAGACAGTTTGATCTAGAATCTAGAGCAAGCTTGTCCAACCCTCGGCCCACGGGCCACGTACAGCCCAGAATGGCTTTGAATGTTGCACAACACAAATTCATAAACTTTCTTAAAACATTATGAGATTTTTTTCCCAACAGTTTGTTTGTTTGGCTCATCAGCTATTGTTAGTGTTAGAGCATTTTATATGTGACCCAAGACAATTCTTTTTCCAGTATGACCCAGGGAAGCCAAAAGATTAGATACCCCTAATCTAGAGCCCCTCCCCAACTTTTTTTGAGACAAGCTCTGGTTCTGTCACCGAGGCTGGAGTGTAGTGGTGTGATCTCAGCTCACTGCAGGTTCTGCCTCCTAGGCTCAAGCCATCCTCCCAACTCAGCGTCTAAAGCAGCTGCAGCTATAGGCGCACACCACGATGCCCAGCTAATTTTTGTATTTTTTTGTAGAGAAAACATTTTTTCTACAAAAAATACAAAAGAAAACATCATTTCACCATGTTGCCCAGGCTGGTCTCAAACTTGTGAGCTCAAGGGATCTGTCCACCTTCACCTTCCATAGTGCTAGGATTATAGGTGTGAGCTACTGCAACCAGTCTAAAGCCTTCATTTTAAATCATACCATACTATTACTTTTAAAAATAGGTTAAACATAAATGTATACAGTATAGAATGATTAAATCAAGCTAATTGCCGGGCGCAGTGGCTCAAGCCTGTAATCCCAGCACTTTGGGAGGCTGAGGCGGGTGGATCACAAGGTCAAGAGATCGAGACCATCCTGGTAAACATGGTGAAACCCCGTCTCTACTAAAAATACAAAAATTAGCTGGGCACGGTGGCGTGTGCCTGTAATCCCAGCTACTCAGGAGGCTGAGGCAGGAGAATTGTCTGAACCCAGGAGGCGGAGGTTGCAGTGAGCCAAGATGGCGCCATTGCACTCCAGCCTGGGTAACAAGAGCGAAACTCCTCCTCAAAAAAAAAAAAAATCAAGCTAATTAACATATCTATTACCTCACATCATTTTTTGTGGTAAGATATTTGAAATTTATTCCCATTGCTGGATCATATAGCAGTTCTATTTTTCCTGGATTTTAAAAAAAATATATACAGTATTATTAACTATTGTCACTATGCTGTGCAACAGATTTCAGATATTTATTCCTCCTATGTAACTGAAACTTTGTGTCTCTGACCAACATCTCCCCATTTCCTCCTCCATCTCACCCCACTTACCCCTATCCTCTGGTAACCACCATTGTACTCTCTACTTCTATGAGATTGACATTTTTAGATTTCACATATAAAATTAGATCATGGGTTATTTGTCTTTCTGTGTCTGGCTTATTTCATTTAGTGTAACATCCTGCAGGTTCATTTCAACCAAGTTGTCCCAAATGACAGTATTTCCTTCTTTTTTTTTTCTTTTTGAGACAGAGTTTTGCTCTTGTTGCCCAGGCTGGAGTGCAATGGTGCAATCTCAGCTCAGCTCACTACAACCTCCGCCTCCCCGGTTCAGGCGATTCTCCTGCCTCAGCTTCCCTAATAGCTGGGATTATAGGCACCTGCCACTAAGTCTGGCTAATTTTTGTATTTTTATTAGAGACGAGGTTTCACCATGTTACCAGGCTGGTCTTGAACTCCTGACCTCAAGTGATTCACCCTCCTTGGCCTCCCAAAGTGCTGGGATTACAGGCATGAGCCACCTTGCCTGGCCTCCTGCTTTTTCTTAATTACATTTTTTTGTAGAGACAGGGCCTCATTTTGTTGCCCAGGCTGGTCTCAAACTCCTGGGCTCAAGTGATGCCCCCACCTGGGCGTCCCAAAGTGCTAGGATTACATCCATGAGCCACCATGCCCAGCCAAGTACTGCGTTCTTTTTAAAGGCCATATAGTACTCTATTGTGTATATATGCCACATCTTATCAATTCATTGGTTGATGGACACTTGGGTTGATTCCATATCTTGGCTATTGTGAATAATGCTGCAATGAACACGGGAGTGCAGATACCTCTTTGATATACTGGTTTCAATTCCTTCTGATATATCCCCAGAAATGAGATTGCTGGATCATAAAGTGTTCTATTCTTAGGTTTTTGAGAAACTTCATACTGTTTTCTATAATGGCTGTACTAATTTACACTCCAGCCAACAGTGTAAAAGGGTTCCCTTGCAAACACTTATCTTTCTTTTTTTTTTTTTTTTTTTTGAGACGGAGTTTCGCTCTTGTTACCCAGGCTGGAGTGCAATGGCGCGATCTCGGCTCACCGCAACCTCCGCCTCCTGGGTTCAGGCAATTCTCCTGCCTCAGCCTCCTGAGTAGCTGGGATTACAGGCACGCACCACCACGCCCAGCTATTTTTTTTTGTATTTTTAGTAGAGACGGGGTTTCACCATGTTGACCAAGATGTCCTCGATCTCTTGACCTTGTGATCCACCCGCCTCGGCCTCCCAAAGTGCTGGGATTACAGGCTTGAGCCACCGCGCCCGGCCGCAAACACTTATCTTTCATCATTTTGATAACAGCCATTCAAACAGGTGAGAAGTGGTAGTATTTTTTAAAAATTTTTTTATAGAGACAGGGTCACACTATGGTGCCCAGGCTGGTCTTAGACTCAAACAATCCTCCCATCTAGGCATGAACCACTGCATCTGGCCAGAGGTGATATCTCATTGTGGTTATAATTTTCATTCCCCTAATTATTAAGGATGTTGAGTATTTTTTCATGAACCTCTTGGTCATCTTCATGTCTTCTACTGAGAAATATCTATTCAGGTCTTTTGCTCATTTTAAAAATTGGGTTTTCTTGTTATTGAGGTGTTTGAGTTCCTTATACATTTTGGATATTAGCCCCTTATGGGATGTATGATTTGCAAATATTTTCTTCCACTCTAAGCATTGCCTCTTTATTGTTTCCTTTGCTGCACAGAAGCTTTTAGTTTGATGCAATCCCATTTGTCTATTTTTGCTTTTGTTGCTTGTGCACATCTAAAAAATTATTGCCTAGACCAATCTCATGGAGATTTTTCCATTATGTTTTCTTTTAGTAGTTTTACAGTTTTCAGGTTATACTATACCACTTTTATTATATTACAACTATATCTAAAAATTTCGCTGTAATGAAATAAAATGAATTTAAAGTCAACCTGCCATGCATTTCCTAGCTCAGTTCACAGTGAAGAGAATGAGAAAAGGAATGGTAGAATAATAAGCAGGAAAGATGCCAAAATGCTAATACTAGTTTTAGCCCTACATGCTGAGACTGAGAGCTAGTTTTGTTTTGTTGTTCTTACTAATTCTTTCTTTTTTTTATAAAGACGGGGTTTCACCATGTTGGTCAGGCTGGTCTTGAACTCCCGACCTCAGGTGATCTGCCCGCCTTGGCCTCCAAAGTGCTTGGATTACAGGTGTGAGCCACCACGCCTGACCACTAATTCTATTTTCTAAATGCTTCCATTGCAATCATGTATCACTTCTGTAATAATAAAAAAATTAAAATATGACTTTTTAAGCTAGATTATATTACTTAAAATATGATCATCTTAAAAATTCCTAAGCAGAATATCAAATCAAGCCTCATCTACCTCACTCTCAAACATAGTATAGGCCCCCTAACTGATCTCTCTGCTACCAGTCTCCCAAACACTAAACCATTCTACATCTTGTCATCAACTACCTTATCATTCTAGTTCCTGCTCAGAATCCAATCACAGATCATAAACTACAACTTTGGATTTATGCAAAGCATTTCTGGGTAATTTGACCCAATTCAACTTTTCCACCTTTATCTACCAATACTGTCCTATCAAATTCTCAGTTCTTCTAAGAGAATCCTGGTGGAAAGAACCCAGGCCTAAGAGGAGACTTTGGCCTAGGTTACATAATCTCTTGGCCTCAATGGAGAGTGAGTGTGAAGATTAAATCTTTAAATAAGTAACATACACAGTATACAACAAGCCTTCAATAAAAGGTCGTTATTATTATTATCATTATTAGCCAAATGAGTTTTTATTCACTGACTCCTCAAAAAGCTTTGCATTTTTATATCTGTGCTTTCTTTTTTTCTTTCTTTTTTTTTTTTTTCTTCCTTTTTTTTTTTTTTTTTTTTTGAGACGGAGTTTCGCTCTTGTTGCCCAGGCTGGAGTGCAATGGCGCGATCTCGGCTCACCGCAACCTCTGCCTCCTGGGTTCAGGCAATTCTCCTGCCTCAGCCTCCTGAGTAGCTGGGATTACAGGCACGCGCCACCATGCCCAGCTAATGTTTTGTATTTTTAGTAGAGACGGGGTTTCACCATGTTGACCAGGATGGTCTCGATCTCTTGACCTCGTGATCCACCCACCTCGGCCTTCCAAAGTGCTGGGATTACAGGCTTGAGCCACCGTGCCCGGCTATCTGTGCTTTCTATATCACTATTTGCTCTAAGTTCCTCCCCTATCTTCTAAAATTCTATTAAAATTCAAGGTTCATTATTACGCACTACATGCCTGCATCAAAATACCTTATGTAATCCATAAGTATGTATACCTACTATGTAACCACAAAAATTATAAGTAATTTTTTTAAAAAATTCAAAGTCCAGTTCAAGTCCCCTCCTCTTAGAAGGCTTCCCTGACTCTTCAAAGTTAATATGACCCCTCACTCATTTGAACTCCTATAGCACTTAGAGTTTATTCTACTCAAATGGTGGTGTCTTAGTTAATTTATTAGTTCTCTTTCCATCAGTGTAAGTCCCCAAGTAGAGCAAGTAAAGTATAAATTCCTTGCTAGCAGAGACTCCATTTTATATATATCTTGATACCTTTCTGATGTCTGAATATATCACCAGGCATATATAGTAGATGTTCAAAAAATGTGTTAATCTGGCCAGGCATGGTGGCTCACCCCTGAAATCCCAGCACTTTGAGAAGCCGAGGTGGGTGGATCATCTGAGGTCAGGAGTTTGAGACCAGCCTGGCCAACATGGTGAAGCCCTGTCTTTAAAAAAATACAAACATTAGCCAGGTGTGGTAAGCAGGCACCTGTAATCCTAGCTACTTGGGATGCTTGAACCCGGGAGGTAGAGTTTGCAGTGAGCCAAGATCACACCATTGCACTCCATGCTGGGTGACAAGAGCAAAACTCCGTCTCAGGAAAAAAAAAAAAGGGTTAATCTGACTTACACATTTGAAAGAAAGTTATCACAATAAAAATACTAGCTGAATATTTTTGTAGTAGACTAGGAAGCCAATAATTCTATATAAAAATTGAAAGTTTCAAGTAAACAGTGTAATTTAATTCCATAATTAAATACCATTGACCAAACATGTAAGTCATACTTAAGCCATATGAGTTCTCTCTAGAGAACATATACAAATTAGCAGTAAATAACCCTAAGTAAATAGCACTTTAAACTTTCCAAAGCACCTGCACATAAACCCTAACTAAATATACATTGAATTAATTAAATGTCTTATTTGGTCTCATTTGAAAATATATTTGGCCAAGTGTGGTGGATTACACCTGTAATCCCAGCCTGAGCGACATAGTGAGACCTTGTCTTATTTAAAAAAATATCTATCTATCTATCTATCTATTTATCTATGGGCTCTCGTCAAGATGGCATAAAAATATTTTTTTAATAAAATATATATATTTTTTGAAGACAGGGTCTCATTCCATCATTCAGACTGGAGTGCAGTGCTGTGACCATGGCTCAATGCAGCTGCAAACTCATGGGCTCAAGAGATCCTCCCACCTCAGCCTCCAGAGTAGCTGAAACTATAGGCACATGCCACCATACCTGGCTAATTTTTTTGGTTGTTTTTGTTGTTGTTGTTGTTGTTTTGTAGAGATAGGGTTTCATCATGTTGCCCAGGCTGGACTTGAACTCCTGGGTTCAAGAGATCCACCCACCTTGCCCTCCCCAAAGTGCTGATATTATAGGTGTGAGCCACCATGCCCAACCAAATAAAATTTTTTTTAAGTGGCCGGGCACAGTGGCTCACGCCTGTAGTCCCAACACTTTGGGAGGCCGAGGCAGGCGGATCACATGGTCAAGAGATCAAGACCATCCTGGCCAACATGGTGAAACCCCAACTCAAAAATAAATAAATAAATAAATAATAAATAATAAAAAAATAACAAAATAATTTTTTTAAAAAGAAAATATATTTGCCTGACTAAAATATCAAAATAATTAAAGTGAGAAAGATTCAGATACAGATTATTTAAAAGCAAATTATATAAACTTACAAAAATAATTCTCCACTTTGGGAGGCCGAGGAGGGCAAATTGCTTGAGCCCAGGAATTTGAGACCAGCCTAGGCAACATGGTGGAACTCTGACTCTACAAAGCATGCGAAAGTTAGCTGGATGTGGTGGCACATGTGTAGTTCCAGCTGCACCAGAATCTGAGTCGGGGAAGATTAATTGAGCCCAGGAGGTCGAGGCTGCAGTGAACCATGATCATGCCACTGTACTCCAGCCTGGGTGACAGAGTGAGACACTATCTCAAAAAATAATAATAATTCTCACAGGCAAAATGTGTCTCCTCAAGTGAGTGCTAAAAGTTAAGGATAGATAACTTGAGGGCGTAATTTTACTTTTATTGTCACTTATTGATTTAATTATAATTTCCCATAAAGCAATCAGGAAAATTAAATAACCACATAAAGACCAATCTTTCCTCTCTGATAAATTACCAATCAGCAATAGAAAACAACTATTCTCAGCCGGGCACGGTGGTTCATGCCTGTAACCCCAACACTTTGGATGGCTGAGGCAGGCGGATCACAAGGTCAGGAAATCAAGATCATCCTGGCCAATACAGTGAAACCCCATCTCTACTGAAAATACAAAAAAATTAGCTGGGCATGGTGGTGCAGGCCTGTAGTCCCAGCTACTCAGGAGACTGAGGCAGGAGAATTGCATGAACCCAGGAGGTGGAGATTGCAGTGAGCCGACATTGTGCCACTGCACTACAGCCTGGGCGACAGTGTGAGACTCCATCTCAAAAAGATTTAAAAAAAAAGAAAAAAGAAAAAGAAAACAACTGTTCTAATGAACAAATGTTCAAATGAGAGTAAAGCAACTTAAGAGACAGAGAAAGTTTCTTTATTAAATGCAGTTATTACCAATAAATTAAGTCTCGATGGGTAGAAAACAAACTTGAGTACTGCTAAACCCCAATAAGATAGATTCAGCATGATAAATCCTGAATCCCTCCTCTTTTTGCTATTAGTGCTAGTGTTGCGAGCCTCCAAAGTTTCAGTTTTCTCATTTATCAGAAGGAAGGAAAGGCCATTACCTAAGGATGTTGGGATGGGAGAGTCTATTCATGAGCTGTACTTCTTTCAGCATGTTTGCCCGGTTACTACTCAACGTGTTCATCTTAAGAGCCATCACCTGACCAGAAGCTCGGTGTCGTACCTAGAATATTAAATAGAACAAGAAAAGAGAGTCAAAGGCAATAGCTATATATGAGGTCAATATCTCCAAATGTATAATATGCCAAGATATTTTCATGCCACTTTATATGAAAAATACATCTAATTACATTAAAGTATCACTTCCATTAAGATGAATTATTCTGGCCAGGCGCGGTGGCTCACGCCTGTAATCCCAACACTTCGGGAGGTCGAGGCAGGTGGATCACAAGGTCAAGAGATTGAGACCATCCTGGTCAACATGGTGAAACCCCATCTCTACTAAAAATACAAAAAATTAGCTGGGCATGGTGGCGCGTGCCTGTAATCCCAGCTACTCAGGAGGCTGAGGCGGGAGGACTGCCTGAACCCAGGAGGCAGAGGTTGCGGTGAGCCGAGATCGCGCCATTGCACTTCAGCCTGGGTAACAAGTGAAACCCCATCTCCAAAAAAAAAAAAAAAAAAAAAGATGAATTATTCTACTCAAGACCAATATTATTTCACATTGAGTTAGACAGAAAAACATTGTTAATAACATCTCATGAAATTATGTCTGATATACACTATGAAATACTACGCAGCCATACAAAGGAATGAGATCATATCCATTGCAGGGACATGAATGAAACTGGAAGCCATCATCCTCAGCAAACTAACACAGGAACAGAAAAGAAATCACCACATGTTTTCACTCATAAATGGGAGTTGAACATTGAGAACACATGGACACAGAGAGGGGAACAACACGTGCCAGAGTCTGTTGGGCGGTGAAGGAAGGGAACTTAGACGATGAGTAAATAGGCGCAGCAAACCACCATGGGACAAAACTGCACGTTCTGCACATGTATCCCATTTTTGTTTGTTTTTAGAAGAAAAAAAGAAAAAATAAACAAATAAATCATGTCTGATTTGCTGTTGTTTTTGTTGTTGGTGTTGTTTTCTTTTTTCTGAGACGGAGTTTCACTCTAGTTACCCAGGCTGGAGTGCAATGGCGCGATCTCGGCTCACCGCAACCTCCGCCTCCTGGGTTCAAGCAATTCTCCTGCCTCAGCCTCCTGAGTAGCTGGGATTACAGGCACGCGCCACCATGCCCAGCTAATGTTTTGTATTTTTAGTAGAGACGGGGTTTCACCATGTTGACCAGGATGGTCTCAATCTCTTGACCTTGTGATCCACCTGCCTCGGCCTCCCAAAATGCTGGGATTACAGGCTTGAGCCACCGCGCCCGGCTGTTGTTGTTGTTTGAGACAGGGTCTCACTGTGTCATCCAGACTGGAGTACAGCACCCTTTGCCTCCGGGTTCAAGTGATTTTCCTGCCTCGGCCTCCTGAGTAGCTGGCATGTACCAACACAACTGGCTGATTTTTGTATTTTTAGTAGAGATGGGGTTTCATTTTTGGTAGAGATGAGATTTCAACATGTTGGCCAGGCTGGTCTCGAACTCTTGACCTCAGGTGATTCTCCTGTCTCGGCCTCCCAAAGTGCTGGGATTACAGGTGTGAGTCACCATGCCCAGCCAATCATGTCTGTTTTTGATACCTTAAAAAAAAATGAGGGAAAATTTCTAGGTTGGTTGGTCATAGCTGACCTTGGTGAGTCTTAAGACACCAACAGAAAAAAGTCCCTTCTGTGGTATTCTAAGTGTGCAAAAAGAAGATATATACATAAGCCTTATATAATACTTAATGAAACTGTCTTTATAAGATACTCAAAGTCTCCCCCAAGTACCATAAAAATACATCTATAAGAAAAATGCATACTCAAACCCACATACTCAAAGTCTCCCCCAAGTACCATAAAAAGGTATCTATAAGAAAAATGCATTTCATGTTAAATATAGAAAGAAGTCTGTAAAACTTTTAGAACTAATATTGTAGTAACTCTACCCAAAGCCCCTCATAATCATTTAAACACACTGAAGTTAAATACAACAAACACGGGGCACACCACTTACCCATATGCACAGAGGAAAGTCTCTTTTTTTTTTTTTTTTTTGAGACAGAGGAAAGTCTCTTTTTTTTTTTTTTTTTTTTTTTTTTTTGAAACAGAGTCTTACTCTGTTACCCAGGCTGGAGTGCAGTGGTGCAATCTCAGCTCACTGCAACCTCCGCCTCCCAGGTCAAGTGATTCTCCTGCCTCAGCCTCCTGAGTAGCTGAGATTACAGGCACGCACCACCACACCCGGCTAATTTTTGTATTTTTAGTAGAGACGGTGTTTCACCATGTTGATCAGGCTGGTCTTGAACTCCTGGTTGTGATCCACCCACCTCAGCCTCCCAAAGTGCTGGGATTACAGGCGTGAGCCACCGTGCCCAGGCGGAAAGTCTACTTCTAAAAGCATTCACCCTCTATAGAACTCAATCTATTGTGCATGTGTAAATATCATTTATCATTTAAATGCACACTCCACAGGTTTCATAAACCAGAATGCCTTACTTGCAAAAAGATTGTTTTCACCCTGTAAATTATGTGGTCTCATTGGCTGCAAAATAAGACCATCAGACTTGATTTGATTCAAAGAAGTTAAACTGAGATACGTGTGTTTCCTGCTTAGGAATTATGAATGAGGCAGTAGAAAAATCATCAAGTCACAAAGATCATTCCGGGTAAAAAAAAATGCATTTTATCCTATAGACTTCAGGAGTATTATTTCAGTATGCTATACTTGACCAAACGGAAATTCCAAAAGAAAACATGACAGCTTACTTAAACTCTTCAATAACCAAAAACTCCTTGAGATGTCAATAGTTCCAGAAGTTTATCATAGCTATTAATACAGGTTAGACATCACAGCTTATCTTAGAATTCAAAGAAGCAATGTTTCAGAGTGGCCAGACAGAAGAGGGAAGGTTTTTGATGGAGAGGCCGGGTCAAAACAAGCAGAGCCACAGGAACCCAGATCGGAAAAATTGAGGGAGGCAGAACACTGGCTGCTTCTCCTCTTCTAGATTACTGAGTGAGATTTGGAACCCAGCTCTCTTCTCAATACATCAATGATTCTGTTGTAATGAACCTCCTGACTGATGAAAGAGAAGTAGCTTTCCATTTCAGATCCTGCATGGATAAGTTAAAAGAAACATTTATACACAAAGAGCTCACTGACAGTATTTTTCTAACTCTATTTATAGAAGACATCTGTGTTTTAATAAGGGCTCTCCATCTGAAAGTCACTCCTTTTATTTTTCCATCATCTGAAAACTGTCACACTGAGATTTTAACAAAATGGTGAAACTCATAAAAAGATAGTCCATCATGACCAAGTAGGATTTACCCCTGGGATGCAAGGATAGTTGAACATAACGTAAATCAATCAATGTGATACCTCATATCAACAGAATGAGGGTCAAAAACCATATGATCATTTCAATTGATGCTGAAAAAGCATTTGACGAAATTCAACATCTCTTCATGATAAAAAAAAAAAACCCTGAAAAAACTAGATATAGAAGGAACATAGCTCAAAAAGCCATATATGACAGACCCAAAACTAGTATCATACTGAAAAACTGAAAGCCTTTCCTCTGAGATGTGGAACACAAAAAGGATGCCCATTTTCACCACGGTTATTCAACATAGTACTGGACATCTTAGGTAGAGCAATCAGACAAGAGAAAGAAATAAAGGGCATCCAAATCGGAAAGGAAAAAGCCAAATTATTCTTGTTTGCAGATGATATGACCTTATATTTGGAAAAAAACTAAAGACTCCACTAAAAAAACTATTATAACTGATATATTCAGAAAAATTGAAGCATACAAATCAGGCTACTGATTTTTGTATGTTGATATGCCAACAGTGAACAATTTCAAAAAGAAATCAAAAAAGTAAAACAATTTTTAATAGCTTCAAATAAAATTAAATACCTAGAAATTAAGGTAACCAATGAAGTAAAAGATCTCTAAAAGGCCAGGCACTGTGGTTCATGCCTATAATCCCAATATTTTGGGACACCAAAGTGGGAGGATTGCTGGAGTCCAGGAGTTCGAGACCAGCCTGGGCAACATAGTGAGACACCATCTCTACTAAAAATACAAAACAAAACAAAAAAAAATTTAACTGGGCTTGGTGGCTTAAGCCTGTGGTCCCAGCTAGTTGGGAAGCTGAGGTGATAGGATTGCTTGAGCCCAGGAAGTCGAGGCTGCAGTGAGCTATGGTCATGGCACTATATACTCCAGCCTAGGCAACAGAGCAAGACTCTGCCTTAGGTCGGGCATGGTGGCTCACGCCTGTAATCCAAGCACTTTGGAGGCCAAGGCGGGCAGATCACCTGAGGTCGGGAGTTCAAGACCAGCCTGACCAACGTGGTGAAACCCCGTCTTAAAAAAAAAAAAAAAAGACTGTCTCAAAAACAAACAAAAAAGAGCTCTACAATGAAAATTTAAAAACACTGATATAAGAAATTAGAGAAGAGGGCCGGGTGCAGTGGCTCAAGCCTGTAATCCCAGCACTTTGGGAGGCCGAGGCAGGTGGATCACAAGGTCAAGAGATCGAGACCATCCTGGTCAACATGGTGAAACCCCGTCTCTACTAAAAATAAAAAAAATTAGCTGGGCATGGTGGGGCGTGCCTGTAATCCCAGCTACTCGGGAGGCGGAGGCAGGAGAATTGCCTGAACCCAGGAGTCGGAGGTTGCGGTGAGCCGAGATCGCACCATTGCACTCCAGCCTGGGTAGCAAGAGCGAAACTTTGTCTCAAAAAAAAAAAAAAGAAATTAGAGAAGATACAAAAAAAGAAAGATATTTCATATTCATTAATTGGGATTAGAAGAATCAATATTTTTAAAATTCCCATAATAATCAAATAATACCAAACTTTATATGGAATCTCAAAGAGCCAGAATCACCAAAGACATACTGAGCAAAAGCAAAAAACTGAAGGAATCACATTACTTAACTTCAAATTACACCACAGAGCTATTGTAAACAAAACAACATGGTATTGGGATAAAAACAGAAACATAGACCAATGGAACAGAACAGAGAACCCAGAAACAAATCCATAAATCTACAGTAAACTCATTTTCAACAAAAGTGCCACAAACATACACTGGGGAAAAGGGAGTCTCTTCAATAAATAGTGCTGGGAAAACTGTATAGCTATATGCAGAAGAATGAAACTAGACTCCTATCTCTAGTAATATACAAAAATCTAATCAAAATGGATTAAAGACTTCAATCTAAGACCTCCAACTACGAAACTACTACAGGAAAACATAGGGAAAACTCTTCGATTGGTCTGGGCAAAGATTTCTCAACTGATACTAAAAAGCATAGGCAACCAAAGCAAAAATGGACATATGGGATCACATCCAGTTAAAAAGCTTCTGCACAGCAAATGAAACAACCAACAAAGAGTCAACCCAGAATGGGAGAAAATATCTGCAAACTATCTGTCTGACAAAGGATTAATAACCAGAATATATAAAGAGCTCAAACAACTCTACAGGAAAAAAAAAATCTAACAATGAGATTTTAAAAATAGGCAAAAGCCAATGGCCTCTGTTAGGAAGGGAAGGGGCTCAACACAGTGATGGACTGATCCAGATGGCTCCTGGGGATGAATGTGAGTGCGTGGCTTCTGCCAGCATGAATGCTTGGAGATATGTCCTTTGCTTTAAAAGAAAATATCTTCTATTTAGAGTACATAGGGCATGACGTGGATTTATTAGTCTGGTAGATAAAATGAAAAGCCACTCAGGTAAGAGCACTCACTCGTGGCAGTTTTTAAGCATGAAAATCGTCTTCTCAAAGTATCATCACTTTTTTTTTTTTCTTTTTTTTTTTTGAGACGGAGATTTGCTCTTGTTACCCAGGCTGGAATGCAATGGCGCAATCTCGGCTCACCGCAGCCTCCGCCTCCTGGGTTCAAGCAATTCTCCTGCCTCAGCCTCCCGAGCTGGGATTACAGGCAGGCGCCACCACGCCCAGCTAATTTTTGTATTTTTAGTAGAGACGGGGTTTCACCATGTTGACCAGGATGATCTCCATCTCTTGACCTCGTGATCTCTTGGCCTCGGCTTCCGAAAGTGCTGGGATTACAGGCGTGAGCCACCGGGCCCCGCCCACTTTTAAAAGAAGGCTGCTAATTGCATTTTGGTAGTTCTTCAGTCAAGAAAACTTGAATTGTTTGGGGGAAAGTGGGTTCAAAAGAGCATATATCTTTCACATCCACATTCAGAACCCAGCAACCTGGAGTCCAATTTTCAATATTTTAACTACCTCAATAATGCTATGAATGTAAGATACTGGGATAGAGATCCCAACTTGAAACAATAACCAGTGCCTGTAGTAACTTAATGTCTGTCAAATACTTTCATTGATTGGTTTATATGCCATTCTTGTTATAGAAGAATATGCCTTTTTTAAAAGTTTATTTATAACACTTTCCCAATTTATATTTTAAAAAGCTACAGAATACTGGATCAATAATCTTTTTGGGGGGTAGAATAAAATAATTGATTACTTCTGGATACCCAGGGTGGGAAGGGGTGGTTGGAAAACCAGAACTATTTTTTAAAACATTAGGTTTCAACATAAATACAACTCACAACTGCTAGATTTGGTGGGGGCAAGCATTGTGTGGGTTTTGTTTTGTTTAATTTATTGATTAGTCTTTCAGTAGGCTTTTTTTTTTTTTTGAGATTCCTGGACCATCATTAAATATGCACTGTGAAGAGATTAATATGTATAAAGGGCTTTACCAAAGTCCACTAAATAAACACTACTCAAGTATAGACTGCACACCAAAATGTATCTGTGTTATGACATTAATTGCAAATAGCAAGTATGGTGCTAATGTCTACGCCAGTGGAATTAGATGAGTGCTATGCACTTAATTTTAAAATAAAACTGGTTTTCAGTTAAAAAAAATAGGCAAAAGATCTCAATAGACATTTCTCAAAAGAAGACAAATGGCAAACAGGCACATTTAAAGGTGTTCAACATCACTGATCATTATAGAAATGCAAATCAAAACTGCAATGAGATATCATCTCACCCTAGTTAAAATGGCTTTTATCCAAAAGAAGGGTTTGAATTCTTGCAGGCCAGGCACAGTGGGTCAAGCCTTTAATTCCAGCACTTTGGGAGGCAAGGTAGGTGAATCACCTGAGGTCAGGAGTTCGAGACCAGCCTGGCCAACATGGTGGCACCCCATCTCTACAAAAAATGCAAAAATTAGCTGGGCTTGGTGACGCATGTCTGTAATTCCAGCTACTTGGGAGGCTGAAGCAAAAGAATTGCTTGAACCTGGGAGGCAGAAGTTGCAGTGAGCTGAGACTACGTCACTGCACTCCAGCCTGAGCAACAGAGTGAGACGAGCAACAGCGCAAGACTCCATCTCAAAAAAATAATTATTATTATTGCAAAGATATGAAGAAAGGGGAAGACTTGTGTACTGTTGGTAGGAATGTAAATTAGTGTAAGCCATTATGGAGACTAGTTTGGAGGTTCCTCAAAAAACTAGGAATAGAGCTACCATATGATCCAACAATCCCACTGCTGGGTATATACCAAAAGAAGGGAAATCAGTATGTCAAATAGATATCTGCATTCCCATGTTTATTGCAGCACTATTCACAATAGCTAAGATTTGGATGCAACCTAAGTGTCCATCAACAAACAAATGGATAAAGAAAATGTAGTATATACACACAATGGAGTACTAATCAGCCATAAGAAAGGATGAGAACCTGTCATTTGCAACAACATGGATAGAACTGACACTATGTTCAGTGAAATAAGCCAGACATAGAAAGACAAACTTCACATGTTCTCATTTATTTGTGGGAGCTAAAAATTAAAACAATTGAACTCATGGAAATAGAGTAGAATGATGGTTAACAGAGGCTGGGAAGGGTAGTGCAGGGTGTGGAGGATTGGGGGCAGTTATGGGTACAAAAATATAGTTAGAATGAAGATCTAGTACAATAGGGTGATTACACTCAACAATAATTTAATTGTACATTTTAAAATAACTAAGAGTATAACTGGAATGTTTGCAATACAAAGAAATGATAAATGCTTGAGGTGATGGATATCCCATTTACCCTGATGTGATTATTACAAATTGTATGACTGTATCAGAATATCTCATGCACCTCATAAATATATACACCTACTATGTACCTATAAACAAAAGTTTAGGCCGGGCAAGGTGGCTTATGCCTGTAATCTCAGCACTTTGGGAGGCCGAGGCGGGTGGATCATAAGATCAGTTCAAGACCAGACTGGCCAACATGGTGAAACCCCATCTCTACTAAAAAATAAAAAAATTAGCTGGGCATGGTGGCTCATGTCTATAATCCCAGCTACTTGGGAGGCTGTGGTAGGAGAATTGCTTGAACCGGGACCCAGGAGGCAGAGGCTGCAGTGAGCCAAGATCGCGCCACTGCACTCCAGCCAGGGCTACAGAGCGAGACTCCATCTCAAAAAATATAAATAAATAAATAAATAAAAGTTTTAAAAAGATGCCCCAACCATCACACACAGTTATAAAATAGCAATGACATAGCTAACATTTATAGCACTGGCTACATACTGCCGTGTAACTGCTTTATACATATTCACTTATTTAATCTTCAAAATAATCCTGTGAGGCAAATATTACTAATAACCTCACTTTGCAGCCATGGAAACTGAGGCACAGAGAGATTAAATATTTCTCAAGATCATACATGAAGTAAATGGCAAAGACACAATTTGAATACAAACTATGCAAAGAATATTGAGCCTCATACAGTGAGACCAACTGATTTAAGAAAAAAAACACTGTGTGAACACTGCATAAAAATTATTCTATCATTCAAGATGAGAGTTGGGTGAAAAAAATTAATTGTATCAAGGAATAGTAATCATGATCTTGCATGTATCTAACAACATGCTCTTATAATAGAGAAAACAAAAACTGACAATGTAAGGCAAATATGACAAATCTATGTTCTTTATTTTTTTTTTTTTAAAACAGGGTCTCGCTCTATCACCTATGCTTGAGTGCAGTGGTGTGAACTCAGCTCACTGCAGCCTCCCACTCCTGGGATCAAGCAATCCTCCCACCTCAGCCACTTAAGTAGCTGAGACCACAGGTGTGCACCACCATGCCCAGCTAATTTTTGTATTTTTTGTAGAGATGGGGTTTCACAATGTTGCCCAGGCTGATCTCAAATTCCTAGGCTCAAGCAGTCTGCCTGTCTTGGCCTCCCAAAGTGCTAAGATGACAGACATGAGCCACTGCGTCCAGCCCTAAATCCATTATCTTTATGAGACATTTTAACACATCTCTTAAAAACTGAAAGCTTGCTGGGCACGGTGGCTCAAGCCTGTAATCCCAGCACTGTGGGAGGCCGAGGCGGGTGGATCACGAGGTCAAGAGATCGAGACCATCCTGGTCAACATGGTGAAACCCCGTCTCTACTAAAAATACAAAAAATTAGCTGGGCATGGTGGTACGTGCCTGTAATCCCAGCTACTCAGGAGGCTGAGGCAGGAGAATTGCCTGAACCCAGGAGGCGGAGGTTGTGGTGAGCCGAGATCGTGCCATTGCACTCCAGCCTGGGTAACGAGAGAGAAATTCCGTCAAAAAAAAAAAAAAAACAGGCCGGGCACGGTGGCTCAAGCCTGTAATCCCAGCACTTTGGGAGGCCGAGGCGGGTGGGTCACGAGGTCAAGAGATCGAGACCATCCTGGTCAACATGGTGAAACCCCGTCTCTACTAAAAATACAAAAAAATTAGCTGGGCATGGTGGTGCGTGCCTGTAATCCCAGCTACTCAGGAGGCTGAGGCAGGAGAATTGCCTGAACCCAGGAGGTGGAGGTTGCGGTGAGCCGAGATCGCGCCATTGCACTCCAGCCTGGGTAACAAGAGCGAAACTCCGTCTCAAAAAAAAAAAACAAACTGAAAGCTTGCTGGGCACGGTGGCTTACCCCTGTAATCACAGACCTTTGGGAGGCCAAGGCAAGCAGATCACAAGGTCAGGAGTTTGAGACCACTGACCAATATGGTGAAACCCCGTATCCACTGTGAATACAAAAATTAGCCAGGCATGGTGGTGTGCACCTGTAGTAGTCCCAGCTACTCAGGAGGCTGAGGCAGAAAAATTGCTTGAACTCGGGAGGTGGAGGTTGCAGTGAGCCAAGATCATGCCACTGCACACCAGTTTAAAAAAAAAAAAAAAAAAAAAAAACAAAAAACAAAAAACTGAAAGCTCAAGAAGATAAGAAATTAGTAAGATCAATAACAAAACTGGCATGCTTTATGCAATCTTTCTTCATCAAAGGCAGGCATTTATTTTTTTCAAGTATATATGACAAAATTTACCAAAATGCTTCTAAACAAAAATTATAGGAGGTCATAGTTTTGGATTGAGTTCCTGCACTGGGCTTCAAAGAACAAGACTAAAAATGAAAACGGAGTTGCCAGGCATAGTCAATCACACCTGCAATCCCAGCACTTTGGGAGGCAGAGGCAGGCAGATCACCTGAGGTCGGGAGTTCCAGACCAGCCTGACCAGAATGGAGAAACCCCAACTCCACTAAAAATACAAAAAGTTAGCCAGGCATGGTGGCATATGCCTGTGATCCCAGTTACTTGGGAGGCTGACGCAGGAGAATCGCTTGAACCCAGGAGGCAGAGATTGCAGTGAGCCAAGACCACACCATTGCACTCCAGCCCAGGCAACAAGAGCCAAAAAAGAAAAAAAGAAAATGGAGTTACCCGTGCTAAAGTTCTACTAAGTCATTGTTCCACTAAGTTATTATCTGACCTTCCAAGAAATCAGGTAAGAGAGATAACACCCAATTACCCAAACTGGTCATCTTCAATCTTCAATTGGTATGGTAAAGTCCCTTGACTTTAACTCTTACACAAAAGAAGTAGCTTGAAGTAAGTTGATGTTAACAAATTAGTTACTTTTCTTTGGTTTTATACCCTGTCTTTGCATTATAAGAACTTTGTAAGGGCTAACAATATACTCTCAGGTCTTTGCTTCTACTTTTTTAAGCCCTTCTCTGTCTATAAAGCAAAATTCTTCTGCTCAGCTCATTGGTACGCTTATTCTATTTTAGGAAATGAAGTGTTGCCGAACTCTAGAATAACAATAAAGGCAATTTAAATCTTTAAATTTCTTGTCATTTTGTCCTTTAACAGATCCTGGCAGCCACAAAGGGACCTGAAGGAAACTGCTGAAGACCCTGACACTCTTGGAGAAACACAGAAAGGCTCTGCTAATTCCTTTCTGGAGGAGAATCTGTCTTCTCATGGAGCCTAAAGAGTTGAAGATGGGTATGTTGGCTTACAGCTGTAATACCAACACTTTGGGAGGCCGAGGCAGGTGGACTGCTTGAGCCCAGGAGTTTGCAATAGCCTGGGTCATACAGTAAAACCCATTTCTACAAAAAAATATGAAAATTAGCTGGGTGTGGTGGTGTGCACTTGTGGTCCCAGCTACTTAAGAGGCTGAGGTGGGAAGATCACTTGAGCCCAAGAGATCAAGGCTACAGTAAGCCATGATTGCAACACCGCAATCCAGCCTTGGCAACACAGTGAGACCCTATCTAACACAAACAAACAGAAAAAATAGAGTTGTGAATAAATCTCTCTCAGGTCTGTGCTCTGCTCTCCTTTGCCTTTGATTTCTCTGATCTCTTTGCCTTTTGGGGTACCAAGGGTTAGTTTGTGCCATGAGAGAGCACTTGACGGTGAGGCAGCTAGGGTTAGTTTGCTGTAGCATGGCACATGACTTTTGGGTTTGTAGTGAATGACAACTCACTAGCAAGGGTTGCATCTTTTTGCTTCCTCTTTAGAGACATTTCATGTGTAGTTCTAAAAAAGGCTTGAGCCAAGCCCCCAAGAATATGGCTGGACAGAAATGTGGATTGTACCTCACTTGCTACTACTATATGGATGGACAGAAATACAGGTTGTATTATATTTGTGGTTAAAGAGCTACAGTTTTATAAGGCACAATCACCCAAAAAGTTCTTAAGATAATCATCCACTGACTTATACTTCTTGGACAAAAACTGAGCTTATGGCCTGTAACCCATCTACTAAAAAGTAAGCAAATTAGACAATACTTTTTTTTTTTTTTTTGAAACAGAATTTCGTTCTTGTTGCCCAGGCTGATCTTGGCTCTCCGCAACCTCTGCTTCTCGGGTTCAAGTGATTCTCCGCCTCAGCCTCCTGAGTAGCTGGGATTATAGGCATGCACCACCACGCCCAACTAATTACGTATTTTTAGTAGAGACAGGGTTTCACCATGTTGGTCAGGCTGGTCTCAAACTCCTGACCTCAGGTGGTCTGCTTGCCTCAGCCTCCCAAAGTGCTGGGATTACATGCGTGAGCTATCATGCCTGGCCCTAGACAATACTAATTGTTTACCCAATACCAATTTTTCTCTTGTTCATGACTGAAAGAACCTCAATCTGGCAATATTCCTTGCAACTGGGAGAATCCATGTAATATAGTGCTAGTAAAAAGATGCAAGTGGGAATTGCTACATGGAATTTCTGGGAATACTATTGCTTTCTTGATAAAATTGTACTTTTTGCTTCCCCCTTATTACAGCTGGAGCAGAGACATGATGCTTATATCAAGAGTAGTTATTAGGGATGCTCAACCAGTAAGTATAATGCAAATACTCAAAAAAAAAATTTCCGAAATCCAAAACACTTCCGATTCCCAGCATTTTGGATAAGGTTTATTCAACCTTTTACTAGCCACCAGTAAAAACCTTATTTGAAGGAGTCAGAGAACACTTCCCAGAGAAAGTCGTCCTTCAGTTTTCTTAAAGGATCTAGAAATAGAAATTCCATTTGACCTAGCAATCCCATTACTAGGTATATGCCCAAAGGATTATAAATCGCTCTATTATAAAGACACATGCACATGTATGTTCACTGCGGCACTGTTTACAACAGCAAAGACCTGGAACCAACCCAAATACCCATCAATAATAGATTGGTCAAAGAAATGTGGCACATATATACCACAGAATACTATGCAGCCATAAAAATGACGAGTTCATGTCCTTTGTAGGGACATGAATGAATTTGGAAACCATCATTCTCAGCAAACTGACACAAGAATAGAAAATCAAACACCGCATGGTCTTACTCACAGGCGGGTATTGAACAATGAGAATACGTGGGCACAGGTAGGGGAACGTCACACACTGGGGCCTGCTGGGGAATGGGGGTGGCTAGGGGAGGGAGAGCAGGTGGTGGGGAGATTGGGGAGGGATAAAATTGGGAGAAATGCCTGGAGAGAGCAAATCACCATGGCATGTGTGTACCTATGCAACAATCCTGCACCATCAGCACATGTACCCCAGAACTTAAAGTACAATTAAAAAAATAATAATAATAAGAAAGAGCTTGTCAAATGGAACAAGCTCAAGAAGGACATACTGAGCAAGTATAAAAGCATGTGCAGAGGCTAGAGGAATAAGAGCATGGGATATTCTAAGGAATGGTGAGAATCTGGGTTTGGCTCAAGGCCTGGTGGGTACATACAAAGGAATTGCAAGCCTGTGATGAGTCTAGCATGGAAAGCAAGAAACAGAAAATATAAAAGATTTTTAGGACAAGGCACAGTGGCTCATACCTGTAATCCTGGCACTCTGGGAGGCTGAGACAGGAGGATCACTTAAGCCCAAGAGTTCAAGACCAGCCTGGGAAACATGGCAAAACCCCATCTCTACAAAAAAAAAAAAAACCATTATCCAGGCATGGTGGCACATGCCTGTGGTCCCAGCTACTTGGGAGGCTCAGATGGGAGGCTCACTTGAGCCCAAGAGGTTGAAGCTGCAGTGGGGAGGTTGAAGCTGCAGTGAGCAGAGATCACGCCTCTTGCCTGGGTACAAAAAAAATAGAAAGTATGAATTGGATTGTTTATATCACAAAAGGGTTATAAACAATCCAATTGAGGGGATGGATCCCCCATTTTCTATGATATGATTATTATGCATTGCATGCCTATATCAAAATAACTCATGTACCCCCCCATAAATATATAAACCTAATATTGTACCCACAAAAACTAAAACAAAAAAAAAGAAGGCCAGGCGCAGTGGTTCACGCCTGTAATCCCAGCACTTTGGGAGGCCGAGGCAGGCGGATCATCTGAGGTCAGGAGTTTGAGACCAGCCTGATCAACATACTAAAACCCCGTCTCTACTAAAAATACAAAAAATTAGCTAGGCGTGGTGGTACATGCCTGTAATCCCAGCTACTCAGGAGGCTGAGGCAGGAGAATTGCTTGAACCCAGGAGGCACAGAGAAGAAGAAATACTTCCTACATCAGCTCTGGAGCAAATGCAAAATGTACTGAAAATGACCAAAAACACACTGTTGTGTGTGAACCTTAAGTATCAATTCACACACCCCAAAACACTGAATTTTCCCAGGAAAGCTTTGTCTCTGAAACCTCTTGTACCTCAAAGGGATTACAAAACCAGATAAATGCAACAGGAAAAATAATAGGAAATTTAGCAAGAAGTAGTTTGAGAAGCAATAAGGATATGCAATGAAGACCATTTCCAAAGTGCAGAGTCCCAAGAAGCATTGAACTGTTATTATCCTTTTTGTCCCAGGCTTTTCAATGCCAAAATCTTTTTAAAAGGGTGGTAATTCAAGATCAAGATAATGGTAAAATAAAGAAAAAAATGAAAAAAAAAAAAAAAAAAAAGAGTGGTAAGAGGTGGGGAGGTGAGTTCTTTTCCCTCTTTATTCACTCTTTTGTAAATTCCTGCACTATGGTTTCAGCCCCTTGGAATATATGTTTGGGAGATTTGGCAACTTTCCTGACCGTTAGGAACCTATCTCTGACTGCAGCTCCACTCTCTTGCTATTTTGTTGTTGTTGCTCATTTAAGTTTGAATTGGACAAATCTTGTATTACATTTCTTTTCCTCTTCTCTACACCTTCCCCAAACAAAGAGACTCAAGGTTCAGTTCTTGTTGTTCTAGTCTTCTCTATTCACAGTCTTTTCCTTGACTGTTTCTGACATTGAAAACATTTTCTGATGGTAAAAATGGTCTCAATAACAACAACTTTATGTCAGAGAAGTATTGCACAATTAAGCATTTTCTCTACATTTGTTCTTTCTTAACCTTATTCTTTTTTAACTGATATATAATATGGAGTACATATGACATTTATTTATTTATTTATTTATTTATTTATTTATTTATTTATTTTGAGACGGAGTTTTGCTCTTGTTACCCAGGCTGGAGTGCAATGGCGCAATCTCGGCTCACCGCAACCTCCGCCTCCTGGGTTCAGGCAATTCTCCTGCCTCAGCCTCCTGAGTGGCTGGGACTACAGGCGTGAGCCACCATGCCCGGCTAATTTTTTGTATTTTTAGTAGAGACGGGTTTCACCATGTTGGCCAGGATGGTCTCGATCTCTTGACTTCATGATCCACCCGCCTCGGCCTCCCAAAGTGCTGGGATTACAGGCGTGAGCCACCGCGCCCGGCCGTACATATGACATTTTTTTACATGAATAGATTGTGCAGGGTTCAAGTCAGGGTATTTTGGGTTTCCATCACCTTGAGTATTTACCGTTTATTTATTTGATTATTTATTCTTTTTGTGAGACAAGATTTCACTTGCCAAGTCTGGAGTACAGTGGCGCAATCATGGCTCATTGCAGCCTTGAACTCACAGGCTCAAGCAATCCTCCCACCTCAGTTTCCTAAGTAGCTGGGACTACAGGCATGCACCACTACACCTGACTATTTTTATTTCTGTAGAGACAGGGTCTTGCTTTGTTGCCCAGACTGGTCTTGAATTCCTGGCCTTAAGTGATCCTCCTGCCTTGGCCTTCCAAAGTGCTAGAATTACAGGTGTGAGCCACCACACTAGGCCGAGTATTTATCATTTACATGTGTTGGGAACATTTCAAGTTCTTTCTTCTAACTACTTAGAAATATATATATTTTTATTGCATTTTAGGTTTTAGGGTACATGTGAAGAACATGCAGGATTGTTACATAGGTACACACATGGCAGTGTGATGTGCTGCCTTCCTTCCCATCACCTATATCTGGCATTTCTCCCCATGTTCTCTCTCCCCAACTCCCCACCTCCTGCTGTCCCTCCCCTATTTCCTTATTTCCTCCCTACAGACCCCAGTGTGTGATGCTTCCCTCCCTATGTCCATGTGTTCTCATTGTTCAACACCCAACTATGAGTGAGAACATGCAGTGTTTGATTTTCTGTTCTTGTGTCAGTTTGCTGAGAATGATGGTTTCCAGGTTCATCCATGTCCCTACAAAGGACACAAACTCATTGTTTTTTGATGGCTGCATAGTATTCCATGGTGTATATGTGCCACATTTTCCCTGTCCAGTCTACCATTGATGAGCATTTGGGTTGGTTCCAGGTCTTTGCTATTGTAAACAGTGTTGCAATGAACATTCGTGTGCATGTGTCCTTATAGAAGAACAATTTATAATCCTTTGGATATATACCCAGTAATGGGATTGCTGGGTCAAATGGAATTTCTATTTCTAGGTCCTTGAGGAATCGCCACACTGTCTTCCACAATGGTTGAACTAATTTTACACTCCCACCAACAGTGTAAAAGTGTTCCTATTTCTCCACATCCTCTCCCGCATCTGTTGTCTCCAGATTTTTTAATGATCGCCATTCTAACTGGTGTGAGGTAGTATCTCAATGTCGTTTTGATTTGCATTTCTCTAATGACCAGTGATGATGAGCATTTTTTCATATGTTTGTTGGCCTCATGTATGGCTTCTTTTGTAAAGTGTCTGTTCGTGTCCTTTGCCCACTTTTGAATGGGCTTGTTTGTTTTTTTCTTGTAAATCTGTTTTAGTTCTTTATATACATTAATAATGATAGTCACTCTACTCTTCTATTGAATATTAAAACTTTATTTTTATTTGTTTGGAGATGTAGTCTTGTTCTGTCACCCAGTCTGGAGTGCAGTGGTATGATCTCTACTCACTGCAACCTCCACCTCCCGGATACAAGCAATTATCCTGCCTCAGCATCCTGAGTAGCTGGAACAACAGGAGCATGCCGCCACACCCAGCTAATTTTTTTTATTTTAGCAGAGACAGAGTTTCACCATGTTGCCCAGGCTAGTGTTGAACTCCTGAGCTCAGCCAATCCGCTCACTTCAGCCTTCTAAAGTGCTAGGATTACAAGAATGAGCCACCGCACCCAGCGTTTTTTTTTTTTTTTTTTTTTTTTTTTTGAGACCAAGTCTTACTCTGTTACCCAGGCTGGAGTGCAGTGGCACAATCTCGGTTCGCTGTGACCTCCTCCTCCTGGGTTCAAGTGATTCTTGTACCTCAGCCTCCCAAGTAGCTGGGACTATAGGCAGGTGCTCGCCACATCCAGCTAATTTTTTTTGTATTTTCAGTAGAGACAGGGTTTTGCCATGTTGGCTAGGCTGATCTCAAACTCCTGGACTCAAGTGATCCGCCCTCTTTGGCCTTTGGTCTTTGTCTTTTTGATGGTAGCCATTCTAACTGAGGTAAGACAATATATCATTATGATATTGATTTGCATCTCCCTGATTAGCATTTTTATGATGTTCGGCATTTTTCATACACCTATTGACCATTCATATATTTTCTTTCAAGAAATTTCTGTTCATGTCCTTTGTTCACTTTTAAATGGGATTATCAGGGTGGGGGGAGATGGTTTTTGATTTTTTACTGTTGAGTTGTTCAAGTTCCTTGTATATTCTAAATATTAGCCCCTTTTTGGATCAATAGTTTACAATTATTTACTCCCATTCAAAAGGTTGTCTCTTCACTCTTTTGTTTCCTTTGCTGCGCAGTTTTTTAGTTTAATATAGTTCCATTTGCCTATTTTTGGTTTTGCTACCTATGCTTTTGAGGTCTTTGCCTAGACCAATGTCTTGAAGTGTTTCCTCTGTTTTCTTTTCCTTTATTTATTTTTTCTTTTTTTGAAACAAGGTCTCTCTCTCTTTCTCTCTCTCTCTTACCCAGGCTGGAGTGCAATGGCTCAATCACAATTCACTGTAATCTTGAACTTCTAGCCTCAAGCAATCCTCCCACTTCAGCCTCCCAAGTAGCTGGAACTACAGGTGTGTACCACCATGGCTGGCTAATTTTTTATTTCTCTGAGTCAGAGTCTCACTCTGTTACCCAGGCTGGAATGCAGTGGTGTGATCACAGCTCACTGCAGCCTCAACCTCCTGGGCTTAAGCAATTCTCCCACCTCCCAAGTAGTTGGGACTACAGGTGCACACTACCATACCCAGCTAATTTTTTTATATTGTTTGTAGAGACAGGGCTTCACCAGGTTGCCCAGGCTAGTCTCAAACTCGTGAGCTCAAGCAATCTGTGTGCCTTGGCGTCCCAAAGTGCTAGAATTACAGGCATGGGCTACTGTACCCAACCAAAATTTTTTTTTTCTAAAGACAGGGCCTCACTGTGTTACCCAAACTCATCTTGAACTCCTGGGCTCAAGCGATCTTCCTGCCTTAGCCTCCCAAAGCACTAGGATTATAGGCATAAGCCACTGTGCCCTAATTTTTTTTTGGGGGGGTGGAGACAAGGTCTATGTTGCCCCAGTATTTATTATTATTATTATTATTATTTTGAGATGGAGAGTCTTGCTCTGTTGCCCAAGCTGGAGTGCAGTGGCACAATCTTGGCTCACTACAACCTCCACCTCCTGGGTTCAAGTGATTATTCTGCCTCAGCCTCCTGAGTAGCTGGGACTACAGGTGCACACCACCACGACCAGCTAATTTTTGTATTTTTAGTAGAGACAAGGTTTCACCATATTGGTCAGGCTGGTTTCGAACTCCTGACCTTGTGATCCACCCACCTCAGCCTCCCAAAGTGCTGTGATTACAGGCATGAGCCACCACGCTCGACCTTTTTTTAAATTTTATTTTATTTTTAAGACTCAGAATAACATGCTGAAACCCCTATGCTTTCTTCTAGCAGTTTTGCAGTTCGGGTTTTTACATTTAAGTCTTTAAACTATCTTGATTTGATTTTTTTTTTTTTATTTTTGAGACAAGAGTCTCACTCTGTTGCCCAGACTGGAGTGCACTGGCATGACTGGATTTGATTTTTGTATATGGTAAGAGATCTCCATCTCTTGAAATGAAACTGGTCTCCAGTTTCATTCTTCTGCAAATAGATATACCATGTTCTCAGCACCATTTATTGAAGAAAGTATCCTGTTCCCAGTGTATTTTCTTGATGGCTTTTTTGAAAATTAGTTGGCTATAAAAATGTGGATTTATTCTGTTTCATTGGTCTATGTGTCTGACTTATACTAATACCATGCTGCTGTGGTTACTATAGCCTTGTAATATATTTTGAAGTCAGGTAGTATGATGCCTCCAGCTTTGTTCTTTTTGCTCAGGACTGCTTTGGCTATTTGGGCTCTTTTTTGGTTCCATACCAATTTTAGGATTGCTTTTTCTATTTCTGCAAAAAATGACATTGGTATCTTTTTTTTTTTTTTTTTTTTTTTTTGAGACAGAATCTCATTCCATCACCCAGGCTGGAGGGCAGATACTAGCTCTTTTAGTTTATACATCTTTGAACCTCAATTTTCTTATTTATAAAATGAAAGTGTAACTACTTATAAGATTGTTATAAATACTATGCAAGGGAGAAAATGTGTATAGGTTCTTAATACAGTACCTAGCTCAAAGAAATAGCTCCATAGATATTAGCTGCCTATATAATAGAAATAACTAGCCCTTAAATAGGGTGAATTATTTATAACATTATTCTAAGTGTTTTACATATACTAGTTCATTATATTTTCTCAAGAACTCTATAAGGTGGATATTGTTACAATTCTCATTTTGCAAATGAGGAAATGGAGTCACAGAAGTCAAGGTAAGAAAGTTTTTAAGTGGTACAGCCAAGACTCAAAACCAGCCAGACATGGTAGCATACACCTGTAGTCTCAGCAACTCAGGAATCTGAGATGGGAGAATTGCTTGAGTCCAGGAGTTCAAGACAAGCCTGGGCAACACAGCAAGACCCTATCTCTCAAAAAAATTTAAAAATTAGCCAGGCATGCTGGTGGTACATGCCTGTAGTCCTAGCCATTCAAGAGGCTGAGGCAGGAGGATCACTTGAGCCTAGGAGTTCCAGGTTACAGTAAGCTAAAATTGTGCCACTGCACTCCAGCTTGGGCTGGAGAAAAAAGAAACTTTTCTTTTTTTTTGAGACAGATTATATTGCTAGGTCACCTGGGCTGGAGTACAGTGGCATGATCTTGGCTCACAGCAACCTCCGCCTCAAATGATTCGCATTCCTCACCTCTGGAGTAGCTGCGATTATAGACATGCACCAATACACCATTTTGTAGAGATGGGGATTCACCATGTTGGCCAGGTTGGTCTCAAACTCCTGGCTTCATGTGATCCCCCACCTCTGCCTCCTAAAGTGCTGGGATTACAGGCGTGAGCCACTGCATCTGGCCAAGGCCCCCCCAAGAAAAGGTATCATTGCTCCAATAAAAGTCTGTGTAAAACAGACAGAAGGCACAAAGGAGGGAATGATCAATCATGCTAGGAAAAATATGATAATGGTAAGAAAACAAGGCATATCATTTCATATAATCATCAAAAATAAAATCACATCTAAAAAATAGTGGGGCTGGGGGCTGGGTGCGGTGGTTCACGCCTGTAATCCCAACACTTTGGGAGGTCAAGGTGGGTGAATCACTTGAGGCTAGGAGTTCAAGACCAGCCTGGCCAACATGGTAAAAACCCATCTCTACTAAAAATTAAAAAATTAAAAAAAAAAAACAGTCGGGAGCTATGGCTCATGCCTATAATCCCAGTACTTTGGGAGGACAAGGTGGATGGATCACCTGAGGTTGAGAGTTCGAGACCAGCCTGACCAATGTGAAGAAATCCCATCTCTACTAGAAATACAAAATTATCTGGGCGTGGTAATGCATGCCTGTAATCCCAGCTACTCAGGAGGCTGTAATCCCAGCTACTCAGGAGGTTGAGGTAGGAGAATTGTTTTATCCTAGGAGGCAGAGGTTGCATGCCATTGCACTCCAGCCTGGGCAACAAAAACAAAACTCCATCTCAAAAAAAAAAAAAAAAAAAAATTATCTGGGCGTGGTGGTGCATGCCTGTATTCCCAGCTACCCAGGAGGCTGAGGCATGAGAGTCACTTGAACCTGGGAGGCAGAGACTGCAGTGAGCCACAATCGCACCAGTGCACTCCAGCCGAGGTCAGAGAGCAAGATTCTGTCTCCAAAAAAAGAAGAAAAAAAAAATACTGGGCTGACCTAAGATCAAATTTGAACTGCCATGTAAAACTGAGAGACAATACATCAAAAATAGAAGTTGTTATTTCCTTGGTGTACTAGGCGTTGCACAAAGTGCTGTATATGTTTCATTTGATCTCTGTAACACTACAAGGTGGATATTGTTATACAGTACAGCTAAAAGAACACAAATTTTGTGCTTATCTTAGGTTCATATTTCTTTATCAAGTCTCTCTTTTTCACTCATTCACTAACACAGATGCACATATACACACACTGGTTCTCTCCTCTCTCTTGCTACTCCTATTGAGGTTCCTTTGCCAGTTTTTCCTTCCTTTATTCACTCTTTTTTTTTTTTTTTTTTTTGAGACGGAGTTTCACTCTTGTTACCCAGGCTGGAGTGCAATGGCGCGATCTCGGCTCACTGCAGCCTCCACCTCCTGGGTTCAGGCAATTCTCCTGCCTCAGCCTCCTGAGTAGCTGGGATTACAGGCACGAGCCACCATGCCCAACTAATTTTTTTTTTGTATTTTTAGTAGAGACAGGGTTTCACCATGTCGACCAGGATGGTCTCGAACTCTCGACCTCGTGATCCACCCACCTCGGCCTCCCAAAGTGCTGGGATTACAGGCTTGAGCCACCGCGCCCGGCCTGTTATTCACTCTTAAATGTTGGAGTTTCTCAATGCTTGGTCCCAGGCCCTCTTCTATTTTTGGTCTATTTCCAGACCTTGTATAATCTCATTTATATCCATGGCTTCAGTTACTCTACTGTTGTTGTGTGTGTGTGTGTGTGTGTGTGTGTGTGTGTTCTGTTTTTTGTTTTTGAGATGGAGTTTCGCTCTTGTCACCCAAGTTGGAATGCAATGGCACAATCTCAGCTCACTGCAACCTCTGCCTCCTGGGTTCGAGCAATTCTCCTGCCTCAGCCTCACAAGTAGCTGGGATTACAGGTACCTGCCACCACATCCAGCTAATTATTTTGAATTTTTAGTAGAAATGGGAGTTTTACCACGTTGGCCAGGCTGGTCTCAAACTCTTTACCTCAGGTGATCCACCCACCTCAGCCTCCCAAAGTGCTGGAATTACAGGTGTAAGCCACTGTGCCTGGCCTAGCGTGTGTGTGTATATGTTTTATTTTTTGTTTTTTGAGCTTTTTTTGAGACAGGGACTCACTCTGTGCCAAGGCTGGAGTGCAATGGTGCAATCTCAGCTCACTGCACCCTCCACCTCCCAGGTTTAAGTGATTCTCCTGCCTCGGCCTCCTGAGCAGCTGGGATTACAGGCATCTGCCACCATGCCTAGCTAATTTTTGTATTTTTAGTAGAGATGGGTTTTCGCCATCTTGGACAGACTGGTCTTGAACTCCTGACCTCAGGTGTTTTATCCACCTCGACCTCCGAAAATGCTGGGATTCCAGGCATGAGCCACCACAGTCAGCCATGTGTGTATGTTTTTAAGAAATGGCATGTCTCATCACATTGTCCAGGCTACTCTCAAACTTCTGTCCTCAAGCAATCCTGCCACATCAGCCTCCCAAACTGCCAAGATTACAGATGCAAGCCACTGAGCATGGCTCAATTACTCCATTTTAATGGCTCTTAAAACTACATTTCGGGCCGGGCACAGTGGCTCAAGCCTGTAATCCCAGCACTTTGGGAGGCCGAGGCGGGTGGATCACAAGGTCAAGAGATCAAGACCACCCTGGCCAACATGGTGAAACCCCGTCTCTACTAAAAATACAAAAAATTAGCTGGGCATGGTGGCGCATGCCTGTAATCCCAGCGACTCAGGAGGCTGAGGCAGGAGAATTGCCTGAACCCAGGAGGTGGAGGCTGCAGTGAGCCGAGATCGCGCCATTGCACTCCAGCCTGGGTAACAAGAGCGAAACTCTGTCTCAAAAAAAAAAAAAAAAAAAAACTACATTTCCAGGTTGCAGTGAGCCATGATCCCGCCACTGCAATCCAGCCTGGGTGACAGAGTAAGACCTCATCTCAAAAAAAAAAAAAAAAAAAAAAAATAGCCGGGCGCGGTGGCTCAAGCCTGTAATCCCAGCACTTTGGGAGGCCAAGGCGGGTGGATCACAAGGTCAAGAGATCGAGACCACCCTGGCCAACATGGTGAAACCCCGTCTCTACTAAAAATACAAAAAATTAGCTGAGCATGGTGGCGCGTGCCTGTAATCCCAGCTACTCAGGAGGCTGAGGCAGGAGAATTGCCTGAACCCAGGAGGCGGAGGTTGCGGTGAGCCGAGATCGCGCCATTGCACTCCAGCCTGGGTAACAAGAGTGAAACTCCGTCTCAAAAAACAAAACAAAACAAAAAAAACACACTGCATTTCCAAGCCAGATCTGTCTTCTGAGCTCCAGATTTGTATAAGCAATTATTTGTTGATCATTTTCATGTGGAGGACCCATAAGTACCTCACACTTTAGTACAAATCTGAAATCATCAAATGTGCTTTTCCTTCAGGATTTAAACATCATTGCTCAAACTTAAAATCATCTTTCAATCTTCTTTTCCTTCAACATCACATCAGCCATTCACCAAATGCTACAGATACCACGCTCTAAATCTCTCTCAATTTTTTTTTTTTTTTTTTTTTTTGAGACTAAGTTTCGCTCTTGTTACCCAGGCTAGAGTGCAATGGCCGCGATGTCGGCTCACCGCAACCTCCGCCTCCTGGGTTCAGGCAATTCTCCTGCCTCAGCCTCCTGAGTAGCTGGGATTACAGGCACGCACCACTGTGCCCAGCTAATTTTTTTTTTTTTTTTTTTTTTTTTTTTTGAGACGGAGTTTCACTCTGGTTACCCAGGCTGGAGTGCAATGGTGGCGATCTCGGCTCACCGCAACCTCCGCCTCCTGGGTTCAGGCAATTCTCCTGCCTCAGCCTCCTAAGTAGCTGGGATTACAGGCACGCGCCACCACGCCCAGCTAGTTTTTTGTATTTTTAGTAGAGACGGGGTTTCACCATGTTGACCAGGATGGTCTTGATCTCTCGACCTCGTGATCCACCCGCCTTGGCCTCCCAAAGTGCTGGGATTACAGGCTTGAGCCACCGCGCCCGGCCCCCCAGCTAATTTTTTGTATTTTTAGTAGAGACGGGGTTTCACCATGTTGACCAGGATGGTCTTGATCTCTTGACCTCATCATCCACCTGCCTCGGCCTCCCAAAGTGCTGAGATTACAGGCGTGAGCCACTGCGCCCGGCCTAATATCTCTAAATTTTTACAAGCTTATTTAAATTGGTAAATTTTACCCAGGTGAGGTAGTGCACGCCTGTAATCCCAGAACTTTGGGAGGCCGAGGCAGGTGGATCACTTGAGGTCGAGAGTTCAAGACTAGCCTGGCCAACATGGTAAAACCCTGTCTCTACTAAAATACAAAAATTAGCCAGACATGGTGGCACGCACCTGTAATCCCAGCTACTAGGGAGGCTGAGGCAGGAGAATTGCTTGAACCCAGGTGGCGGAGGTTGTAGTGAGCCAAGATCATACCACTACACCTCAGCCTATGTGACAGAGTGAGACTCCATCTCAAGAAAAAAAAATTGGTAAAATTTAAAATATGTTTAATATTTCAAATAATTTCACTTTTTTCCATCCTCACTGCCAAGCCCCCTACCCCACCTGTGATACACAAATCACATCACATCTTTCAACTGGACCACTAACAAACTGAATCTATTCTTACCCTCTCCAATTCATTTGATGTCTTGCAATCAGAGCAATCTTTTTAGAAAGAATATCAGACAGAACACATTATGCCCTGCTTAAAAGCAAGTCCTGTAAGATAAAGTCCCAAATCCTTCTCCCTGAGGACCTCTATAAATGATGAGATCTTCAACAACAAGCCTCTGCTTACCTCTGCAACATCATTTCATCAATCACCAGTCTCTCCTTCACCATCTGCTCTGGCCATCCTGGACTTCTTTCAGACCCTCAGTTGCACCTCAGACTTCACTCATCTAAGCCTATGAACAGACTGTTTCTTCTGCCTAGAATGCTTATCTCCAACCTACTCCTTTTGTAATGAAATGTCACCTGGCTAATTGCTAAGTACTCTGCAGGTCTCAGTTTAAACTTCACTTTCTCAGGAAGATCATCTCCCTCCTCAAATTAGATTATGTTCTTTTTGTACTCCCACTGTCATCTGTGTGTGGTTACAGACTCTAGGTTGCTCCCATGGTTCCCACTTCCTAGTGTTCATGCTGTTGTATAGCCCTCCTCCCCTTAAAGATAAGCAGAATCTGTGACTTCCTTCTAACCAACACAATATGGTAGCCTGAGCAACATAGCGAGACCATCTCTACCAAAAAAAATTTTTAATTAGCCGAGTGTGATGGCAAGTGCCTGTAGTCCCAGCTATCTGGGAGGCTGAAGTGGGACGACTGCTTGAGCCCGAGAGGTCAAGTCTGCAGTGAGCTGTGATCATGCCTCTGCACTCCAGCCTGGGTGACAGAGCAAGATCCTGTCTCAAAAAAAAAAAAGGCAAAGGTGATTTTAACCTAAATCAAAAACATTTGTTTAAAAATTAACTGTAGGGGCAGGGCGCGGTGGCTCAAGCCTGTAATCCCAGCACTTTGGGAGGCCGAGGCGGGTGGATCACGAGGTCAAGAGATCGAGACCATCCTGGTCAACATGGTGAAACCCCGTCTCTACTAAAAATACAAAAAATTAGCTGGGCATGGTGGCGCGTGCCTATAATCCCAGCTACTCAGGAGGCTGAGGCAGGAGAATTGCCTGAACTCAGGAGGCGGAGGTTGCGGTGAGCCAAGATCGTGCCATTGCACTCGAGCCTGGGTAACAAGAGTGAAACTCCGTCTCAAAAAAAAAAAAAAAAAAAAAAAAAAAAATTAACTGTAGGGCTAGGTGTGGTGGCTCATGCCTATAATCCCAGTACTTTGGGAGACTGAGGTGGGCAGATCACTTGAGTTCTGGAGTCTGAGACCAACCTGGGCAACATGGTGAAACCCTATCTCTACAAAAAAATATAAAAATTAGCTGGGTGTGGTGGCATGTGCCTGTGGTCCCAGCTACTTGGGAGGCTGAAGTAGGAGGATCACTTGAGTCCAGGTGGTTGAGGCTGCAGTGAGTGGAGATCACACCACTGCAGGTGACAGAGTGAGATTCCTGACACTCTCATTTTCTGACTTTAATGAATCAGGCAACCACATTATGTGCTGTCAAAGTCAAAAGGCCATAATGGCAAGGGACTGAAGGCAGCCTTCATCGAGAACTTGAGGCCCTCAGTTCAGTGGCCTGCAAGGAACTGAATGCTTCCAACAACCACATGAAGTTAGTAGCAGATCCTTCCCCAGCTGAACTTCACATGAGAGAGTAGCTCTGGCTGACACCCTGACTAAAGCTTTGAGAGACCTTGAAGAAGGCAATCCAGTTAAGTCAGACTGGGACTCTTTACCTAGAGAAACAGACATAAAAAAAACGTGCTCTTTTAAACCACTACATTTGTGGTAATATTGCTTTGATGTTGTGTTTTTCTGTTTTTTGAGACAGGGTCTCCCTCTATTGCCCAGGCTGGAATGCAGTTGGTGCAATCTCGGCTCACTGCAACCTCCGCCTCCCAGATTCAAGCGATTCTCCTGCCTCAACCACCTGAGTAGCTGGGACTACAGGTGCCCACCACCATGCCTGGCTAATTTTGTATTTTTAGTAGAAATGGGGTTTCGCCATGTTGGTCAGGCTGGTCTCGAACTCCTGACCTCAGGTGATCCACCCACCTCAGCCTCCCAAAGTGCTGGGATTACAGGGGTGAGCCACCATGCCTAGCCTGTTGTTTTTTAATAGAGACAGTCTTGCTATGTTGCCTAGGCTGGTCTTGAACTGCTGGCCTCAAGCAACCCTTCTGCCTCAGCCTCCCAAAGTGCTGGGATTACAAGCGTGAACCACTGCACCCAGCCAAATTGCTTTTTTTTTTCGAGACAGTCTCGCTTTATTGACCAGGCTGGAATGCAGTGGTGCAATCTCGGCTCACTGCAGCCTCCACCTCCTGGGTTCAAGTGATTCTCCTGCTTAAGTGTCCTGAGTAGCTGGAATTACAGGTGTGTGCTACCATGCCCGGCTAATTTTTGTATTTTATATTTTTAGTAGAGATGGGGTTTTACCATGTTAGCCAGGCTGCTCTCAAACTCTGACCTCAACTAATCCACCTGCCTTGGCCTCCCAAAGTGCTGGGATTACAGGCGTGAGCCACCGTTCCTGGCAAAATTGTTCATTTTTAAAGAGAGACTTTTATAGTATGTGAATTATTTCTCACTAAAGCTGTTTTTTTTTTTTGTTGTTGTTGTTTTTAATTTATATTGACACTTCGTTCTGGGATGAGATTCCAGGTTTTACACTTTTCATGATACATACCAACAGATTTATCTCATAGATAATGAAGTGTACTTGAGTTATCTCATGAGACTAGAACAATCTTTTTTTTTTTTTACAAGATTTCAAGGTAGGAGACTTTCAAGGAAGTTTCCAATTATACTCCCAAACAAAACTAGGACTATTATAAAAAGAAAGCAAGAGCCTTTCACTGTATCCCAACAGAACCAGCCTTTTTTCTTTCTGACATCCTTTAACAACAGAAGCACTCCTAATCTGAAACATTAAACAGATTGTCAGCTACTGCTACACTGCAGCTGAAAAGCTTTTCCATTTCCTAGAGGGTAGAGGCTGGCATAATTATGCCATTTGCTTTTACCTTCTCTCACAAATGCACACACATGTGCCACTCACACTTAAACATACTTCAGCTCTTCCCTAAACAGATTTCCCTAACATTCAAACTGTTCTCATTTTCTTTTTTTGAGATGGAGTCTCACCCCATCGCCCAGACTCGAGTACAACAGCATGATCTCGGCCCACAGCAACCTCCGCTTTCCGGCCTGAAGAGATTCCCCTGCCTCAGCTTCCCCAAGTAGCTGGGATTACAGGTGTGTGCCACCATACCTGGCTAATTTTGTTTTTTGTATCTTTAGTAGAGACGAGGTTTCAACATATTGGCCAGGCTGGTATTGAACTTCTGACCTTGTGATTTGCCTGCCTCGGCCTCCCAAAGTGCTGGGATTCCAGGTGTAAGCCACTGTGCCCGGCCAACTAAGGTCTATTTTTTAAGGATGACTAGATGATCCTAAATTCCAAAACTAAATTATTTTAAAGGAAGACAAATAAACTGGCTAGGGGTGGTGGCTCACATCTATAATCCCAGCACTTTGGGAGGTTAAGGCAGGAGGATCACTTAAGGTCAGGAGTTCAAGACCAGCCTGGCCAACATGGCGAAGGTGCCAACATGGCACCCGTCTCTACTAAAAAATACAAAAAAAAAATAATTAGCTGAGGCCGGGCGCGGTGGCTCACACCTGTAATCTCAGTACTTTGGGAAGCCGAGGCGGGCAGATCATGAGGTCAAGAGATCAAGACCATCCAGGCCAACATGGTGAAACTCCGTCTGTACTAAAAAATACAAAAAATTAGCTGGGCGTCGTGGCATGTCTATAGTTCCAGCTACTCGGGAGACTAAGGCAGGAGAATTGCTTGAACCTGGCAGTCGGAGGTTGCAGTGAGCTGAGAACGCGCCACTGCACTCCAGCCTGGTGCCTGGTGACAGAGTGACTCTGTCTCAAAAAATAATAATAATAATTAGCTGAACATGGTGGCACAAGCCTGTGGTCCCAGCTACTTGGGAGGCTGAGGCAGGCTAATCGCTTGAACCGAGGAGGTGGAGTTTGCAGTGAGTTAAGATCACACCACTGCACTCCAACCTGGGTGACAGAGCAAGCTCCATCTCAAATTAAAAAATAAAAAAAAAAAAAAAAAAAAAGAGGAATACAAATAAACTACATAAATCCACACTCTAAATGTAAAGTAATCCATCAACCAATCTTTATTTTGCTATCTAGGACAACTAAAAGTCCTTAAGTTACCTGCACAATTTGTATCTCCTACACTACAAGTCAAATATTTCCTTTTATTACCACTGATACACTTTTTATTTAACCTGACCTTTAAAGCTCAATAATCATCTGTACTTTGTAATCAAAGATAAAAACTAAACATCACCTAGCTGTGTACTGTAACTATTAGATCAAGAGTTGGCAACTTTTTCTGTAAAGGGTAAAACAGTAAATATCTTATGTTTTGAAGGCCAGGTACAGTGGCTTCTGCCTGTAATCTCAATGCTTTGAGAAGCCAAGGTGAGAGGATTGCTTGAGGCGGCAGTTTGATACCAGCCTAGGCAACACAGCGATACCCTGTCTCTACAGAAAAATTTAAAAATTAGCTGGGTGTGGTGGCACATGCCTGTATTCCTATCTACTTGGGAAGCTAAGATGGGAGGATCCCTTGAGCTCAGGAGTTCAAAGTTACAGTGAGCTATGATCATGACACGCACTCCAGCCTGTGTGACAAAAGTGAGACTCTATTAAAAAAAAAAAAAAAAAAAAAAAAAAAAGGCTTTGAGGGCCATATGATCTCTTATAAGTACTCAATGAGTGCAGATGTGTCCCAATAAAACTTTATTTCCAAAACATTGGTCCAAGGGCTATAGTTTACGAAATACTGTATCAGACTATATTACATGCACAGCTAATTTTGTGCATATAATTTTGTGCATGTAAACAAAAATAAACAGACCCATTCCTCCCTTTCCCAATGATAATGTTTTCACCGTAAAATTAAATAATTATGGCTGGGCCCAGTAGCTCACACCTGTAATCTCAGCACTTTGGGAGTCTGAGGCAGGCAAATCACGAGGTCAGGAGTTCAAGACCAGCCTGGCCAACATGATGAAACCCCATCTCTACTAAAAACACGAAAAAAATTGGCTAGGCATAATGGCAGGTGCCTGTAATCCCAGCTACTCAGGAGGCTGAGGCAGGAAAATTGCTTGAACCTGGGAGGCAGAGGTTGCAGTGAGCCAAGATTGTGCCACTATACTCCAGCCAGGTTGACAAAGTAAAACTCCAAGTCAAAAAAAAAGAAAATTAAATAATTACTTTCTAAAATATCACAAAATACATTTAACTAGCTTTCTCCTATTTTGTAATAGGTATTCATGGTGGGATAATGCTATCCCTATTGCCTCGAATGAAGAATAACAACCAACTAACTATGAGATTCAGGTTTAGGATTCAAATTTGAACCATACATATTATACAGAAAGACTGAGCCAAAAAATAAAAATAAAGCATTTAGGTTCAGATCCAATATCTATTTGACCCCAGCAGAGACAAAACTGAGCTCAACATATTGGAACATAACCACAACCTTTTTATTTTTTATTTTTTAATTTTTATATTTTTTAAGACGGGGTTTCACCATGTTAGTCAGGCTGGTCTTGAACTCCTGACCTCAGGTGATCCGCCCGCCTTGGCCTCCAAAGTGCTTGGATTACGGGCTTGAGCCACTACACCCAGCCGATAACCACAACCTTGAATAAAATAACTCCTAGAGAAAATGAAATGGCCTTTGCAAAATTGTAACTGTTAAAAAAATCTAACATCGCTGATTCCATCTTGCTTCTAACCACACAAGCTAACTGCCCCTGCCCATATCTGGGCATAAGCCAAGCTAACTATGGGAAGACTTTAGTTCATGGTTTAACTTGAAAAAAAAGATGGTAATAGTCCCTTCAGGAAACTAATCCCCTCTTTGCTTAGGATGAAACTGCCTTTATAAAAGTAACAGACTGGCCACACAGTTAGAATTATGGTTCAGGAGTCATGTAGCCAGAGGTTACAAGATTTTTAACTTCCCCCAACTGCTCCTAAGATAACATCACTACTGTAGGTCAGGCACAGTGGCTCACATCTGTATCCTAGCACTTTGGGAGGTCGAGGTGGGTGGACTACCTGAGGTCAGGAGTTCGAGACCAGCCTGGCCAACATGACAAAATCCCATCTCTACCAAAAATACAAAATTAGCCATGGTGGTTCATGCCTATAATCCCAGCTACTCGGGAGGCTGAGGCAGGAGAATCGATTGAACCTGGGAGGCCGAGGTTGCAGTGAGCCAAGATCACACCACTGCACTCCAGCCTGGGCAACAAAAGTGAAACTCTGTCTCAAAAAAATAAAATAAAACAGGAAATATTAAAGCTTAAATGCATATATTAGGAAATATGAAATATTAGGAAAAACTGAGATAAGAATAAAATTCCAGATCCTAGAAAAACAAAAATATAGGCCCAAGAAAGTAAGCAAAAGAAAGTAACAATGATAGAAAACAATGAACTATAAAATGCATATAAATAGTAGATAATCAGTACAATCAAAGAGTAATTATTTGACTGTCAGTTTCTGTCCAGGGTGAAGCTATCAGCAGGTATGGCAAATATACAAAGTCAAACTTCCCTAAGGCAGGTTCGGGGCAAAACCAAAGGGATTTCACAGCTATACCCCTGTCTCCAGAATCCATTTTTTAAGCTTTCCATTTACCAATAAACAACAGCTAGTTTAAAAAAGGGAAAAGGAGCCAGGCGCGGTGGCTCAAGTCTGTAATCCCAGCACTTTGGGAGGCCGAGGCGGGTGGATCACGAGGTCAAGAGATCAAGACCATCCTGGTCAACATGGTGAAACCCCGTCTCTACTAAAAATACAAAAAATTAGCTGGGCATGGTGGCACGTGCCTGTAATCCCAGCTACTCAGGAGACTGAGGCAGGAGAATTGCCTGAACCCAGGAGGTGGAGGTTGCGGTGAGCCAAGACTGCGCCATTGCACTCCAGCCTGGGTAACAAGAGCGAAACTCTATCTCAAAAAACAAAAGAAACAAACAAAAAAGGAAAAAGGAGGCCAGGCACAATGGCACAAACCTGTAATTCTAGCACTTTGTGAGTCTAAGGCAGGTGGATCACCTGAGGCCAGGAGTTTGAGACCAGCCTGACCAACATGGTGAAACCCTGTCTTTAAAAAAAAAAAAAAGAGAGACAGAGATCAAGACCATCCTAGCCAACACAGTAAAACCCATCTCTACTAAAAATAGAAAAATAAGCTGGGCATGCTGGTGTGCGCCTGTAGGTCCAGCTACTCAGGAGGTCGAGACAAGCACATCGCTTGAACCCAGGAGGCAGAGGTTGCAGTAAGCTGATATCATGCCACTGCACCCCAGCCTGGTGACAGAGCAAGACTCCATCTCAAAAAAAAAAAAAAGAAAAAAGGATATCCTTTGAAATAAAACATAAATTTGTGTTAAGTGTGATTTTTTTTAATGGGGACCTCAGCCAGGTACAGTGGTTCACACCTATAATCCCAGCACTTTGGAAGGCCAAGGTAGGAGGATCACATAAGCCCAGGAGTTAGAGACCAGCCTGAGAAACATAGTGAGACCTCAACTCTACAAATAATTTTAAACATTAGCCAGGCACAGTAGTATCCCCATAGTCCCAGATACTCGAGACTGAAGCAGAAGGATCTCCTGAGCCCAGGAGTTCAAGGGTGCAGTGAGCCAAGGTTGTACCACTGCATTCTGGCCTAGGTGACAAAGTGAGATCTACCTCAAAAACAAAACAGAATGAAATTTAAAAAACATAATTGCTTGATTCTTTCACAGTAACAATCAGCTTAAAACAAAAACCCATTGTACCAAGCTGTAGAAAAATATTTTCTTTCTTTATTCTGTACGTTTTTTCTTTTTTTCTTTTCTTTTTTTTTTTTTTTAAAGATGGGGTTTTACCATGTTGGTCAGGCTGGTCTTGAAATCCCAACCTCAGGTGATCCGCCTGCCTTGGCCTCCAAAGTGCTTGGATTACAGGCGTGAGCCACCACGCCTGGCCTTCTGTATGTTTTTTCTATTGAAAAAATTTTTTTTTACTCTTTAAACATTTATGTTAAAATTAAGACACAGCCTGGGCGCGGTGGCTCAAGCCTGTAATCCCAGCACTTTGGGAGGCCGAGGCGGGTGGATCACCTGAGGTCGAGATTTCAAGACCAGCCTGACCAACATGGTGAAACCCCGTCTCTAGTAAAAATACAAAAAAGTAGCTGGGCATGGTGGCACATGCCTGTAATCTGAGCTACTCAGGAGGCTGAGGCAGGAGAATTGCCTGAACCCAGGAGGCGGAGGTTGCGGTGAGCCGAGACCACGCCATTGCACTCCAGCCTGGGTAACAAGAGCGAAACTCCGTCTCAAAAAATAAAATAAAATAAAAAATTAAGACACAAACGCACACATTAGCCCAGGCCTACAGAGGGTCAGGATCATCAATATCACTGTCACCCATGTCCACATCTTGTCTCACCAGAAGGTCTTAGGAACAATAACACACATGGAGCTAACATATCCTATGATAAAAATGCCTTCTTCTGGAATATCTCCTAGAGGACCTGCCTGAGGCTGTTTTGTAGTTAACTTTTTTTAAAATAAGTAGAAGGAGAACACTCTAAAATAACAATTAAAAGTATAATATAGTATATAGAAACCATTAACATAGTCAATTATTATCATAATCAAGTATTATGTTCTGTACCTAATTGTATGTGCTATACTTTATATAGCTGGCACTGTAGTAGGTTTAGTAGCACCCTCAATACCACTATCATGAGTAACATATTGCACTATGATGTTACAACAGGTACAAAATGTCACTAGGCCACAGGAATTTCCCATCTCTATAATAACCTTATAGGACCACCATTTTATATGCAGTCCATCATTGTTTGAAATGTCATTATGACTGTATTTACAGGATCTATATGAGAAAAAACACAAAACTCTGATGATGAAAGACATCAAAGAAGAACTATATAAAATGGAGAGATAGTTCATGTTCATGGATAGGAAGACTCAACGTTTTTTTTTTTGTAGAGATCTCATATCTACAAAAAGTACAAAAATTAGCCAAGCATGCTAATGCATGCTTGTACTCTCAGCCACTCAGGAGGCTAAGGTGGAAGGATCACTTGAGCCTGGTAGTACAAGGCTTCAGTGAGCCATGACCACACCACTGCACTCCAGCCTGGGCAACACAGTGAGACCCTGTCTAAAAAAAAAAGAAACCAACCTGATTTAAAAAATTGAACAGACATATCTCCAAGTAAAATATACAGATGGCAAGTAAGTTTATGAAAAAATATTTGGCGGGGCACAGGGGCTCATGCCTGTAATTCCAGCACTTCGGGAGGTTGAGGCAGGCAGATCACGAGGTCAAGAGATGAAGATCATCCTGGCCAACATGGTGAAACCCTGTCTCTACTAAAAACACAAAAATTAGCCAGACATGGTGGCATGCAGTGGCTCATTCCTGTCATGCCAGCACTTTGGGAGGCTAAAGCAGGAGGATCATTTGAGCCCAGGAATTCAAGATCAGCCTGGGCAACATAGCAAGATTCCATCTGTACAAAATACTTTAAAATTGACCAGCGTGACAGTAACATGCCTGTAATCCCAGCTACTTGGGAGGCTGGGATGGGAGAGTCACTTGAGTCCAGGAGTTTGAGAATGCAGTAAGCTATGATCACACTATTACACTCCAGCCTGGTGACAAAGTGAGACCCTGTCTCTAAGAAAAAGAAAAAGAAAAAGAAAGAGGCTGGGCACAGCAGTGCATACCTGTAATCCCAGCACTTTGGGATGCAGAGGCAGGCTGATCACTTGAGCCCAAGAGTTCAAGACCAGCCTAGGCAACATCATGAAACCAAAACTCTACAAAAAAATATGAAAATCAGCCAGGCATGGTGGTGTGTGCCTGTAGTCCCACATACTCGTGAGGCTGAGGTGGGAGGATAATTTGAGCCTGGGAGGTCAAGGGTGCAGTGAGATAGCGCCACTGCACTCAGCCTAGGTGACAGAATGAGACTCTGTCTCAAAAAAAAACAAAAACAAAAACAAAAACAAAGAGAGAGAGATCAACCCTTGCTAACACAGTTGACTGTGACATGAAGGGTGCCAAAACCATTCATTGGGAAATGAACAGTCTTTTCAACAAATAGTGCTTGTAAAACTTGGTATCCAGGGCGAAAGAATGAAATTGGACCCTTATTTACACCATATTGAAAAATTAACTTAAAATGATCAATAACCTAAATATAAGAGTTAAAACTATAAACTCTTAGAAGAAAACGTTGTGGCAAATCTTCATTATATTGGATTTGGTAATGATTTCTTGGATTGACACAAAGCAAAGGTAACAAAAGAAAAAATTAATTGGACTTAATCAAATTTTACATCTGTGCAAACAATGACGCCATCAAGGGAGTAAAAAGACAAACTACAACTTGTGAGAAAATATTTGCGCCGGGCGCGGTGGCTCAAGCCTGTAATCCCAGCACTTTGGGAGGCCGAGGCGGGTGGATCACGAGGTCGAGAGATCGAGACCATCCTGGTCAACATAGTGAAACCCCGTCTCTACTAAAATTGCAAAAAATTAGCTGGACATGGTGGCACGTGCCTGTAATCCCAGCTACTCAGGAGGCTGAGGCAGGAGAATTGCCTAAGCCCAGGAGGCGGAGGTTGCGGTGAGCCGAGATCGCGCCATTGCACTCCAGCCTGGGTAACAAGGGCGAAACTCCGTCTCAAAAAAAAAAAAAAAAAAAAAAATATTTGCAAATCATATATCTAGGAAGGGATAAATATTTCCTATATAGAAAATAAATAAATACAACACAATTCAAAAAAGAGCAAAGGATTCAAATACACATTTCTCCAAGAAGATATACAAAAAAGATCAATAAGCACACGAAACGATGCTCAATATGACCAGTAATTTAGAAAAATGCAAATCAAAGCCACGAGACACCACTTTTCACATCAATTAGGATGACTATCATGAAAAAGAAAAAGAGAAAAATAAGTGCCAGTGAGCATGTGGAGAAATTAGAATCCTTATGTATTGCTGATAGAATTGTAACATGGCACAACCACTATGGAAAACAGTTTGGTGGGTCTTCAAAAAATTAAACATAGATTGACTAAGTGAAATAAGGCAGTCAAAAAAAAAAAAAAAGACAAATACTCTATGTTTTCACTTACATAAAAGATACCTAGGGTAGTCAAACTCTTAGAAATAAAGTAGGATAGTCGTTGCCAGGGGTTGGAGGGAATGGAGAAATGGGGAGTTGTTTAATGAGTACAGAGTTTCAGTTTTGCAAAATGAAAAAGTTCTGGAGTTTGGATGCACAACCATGTGTACATACGTAACACAACTGTTAAGTATGTACTTAACATACTTACATAACTACTAAGATGGTAAGAAAAAAATGCGTTTTTGTTTTGTTTTTTTCTTTCCCCAGAGACAGGGTTTCATTATGTTGCCCAGGCTGGTCCAAACTCCTGGGCTCAGTCAATCCTCCCTCCTTGGCCTTTCAAACTGCTGGGATCACACGTGTGAGTCACCATGCCCAGCCAAGATAGTAAATTTTGTATGTATTTTACCATAGTATTTTCTTAAAGTTAAACATAGAAGTACTCATACGACTTAGCAATTCCATTTATTGCTAAATACCCAAAAAAACTCCAAGCAGAGAACCAAACAGATACTTGTATATCAATATTCATAGCAGTATCATTCACAATAGCCCAAAGGTGGAAACACCATCAACAAACAGATAAAATATGACATATACATATAATAAAATATTAGCCAGAATGAAATTCTGATATATGCTACAACATGGATAACCCTGAAAACATTATGCTAAGTGAATTAACTCTGACACAAATGGATAAATATTATATAATCTACTTACATAAGATACTTAGAATAAGCAAGTTCATAAAAACAGAAAGTGGAATAGAAGATATTATGACTTCCCCTGTACTCTTTAACCAGTAAACAATTGCCACAGTTTGGCCCACTCCAAAACCCTTAAAAACCTTAGCCCCAAACTCCTAGAGAGATGGATTTGAGGTTTCCCTCCATCTCCTCATCAGTGGCCCTATGATTAAACCTTTCTCTGCTGCAACCTGGTGTTTCACCTTATTGATTTGCTGTGTGCATTGGGTAATGAACCTACTTACAATTACAGAAGGGAGAATTAGTGAGTTAATGTTTCATGGATACAGAGATTCTGCTTAGAATGATGAGGAAGTTCCGGAAAAGGATAATGGGGATGGTTGTACAACATTATACAATTGTTGTACAATTGTATAATGTACAATGGTTGTACAAAATATAATTAATTAATGACACTGAATTGTACACTTAAAAAATGACTAAGATGATGAATTTGTTATATACATTTTACTACGATAAAAAGTATTTTAGAGAAGGTATGTAGAGACAGTTTTGGAGCTGTTTTGGTCCAAAAATAAAAGACATGGAAAAGTATAGTTATTAATAAAAGAAACAATAGGGACTGAGTGTGGTGGCTCTTGCCTGTAATCCCAACACTTTGGGAGGCCAAGGCAGGTGGATCACTTGAGCCCAGGAGTTTGAGAATAGCCTGGGCAACAACGTGAAACCCCATCTCTCCAAAAAATACAAAAATTAGCCGGGCATGGTGTCATGCACCTTTAGTTCCAGTTACTCTGGAGACTATGGTGGGAGAATCATCTGAGCCCAAGGAGGTCAAGACTGCAGTGAGCCATGATCACACCACACTACACTCTAGCCTGGGTGACAGAGCAAGACCCTGTCTCAAAAAATAAAATAAAATAATAAAATAGGTTGGGCACAGTGGCTCATGCCTGCAATCCCAGCACTTTGGGAGGCTGAGGCGGGCGGATCACTTGAGGTCAGGAGTTCGAGACCAGCCTGGCCAAAATGGTGAAACCCTGTCTCTACTAAAAATATAAAAATTAGCCAGGTGTGGTTGTGGGGCCTGTAATCCCAGCTACTAGGGAGGCTGAGGCAGGAGAATTGCTTAAACCTGGAAAGCAGAGGTTGCAGTGAGCCAAGATTGCACCACTGCATTCCAGCCTGGGTGACAGAGTGAGACTCCATCTCAAAATACAAAATAAAATAAATAATAGAGCCAAAATGTTTTTTTTTCCTTAAAATAATTTTTTTAACATGCCAATGGGAATACTTAGTAGTGAATATACAATGCAGAAAAGAGAGGGGAGAATTTCTTAGGCAATGCCTATCAGTAGGCAAGTAGAAATGGGATGTACAACATAAACAGAAATAATGAACTTAGGAGCATGGGTAGTTGATCCATAGCACAACGCGTAAGGGCCAAATAACTGTGTAAAGATGTGTGTGGATAGCTATTTGTAGTAATGGGAGTCTGTGGAAGTTCTCTTCCGCTTGCTTCAATTTTCTCAGTGAATTAGGAAGCAATTCATTAATTACTGACAATAAGGATAAGAGAGGAAATACTGGGATTTGTTGAGAGAAGAAAAGACCCTCCTGAGGGAGGGTGTGAACTAGGGAAATATGAACGCTTAAGAGCATTAAGGGCTCATGTTTTTTTGAGACAGAGCCTTGCTATGTTGTCCAGGTTGCTCTTGAACTCATAGCCTCAAGCGAGCCTCCTGAGTAGCTCAGACTACAGATGCATGCCACTATACCCAACTATCAATTTTACTGAAGATAAGCAAACAAAAACTATGTATGTGGGTGTATATATATATAATCTTAATATATGTATATAAGGTATGTGCATGATGTATGTATAAGCACAGAGTTCAGAAGTATACACACCAAATTGTTAATAGTGGTTATTACTAGAGAATGTATGTGGATACATATACACATGTGTGGGTAGAGGTAAAGGTGAGGTGGAAGAGACTCCTATACAATTTGAATTTTTAACCAGCACATATTATTTTTGGGATTCAAACAAAATATCTTAATGTAGGTTAATAAATAGCTTGAAAGGAGAATTTAGAACAATGTTCAATCTACAGCACTTTGATTAGGCAAATCCTACATCCTAATTAAACATGACCATCAACCTGCAGTAAATGTGACCATAGCAAGACAATATGAGAAAAGCTGAAGTATCACTCACCTTGAACACTTCAGAAAAGAAGCCAGACCCTATTTTTTCACAGGTGAAATCATCCAAACGCGTCAGTCTGGAAAAGGCACTTATAAGAGCTCTATATGAAGATGGCCAAACTCTTCCGACCTGGCTCACATTTCCATCTCCTCCACCACCTCCTTCAAACTCTTCAAGACGCTCTACACGTGGAGGAAATCCCGCAATTGAATTCCGTTTGCTCCGATCCATAGTCTCAGTAATCACCTTTTTCTTCTTTTAAGAAGGAACTCCACACATAAATTTTTGTTGAATTTCACCTTTCTGGTTTGACACTAAACAAGAGATCAAAAAAAATTCCATTTAAATTATTTAATGAATAAATACATAGCATTACATGCTCAATGCAAAAATATTTCATTTCACATTCTAGTTCTCGGTTTTCAGATCTAAAAAATGCTTTATGTCTTTACCCTCAAATAACACTGATATATTTAGAGCCCAAGATACAGTCAGTCTTCGCCATGAGTAGAATATCATAAAGATCACCAATTACATTCTAAGTAACAAAATAACAATGATAATATCTATCATTCATTGAGCACCTGCTTTCTAGGAAACATAGTATAAGAGCTTGACACACATCATGACATTTGATTCTCAGATAATCCATGATATAAGGATTATTATGCTCATTTCACAGAGAGATAAAAAAATCAGTCACTAAAAGGCAGAGATAAAATTAAAATGGAGGCTGGGCACAGTGGCTCACATCTGTAATCCCAGCACTTTCGGAGGCCGAGGAGGGTGGATTACTTGAGGTCAGGAGTTTGAGACCAGCCTAGCCAACACAGTGAAACCCCATATCTACTGAAAATACAAAAATTAGCCAGGCATGGTAGCAAGCACCTATAATCTCAGCTACTCTATTATTTATTTGGACCTGGGAGGCAGAGGTTGCAGCGAGCCAAGATCATGCCACTGCACTCCAGCCTGGGCAGCAGAGTGAGACACTGTCTCAAAAAAAAAAAAAAAAAAAAAAAATTAAAATGCAAAGCCTGTCTGCTTCTTTTTACCAATGCCCTTTACAGCCTCATATAATTTTCTCTTTATTTGAAAAATTAATTCCAAATACATAAAACAAAGATTACAAGGAGACTTTAAAATTATATATTATATAATTTTTAAAAAGGAAAACTATATCTAAACGCAATCTAAAAATTCCCTGTTGATGAAACAGCACAGTCCAGTAGAAGTAACTATAGAAGGCTCCATCCCATCTGGTACATAACTAAGAATAAAGCATAAGCCTACTTTTTCTTTTCTTTCTTTTTTTTTTTTTTTTTTTTTTGAGACGGAGTTTCGCTCTTGTTACCCAGGCTGGAGTGCAATGGCGCGATCTCTGCTCACCGCAACCTCCGCCTCCTGGGTTCAGGCAATTCTCCTGCCTCAGCCTCCTGAGTAGCTGGGATTATAGGCACGCGCCACCATGCCCAGCTAATTTTTTTTTTTTTTTTTGTATTTTTAGTAGAGACGGGGTTTCACCATGTTGACCAGGTTGGTCTCAATCTCTCGACCTTGTGATCCACCCGCCTCGGCCTCCCAAAGTGCTGGGATTACAGGCTTGAGCCACCGCGCCTGGCAAGCCTACTTTTTCTTTTAGCCTGTCTCTCCCTATTTCTACTTTTTTCCATGAGACTCAATTTTAAGGGTTCTATGCAAAATACAACATTGTGATTCCTCAATTAGTGAAATAGTTTCATAAAGGAGGTGGCTACCTACCCAGTTTACCACTACCACTTCCAACCAAGCCCTGCAACTCAAAGAAAAGTGGCAAGAATCCCAGGGCCATCTTAACAACATGAGTCTGCCTTCTTAGACATTGCCAGAAGTCAGCACTGTATCCAGTGCGTACAACCACAGTTACCTTCCTGGCTATTTGCAATTGGAATAAGATATTCCAGTCTCAATGGCAGCTTTCTAAAATGGAAGCCATGTAAACTCAGGAGCTGCTGGCCAAGGCCATTTTCTACAATACTGCCTGGAAGGCAGAAGCCAAGAGATTGAGGCCAATTTACAGGGGGGAAACATTTCCCTATTCTGCTCTAATCTCCAATTCTTAAGGCCTAACTGCATCCTGAGGTTCCATGAGATCTCCCTAAATACTTTTGCTTAATCTAGTTCTACCACGGTCTTCAAAGAAGGAAGAATACTCTGAGTTCCCAAATAACAAAACATTTAAGTTCTTCCATTAAATCGGTGCTAAAAAATGGCATCAGCACCAGACCAAATATTTACATCCACAAGAACAAAAATTTAGGGTTGGCTGGCTGCAGTAGCTCATACCAGTAATCCTAGCACTTTGGGAGGCCAAGGCCAGAGGATCGCTTGAGCTCAGGAGTTTGAGACCAGCCAGAGCAACATAGTGAGACCTTGTCTCTACGAAAAAAATGTAAAAATTAGCTAGGCATGATGGCATACACCTGTAGTCCTAGCTACACAGGTGGCTGAGGCAGGAAGACTGCCTGACTCCAGGAGTTTGAGGCTGCAGCAAGCTACGACAGCGCCACTGTATGCCAGTCTGGGCAACAGAGCGAGACCTTGTCTCAAAAAAAAATTTAGGGTTATAAGACAAAAACTTTGCAGTCACAAAAAAGAATGAAATCATGTCCTTTGCAGCAACACAGATGCAGCTAAAAGCCATTATTCTAAGTGAACTAATGCAGAAACAAAAAACCAAATATCGCATGTTCTCAGTTATAACCAGGAGCTAAATCTTGGGTTCACATGAACATAAAGATGGAAACAACAGACACTGAGAGTTCCAAAAGGAAGGAGGCAGGCAAGGGCTAAAAAAACTTCCTATTGTGTATGTTCACTATCTGGGTGATAGAATCAGTAGAGGCCCAAACCTCAGCACTACACAATACCGTTGTAACAAATCTGCCATACCTCCTGAATCTAAAATATAAATAGAAATTTAAAAATAAAACACAGGCTGAGCACGGTGGCTCACACCTGTAATTCCAGCACTTTGGGAGGCCAAGCCGGGTGGATCACTGAGGTCAGGAATTCAAGACCAGCCTGGCCAACATGATAAAACACTGTCTCTACTAAAATTAGCCAGGCATGGTGGTGGACACCTATAATCTCAGCTACTCAGGAGGGTGAAGCAGGAGAATCGCTTGAACCCAGGAGGCAGAGGTTACAGTAAGACAAGATCATGACATTGTACTCCAGCCTGGGCAAGAAGAGTGAAATTCCATCTCAAAATAAACAAAGTAATAAAAATCAAAATAAAATAGCCAGGCGCGGTGGCTCACACCTGTAATCCCAGCACTTTGGGAGGCTGAGGCGGGTGGATCATGAGGTCAAGAGATTGAGACCATCCTGGTCAACATGGTGAAACCCCATCTCTACTAAAAATACAAAACAGTAGCTGGGCATGGTGGCGCGTGCCTATAATCCCAGCTACTCAGGAGGCTGAGGCAGGAGAATTGCCTGAACCCAGGAGGTGGAGGTTGTGGTGAGCCGAGATGGCGCCATTGCACTCCAGCCTGGGTAACAAGAGTGAAACTCTGTCTCAAAAAAAAAAAAAAAGAAGAAGTTACTGAGAAAAATTGCACAACCACCCCATAGTATACCATTTTTATAAAAATGTATTTTTAAAAGTATGCAAAACATTGGATACATCTTTGTAGCAAAAAATAAATAAATAAATAAGAAAAAAGAAAAAGAAAAATACACAATATATACTACTCATGAGCGATGGCTCACATCTATAATCCCAACACTTTGTAAGGCCAAGGTGGTGGACTGCTTGAGCCCAGGAGTTGGAGATTAGCCTGAGCAACATGGTGAAACCTCATCTCTACAGAAAATACAAAAATTAGCCAGGCATGGTGGCATGTACCTGTAGTCCCAGCTACTCAGGAGGCTGAGGCAGGAGGATCAGTTAGGCCCAGAAGGTCAGGGCTACAGTGAGCCATGATCACATCACTGCACTCCAGTCTGGGCAACAAAGCAAGACTCTGTCTCAAATAATACTAATTATAATATATATTATATATTATAGAAAAGCAGAATAGCATAGTGATGAATAGTATGATACCCACAGCCAAACAATGTAGTTTCAAATCCTTGCTCCATAACTTGTAGTTACCTGAACTTGGGATATGTTATTTAATCTCTCTAAATGTCTAGTTCCCTATTTTTAGAATGAAAATAAAAACAGTGCCTATGTTATATCTATTAACTCATTTAATCCTTACAATAACCACAAGGTTATTGATCAAGTAGTACCTGATCAACAATAAGCATTCAACTCATGTTATAATTATCATTAAAGATACTACATATTCATAGTGAACGTCTAAAAGCATGAACGAGGCCAGGCGCAGTGGCTCAAGCCTGTAATCCCAGCACTTTGGGAGGCCGAGGCGGGTGGATCACGAGGTCGAGAGATCGAGACCATCCTGGTCATCATGGTGAAACCCTGTCTCTACTAAAAATACAAAAAGGTGAGGCAGGAGAATTGCTTGAACCCAGGAGGCGGAGGTTGCGGTGAGCCGAGATCGCGCCATTGCACTCCAGCCTGGGTAACAAGAGCGAAACTCCGTCTCAAAAAAAATAAAAAATAAAAAATAAAAAATAAAATAAAATAAAAGCATGAACGAAAAATGAAGACCAGGCGTCCCCAAACTACGGCCCACGGGCCACATGCGGCCCCCTAAGGCCATTTATGGGCCCCCCGCCACACTTCAGGAAGGGGCACCTCTTTCACTGGTGGTCAGTGAGAGGAGCACAGTATGTGGCAGCCCTCCAATGGTCTGAGGGACAGTGAACTGGCCCCCTGTGTAAAAAGTTTGGGGATGCCTGATGTAGACACTAAATTCATAATAGTATTTGCCTCAGGGGGAAGGAAGAGAAATGACAAGGAAAGGAAACAAGAGACTAAGATTTTGTTTCCTTAACTTGAAGAAGTGGCCAAGTAATTAAGGTGATGAATTGCCAATAATATTTTTGTTTCCTTTTATTGAAAAATAAGGCAGGGTGTGGTGGGTCACACCTGTAATCCCAGGACTTTGGGAGGCCAACATGGGCAGATCACAAGGTCAGGAGATCAAGACTAGTTTGGCCAACATGGTGAAACCCCATCTCTACTAAAAATACAAAAATTAGCCAGGCGTGGTGGCAGATGCCTGTAATCCCAGCTACTCGGGAGGCTGAGACAAGAGAATCATTTGAACCCAGGAAGCAGAGGTTGCGGTGAGCCAAGATCTCGCCATTATACTCCAACCTGGGTGACACAGCGAGACTCCATCTCAAAAAAAAAAAAAAAAACCTATGACAAACAACACACAAAATGATATATCTGTTGTTAATCTGATCATTTTTCATTAACTAATATTTGTTAATTCTGGGTGGTGTTTATTACACTATACTCTTTTCTGCATTTATGTTTTTTTAGTTTGAAAAAAGTTTAACAGTTTTTTCTTTTTTTTTTTTAAGTCTATTTGTCATGCAACAGCTATGTAGCATGCTTAGGCCAAAAAATTGAGAACAATTTGGCAAATAAACAACATCCCAGTGTGCAAGCCAAGCCTCTAGACTCTCAAACTTTTATCTGCCAAATTTCCACTGTAGCTTTTGGTCCTAGGAGTATTTATATCTTAGGCTATAACTTCAAAATCATTAGGTGAATTTTTGGATGGCCTAACTTATTTAAGTCCACAAACTTAAAATACTAGGTAGGAGGCCAGGAGTGGTGGCTCACACCTGTAATCCCAGCACTTTGTGAGGCCAAGGTGGGCAGGCAGATCACCTGAGGTCACAAGTTCGAGGCCAGCCTGGTCAACATGGTAAAACCTTGTCTCTACTAAAAATACAAAAAAATCAGCCAGGCATGGTTGTGCACGCCTGTAATCCCAGCCACTCAGGAGGCTGAGGCAGGAGAATCACTTGAACCCGGGAGGCAGAGGTTGCAGTGGGCTGAGATCCCACCATTGCACTCCAGCTTCAGCAACAAAAGTGAAACCCTGTCTCAAAAAAAAAAAAAATAAATGGGTGGGAGCAGTGGCTCATGTTTGTAATCCCAGCACTTTTAGAGGTTCAGGCAGGATGACTGCTTGAGCCCAGGAGTTCAAGATAGGCCTGGACAACATAGTCAAACCCCTGCCTCTAAAAAAATACAAAAATCAGGCTGGCATGGTGGTGCATACCTGCAGTGAGCTGTGTTTGTGCCACTGCATTCCAGCCTGGGCAACAGAGCAAGAACCTGTCTCAAAAAAAAAAAAAAAAAAAAAATCAGAGAGCTCATAACAAACACTGATATTTAGTGTAGAGCCCCTATCACATGCTAAAGTAATATTAATGATTAGATAGTTGAGATGAGTGGTAAGAAGTAGAGTCCTCTCCATGAGAGTAAGAACTGTATTAATCCATTTTGGACAAGTCCTGAGCAAGAGAAAACTTCCAAACCATGCCTTCTGCTCCCTTGGCCAACATACTAAAGGACTACATTTTAAATTAAATCAACCAAGCTATAAATGGCTGTCAATTTAGTCTGATAAATTTTAATAACTAATAAAAGGCAGCAAAGGTGTACATGCACAAACTCTAAAGCCAAGCCTGATTTTACGAAATCTGGAAATGATTACTTTTAAAATAAGAAAGTACATACTTGAAATACACAACATTTTATGATGGTTTCTGCCTCTAGATTACCTCTCTTGGTCTTATTTATGGAGTATTATCTATTGATACTAATAGTGTCCCTCAAAGAATATACATTTTTTGTATGTTAATGCATATTAATATATACATTTTATATGTGTGTGTGTGTGTGTGTGTGTGTGTGTGTGTACCTCTCTTGGTCTTATTTATGAAGTATTATCTATTGATACTAATAGTGTCCCTCAAATAATATAAATTTTTTGTATGTTAATGCATATTAATATATACATTTTATGTATGTGTGTGTGTGTGTGTATATATATATATATATATATATATATATATATATATATCTCCACACAATGTATCTCTTTTGGAACAGAGATAACTACAGTTACCATCAAATTACCAGAAAAATATAAGGCGTTATTGTCACAATGGTGGAGGTGTGGGATGAGCACTACTGGTATTTTAGTGGGCAGGGGCTAGGGAAGCTAAATATCATACAATGCACAAAACAAAGAATTGTTCTTCGTTAAATGCCAATAGTGCCCTGGTTGAGAAACACTGTGTTAGAAAAGCTTAATCATTTTTGTTCTTAGACTAGAAAATAGCATTTAGCAGTCTTTCAAAAATGTCCAAATTATGTGGCTTATGAGGATACAAGTAATTTTTTACTGACCAAGTTCTCTACTTAAATATTATAAACTTGGATGTTCAAAACTTTTTCTTTTCTACACAGGTAGGTTTGTTTTTTCGAATATTAATTACAGTTATATAGAGGTTGATTTGTTTTTCACAAAGAAAATATAATTAAAAGCTTTGATTGGGGAAAGTAATTTGAAAAGCTACCAATAAAAAAAGTTGGTGAACGGCCGGGCACGGTGGCTCAAGCCTGTAATCCCAGCACTTTGGGAGGCCGAGGCAGGTGGATCACGAGGTCGAGAGATCGAGACCATCCTGGTCAACATGGTGAAACCCCGTCTCTACTAAAAATACTAAAAAAAATTAGCTGGGCATGGTGGTGTGTGCCTGTAATCCCAGCTACTCATGAGGCTGAGGCAGGAGAATTGCTTGAACCCAGGAGGCGGAGGTTGCGGTGAGCCGAGATCGCGCCATTGCACTCCAGCCTGGGTAACAAGAGTGAAACTCCGTCTCCAAAAAAAAAAAAAAAAAAAAAAAAGTTGGTGAACTAAATAGCCTATCTTCAATATTATATATATTTTTTTATCTTAACAAAGTAAGAATTCCACAAATTATTTTCCAGAAATATCAAGGAAATTTTTAGGACTCTCAGACCACATTCCTGTCTGAAATGCTTCTGGAAGTAATTACTGTAGCCACTATTTATTTACTATAGACCATGCATTCTACCAAGCGTTTTGTATGTTATCTCTAATCTTTATGACAACTCGGCAAAGTATGTATTATCACCTCTAAATAAAGAGAAAAAAATCAAAATCCTGAGAGATTATGACTTCTCCAGACAAATAACTAGTGACACTCAGGACTCAAATCCAGTAGTTTCAAACCTAAGCACTTCCCATTTAACATATCTCCTTCAAAAATACAGTCAAATTTCTGCGAAAAATGATTTGTGGGTTAGCTACGTAGAAAGCACCTGACTTCGCCGGGCGCGGTGGCTCAAGCCTGTAATCCCAGCACTTCGGGAGGCCGAGGCGGGTGGATCATGAGGTCGAGAGATCGAGACCATCCTGGTCAACATGGTGAAACCCCGTCTCTACTAAAAATACAAAAAATTAGCTGGGCATGGTGACGTGTGCCTGTAATCCCAGTTACTCAGGAGGCTGAGGCAGGAGAATTGCTTGAACCCAGGAGGCGGAGGTTGCGGTGAGCCGAGATCGCGCCATTGCACTCCAGCCTGGGTAACAAGAGCGAAACTCCGTCTCGAAAAAAAAAAAAAAAAGAAAGCACCTGACTTCAAACTATACTACAAGGCTATAGTAATCAAAAAAAAAGAAAGAAAGAAAGCTACTACTATTCCCCAATTTCTCTGAATAGGGAGACTAAAAAGTGTACAAATGATAGCTCTCCCAGTGTCTGAGGCAAAAGCCTTCCTTCATTCAATCATATTCTACAGACATAATTAGCATTGATTTAAACAGACTTTCTAAAGAATGGATGCCACGCTGACAAGGAAAATATAACAAATCCCAATCATTCTCTATTTTCCATTCAAATGCACATTATCTGTTATTTCTTACCCATTCATTTCACCAAAACAAGTAGATAAAACAATAGTGCAGACACAAACATAATCCTGGAATGCACTAAAAAGCTATCTACCAACAGGTAGCTGGATTAGGCAAAGTGTCAGCCAGCAATCAAAAATTGTCAATGTCCGGCCGGGCTCGGTGGCTCAAGCCTGTAATCCCAGCACTTTGGGAGGCCGAGGCGGGTGGATCACGAGGTCGAGAGATCGAGACCATTTTGGTCAACATAGTGAAACCCCGTCTCTACTAAAAATACAAAAAACTAGCTGGGCGTGGTGGCGCGTGCCTGTAATCCCAGCTACTTAGGAGGCTGAGGCAGGAGAATTGCCTGAACCCAGGAGGCGGAGGTTGCGGTGAGCCGAGATCGCGCCATTGCACTCCAGCCTGGGTAACGAGAGCGAAACTCCGTCTCAAAAAAAAAAAAAAAAAAAAAAAATTGTCAATGTCCATCTAAATACAGAATCATATGTACACAAAGTTGGTAATATTATCCCACAAAATAAGCAAAAAGGATTTCTGAGAATTCAGTGAACTTTTATACCCTAGATAGAAAGAGCAGAAAAAGAGGCCAGGCACGGGGTGGCTCGTGCCTGCAATCCCAGCACTTTGGGAGGCCAAGGCAGGCAGATCACGAGTTCAGGAGATCAAGGCCATCCTGGTGAACACGGTGAAACCCCATCTCTACTAAAAATACAAAATATTAGCCAAGTAGTGGTGTGCACCTGTAGTCCCAGCTACTTGGGAGGCTGAGGCAGGAGAATCTCTAGAACCCAGGAGGTGGAGGTTGCAGTGAGCTGTGATCACGCCATTGCACTCTAGCCTGGGTGACACAGCAAGAGCAAGACTTCATCTCAAAAAAAGGAAAAAAAAAGAAAAAGAATGCAAACATAACATATCAATATCCTCATCACATTGTTTTCTTTCTATAATCATAAAAAGTCCCTACCTAATTCAAAATAAATTCAGGATTCATTATGAGCAGTATGTAGCCCAGAAAACTGGCCATTTATTTTCTAGAATGAGAATACTGAAGAGTACATTAGCTAGGTGTCAATACCAAACACATGGCAAATCTATATGACAGGTCTGCTCAGCTGTTTTCCTTTCTATGGACCAACACAGCAAATACAGACACATTTCAGAATGACTGTCTAATTAAAAATAAAAGCAATACTGCTGAGCTTGCCATCCTGCTGTGAAATAATGAGTTGCAGTTTCCATTCAAACCAAAGGCAATCTAGCATAAAAACTGGCATCCCTATCTAATTAACCATGAATATACACAATGGCATATATTAGAAGTAGACAGATCAAAAGCCAGTTCTTAAAAGCATATTAGCTCTTCTAAATAAGCATCATTTTGCTGTGTAACTTCAATCCACCAGGCCCTAAGCCATGACATAAAACAGAAACTTAGAGGGGGAAGTTATAAAGGCAGTTAGAGGTGAAATAGTTTAATCTTTTGATCAATTCAGGAATCCCCTCTATTGACTCAAATTTTTTTTGGAACAGAGATAACTACGGTTACCATAACATTACCAGAAAAATATAAGGTGTTATTGTCACAATGGTGGGGTTTAGGATGAGCACTACTGGTATTTTAGTGGGCAGGGACTAGGGAAGCTAAACTGAGTAGACTAGGTGCAAGGCATTATGACAGGTGCCATAGTATTTACTGAGCATTTACTGTTATGTCCATAACAATCCTATAAAATAGATACTACTATTACCCGCAATTTACAACTGTGTAAATGAAGGCATTAAGGAATTATTTAACTTGCTCAATCTCATGACCAAGAAGTGGTAGAGCCGGCTGGGCATAGTGGCTCACGCCTATAATGTCAGCACTTTGGGAGGCCAAGGTGGGTGGATTACCTGAGGCCAGGAGTTCAAGACCAGCCTGGCCAACATGGTGAAACCCTGTCTTAAAAAAATATAAAAACAGGCCAGGAGCGGTGGCTCAAGCCTGTAATTCCAGCACTGTGGGAGGCCGAGGCGGGTGGATCACGAGGTCAAGAGATCGAGACCATCCTGGTCAACTTGGTGAAACCCCGTCTCTACTAAAAATACAAAAAATTAGCTGGGCATAGTGGCGCATGCCTATAATCCCAGCTACTCAGGAGGCTGAGGCAGGAGAATTGCCTGAACCCAGGAGACAGAGGTTGCGGTGAGCCAAGATCGCGCCATTGCACTCCAGCCTGGGTAACAAGAGTGAAACTCCATCTAAAAATAAAAATTAAAAAAAAATAATTTTATATATATATATATGTGTTTGTATATATATATATATAAAAGAAGTGGTAGATTCAAACACAGAGATTGTACTCTTAATCGCTACATTAATATTGCCTTTCTGGTAGGAGGATGTACAAAATGGAATAAAACATGACTCCATCTTTCCAGGAGCTCAGTCTCCCAGAAAGACATATGTAAATCAATGAATATAATGCAGTGCAATAAGATAATTATTAATGACAGATAAGAGGGAAGGCTTAATTAAGGTACTGGCAGTGAGGACAGAGAAGTGAGAGAAAATAAGTGATCTATTTTTTTTAGAGATGGGGGGGTCTCAGACCGGACATGGTGGCTCATGCCTATAATCCCAGCACTTTGGGAGGCCAACACGGGCGGATCACCTGAGATCAGGGGTTCAAGACCAGCCTGATCAACATGGCAAAACCCTGTCTCCACTAAAAATACAAAACAATTAGCTGGGCGTGACGGCAGGTGCGTGTAATCCCAGCTACTCAGGAGGCTGAGGCAGGAGAATCGCTTGAACCTGGGAGGTATAGGTTGCAGTGAGCTGAGATCGCTCCACTGCACTCCAGCCTTGGTGACAGAACGAGACTCTGTCTCCAAAAAAAAAAAAGAGAGAAAGATGATAGGAGTCTCATTATATTGCCCAGGCTGGACTTCACAGGCATGATTATTGCACACTACAGTCTCAAACTCATAAACTCAAGGGATCCCCTTGGCCTCAGCTTCCTTAATAGCTGGGACTACAACCCAGCATTACCATGCTGGGTAGAGATAAGTGACATTTTTAAAAAGGTGATCAAGGCTGGTCACAGTGGCTCACACCTGTAATCCCAGCACTTTGGGAGGTAGAAGAGGGTAGATCACCTGAGGTCAGAAGTTCAAGACCACCCTGTCCAACATGGAGAAACCCTATCTCTATTAAAAATATAAAACTGGCTGGGCATGGTGGTGCATGCCTGTAATCCCAGCTACTAAGGAGGCTTGAGGCAGGAGAATCGCTTGAACCTGGGAGGAAGAGGTTACGGTGAGCCGAGATCGTGCCACTGCACTCCAGCCTGGGCAACAAGAGCAAAACTCCATCTCAAAAATAATAATAATAATAATAATAATAGTATTTCTACTATTTCATAGGTATGAAAGATTTCAGCTGGGCACAGTGGCTCACACCTATCATCATAGCACTTTGGGAGGCTGAGGCGGGCAGATCACCTGAGGTCAGGAATTCAATACCAGCCCGGCCAACATGGTGAAACTGTCTCTACTAAAATACAAAAATTAGCCAGGCATGATGTCAGGTACCTGTAATCCCAGCTACTCGGGAGGCTAAGACAGGAGAATTGCTTGAACCCAGGAAGCGGTGGTTGCAGTGAGCCGAGATCGAACCACTGCAATCCAACCTGGGCAGCTGAGCAAGACTCCTACTCATAAAAAAAAAAAAAGAAAGAAAGAAAGATTTCAACAGCATTTCAGACTAGCTGGAAGGAAGCAAATCACAACCTGTAACAGTTCACACAATACAGGTGACAGTTAAAAATCTTCAATGATATCTATTGCTTATAAAATTATTTAGCCTGGCATTCGAAGACTCTGCTCTACTATAATTAGCCTAATCATTATTCCCACACTTAACCCACTTTTCTGATGTAGTGTTGACCTCCTACCTCAGCTTATACCTTTCTGATATAGTGTTGACTTCCTACCTCAGGTCATTCTGGCTCTCGTAGCAATCTGACTATACTACTTTCTTGGCACTCAATTAATGTCTTTTTGGTCTTCCTAGCTCCACTCTCACACCTTTTTCAATCTGTTTACCAGGCTAAGTAAATTGGCGAATCATTCATGTGTCATACAAAAGTTCTGCCTCATTTGACTCCTACCCACATCTCCAGCCTCATCTGTCTCCATTACTCTATCCACAGTCACAGTCTACTCCAAACATAAAGAACTGCTATATTTGTAGAGCCCTGCTCACACTTCAATATCTACGCGTGTAATATTCTTTCTCCCTGGTGTGTTCTTCCCAGCCTCTTCCACTTGACTCTGTCAGTAATCATCTCATGTTGGAGGTGTTCTCTGACCCTTCAATCTAATTTTCTGTGCTTTGATACCACCCTGAACAAGTCTTGGTTATTACAGTCATCATACAGTATTTTAATTGTTGCTTATCATCTCTTTTACTGGACTATGAGCTTCATAACGGCTTGGACTCAAACTTACCTTCAAACAAACTATGGCAATACAAAGTGTAATGCTACAATATTGAATCAAAATGTACAGTGGAGAAAAAAGAAAATAAATAGGACGTCGAGATTCCACATTTTCGATGTAAAAAACATACTCATTCTTTCATTCACTCAACCAACATATTCTCTGCCTCCTGGGTTCAAGCAATTCCCCTGCTTCAGCCTCCCAAGTAGCTGGGATTACAGGTATGCACCACCATGCCCAGCTAATTTTTGTATTTTTAGTAGAGATGGGGTTTCACCATGTTGGCCAGGCTGGTCTCAAACTCCTGAGCTCACGTGATCCATTTGCCTCAGCCTCCCAAAGTGCTGGGATTACAGGGGTAAGCCACAGTGCCCAGCCTGTTTTTAACTTTTTGAATTGTGGGCAAATTATCAATAATGTATATCTTCTCCTTTAAAATCTTCTGCATTTTCCAATTATTCCTTAATAAATATGCATTACTTTTATAATCACCAAAAAATTTTTAGCGTCCTCCCAAATTACAAATTCCTACCAAAGTAAATGCTATGCAATGTGAAAGTGAAACAAATGTTGACAACTTTTTGTCAGATTATAATTATACCTAATACAAAGAATAAAGAGACTAAACTTTAAAAAAAATTTATGATTTCTACAGTGAAATCATTGTGAAAGTCACTGTGAAAAATACTCTTGTGTAATTGCCCAAGGAAAACACTGACTACAAGATCAACACCACCCTAGTTTTCCACACTACAAAAAAAAAAAAATTTTTTTTTTTTTTTTTTTTTTGAGACAGAGTTTTCGTCTTGTTGACCAGGCTGGAGTGCAATGGCTCAGTCTTGGCTCACTGCAACCTCTGCCTCCCAGGTTCAAGCAATTCTCCTGCCTTAGCCTCCCAAGCAGCTGGGATTACAAGTGTACGCCACCATGACCAGTCCAAAAAGAAAATTATATCATTCTATTTTATTTAATGCAGAGGAAAAGAGAACAGCCTCCTTACTTGTTCCAAAGACAAATTAATAAATAACACCATATTTAATCAGTATAATGATTTACAGTTTACAGTTCACAGAGCACTTTGACCTTCACGATAATTGTTTTCTTGTTCCCATTGGATAGATTTTAAAACTACAGACTGAAATGCATAAGGCTCTTCTATTTTTTTTACTCAAAATCCAAAAGCCATAAAAGAAAAGACTGAGGACCAGGCATGGTGGCTCACACCATTACACCCAGCACTTTGAGAGGCCAAGGAGAGCAGATCACAAGGTCAGGAGTTTGACACCAGCCTGGCCAATGTGGTAAAACCCCGTCTCTACTAAAAACACCAAAAAAAATTAGCTTGGCATGGTGGTAAGTGCCTGTAGTCCCAGCTACTCAGGAGGCTGAGGCAGGAGAATCACTTGAATCCAGGAGGCAGAAGTTGCAGGGAGCCGAGATCGTACCACTGCACTCCAGCCTGGGTGACAGCAAGACTCAGTCTAAAAAAAAAAAAAAAACACTGAGAAGTCTCTCTATATAAAAATCTAAAACTTCTGCTTGGGAATGAAAGAAGTCAGGAGATAAATATAAAAATGAAGAAAATATCTCCAATACATATCACCAATAAAACATGTATCTTTTTAGAGAAATTCCTAGAAATCAGTAGGAAAGTGACCTATGACTCAACAAAAAACAGGTAAAGGATTTAAACAGGCAGTTCACAGAATAGGAAATATGAGTGACTCCAATATAAAAAGATTGGCCAGTCCGGGCGCGGTGGCTCAAGCCTGTAATCCCAGCACTTTGGGAGGCCGAGGCGGGTAGATCACGAGGTCAATAGATCGAGACCATCCTGGTCAACATGGTGAAACCCCGTCTCTACTAAAAACACAAAAAATTAGCTGGGCATGGTGGCGCGTGCCTGTAATCCCAGCTACTCAGGAGGCTGAGGCAGGAGAATTGCCTGAACCCAGGAGGCGGAGGTTGCGGTGAGCAGAGATCGCGCCATTACACTCCAGCCTGGGCAACAAGAGCGAAACTCCGTCTCAAAAAAAAAAAAAAAAAAAAAAAAAGATTGGCCAGGCACAGTGGCTCACATCTGTAATCCCAGCACTTTCGAAGGCTGAGGCAGGAGGATCACTTGAGCCCAGGAGTTTGAGACCACCCTGGGCAACACAGTGAGACCCTGTCTCTACAAAAAAATTTTGTAAAATTAGACAGGTGTGGTGATGCATGTTTGTAGACCCAGCTACTTGGGAGGCTGAGGTGAGGAGATCCCTTAAGCCCAGAAAGTCAAGGTTGCAATGAGCTGTGATTAAGCCACTGCACTCCAGCCTGGCCAATAGAGTGAGTCCTGCTTCAAAAATAAAATGTGTGTGTGTGTGTGTGTGTGTGTGTGTGTGTGTGTGTGTGTGTGCGCGCGCACGCGCGCGCACGCACAAAAGCTTAACCTTCAGATAATATTCTTAAAAATTAAAATACTTATGCCAGGTATGGTGGTTCACCACTGTAATCCCAGCACTTTGGGAGGCCAAGATGAGTGAATCACCTGAGGAGTTTGAGACCAGCCTGGCTAACATGGCAAAATTCTGTTTCTACTAAAAATACAAAAAATTAGCTGGGCTTGGTGGTGCAGACCTGTAATCCCAGCTACTCAGGAGGCTGAGGCAGGAGAATCACTTGAACCTGGGAGGTGAAGGTTACACCTCATGCCATTGCACTCCAGCTTGGGCAACAAAAGCAAAAAAGCCCATTTCAAAAAAAAAAAAAAAAAAAACGGCTGGGCACAGTGGCTCACGCCTGTAATCCCAGCACTTTTGGAGGCCAAGGCAGGAGGATCACCTGAGCTCATTAGTTTGAGACCACTCTGGGCAACATGGTGAAACCCAGTCTCTACTAAAATACAAAAAATTAGCTGGGTGTGGTGGCGAATACCTGTAGTCCCAGCTACTCGGGAGGCTAAGGCAAAAGAATCACTTGAGCCCCAGAGGCGGAGGTTGCAGTAAGCTAAGATCGCACAACTGTACTCCAGCTTGGGCTGGAGTGAGTGAGACTGAGTCTCAAACAAAAAAAAAAAATTAAATACTCTGAAGTATCATTTCTATCAGACTGACAAAAATCGAAGGTCCATAACAGCAAGGCATAATATTAACAACACTTATCCTTTAGCCAGAGTGATTTCTGCTACTTAGAGACTATGATTTGGGCAAGTCACTTAAATTATTTATTCATCAATGTATTTATCTGAAAAAAGAAGGTAATAATAGTACCTACCTCAAAAAATGTTATTAGATTGAATAAGAATGTATACAAAGCACTTAAAACAGTACCTGACACATAATAAGCACTGTGTAAATATTAACTATGACATAGCCAATGTTAGTGAGTAAACAGGAAACATATATTAGAACAACCCATAAAAAAGGGAACTTAGCAATATATTTCATAGTAATAAATGCATATATCCTTAAAAAAAAAAAAAAAAAAAAGACAGCGTCTCCTTCTGTCTCCCAGGCTGGAATGCAATGGTGTGATCTCAGCTCACTGCAACCTTCGCCTCTCAGACTCAAGTAAGCCTCCCACTTCAGCCTCCCTAGTAGCTGGGACTATCAGTGTGCACTACCACACTTAGCTAATTTTTTTATTTTTGTAGAGATGAGGTCTTACTATATTACCCAGCCTGGTCTTGAACTCCTGGGCTCAAGCGATCTTCCTGCATCAGCTTCCCAAAGTGCTGAGATTACAGGCGTGAGATATGGCAACTGGCCTACACATCTTTTAATTTAGAAATCTCACTTCTGTGAATTTATCCCACATATATCCTTGCACACACATAAAATGACATGTTCAATGATCCTTTTTACAGCATTGTTTATAATATCAAAACATAAATGTCCATTATAAGAAATTAGTTGCCGCTGGGCGCGGTGGCTCACGCCTGTAATCCCAGCACTTTGGGAGGCCGAAGTGGGTGGATCACGAGGTCAGAGATCGAGACCATCCTGGTCAACATGGTGAAACCCCGTCTCTACTAAAAATCCAAAAATTAGCTGGGCATGGTGGCGCGTGCCTGTAATCCCAGCTACTCAGGAGGCTGAGGCAGGAGAATTGCCTGAACCCAGAAGGCGGAGGTTGCAGTGAGCTGAGATCGCGCCATTGCACGCCAGCCTGGGTAACAAGAGTGAAACTCCGTCTCAAAAAAAAAAAAAAAAAAAAAAAATTAAGGGCCGGGCACGGTGGCTCACGCCTGTAATCCCAGCACTTTGGGAGGCCGAGGCGGGTGGATCACGAGGTCAAGAGATCAAGACCATCCTGGTCAACAAGTTGAAACTCCGTCTCTACTAAAAATACAAAAATTAGCTGGGCATGGTGGTACGTGCCTGTAGTCCCAGCTACTCAGGAGGCTGAGGCAGGAGAACTGCTTGAACCCAGGAGGCAGAGGTTGCGGTGAGCTGAGATCACACCATTGCACTCCTAGCCAGAGTAACGAGCGAACTCCGTCTCAAAAAAAAAAAAAAAAAAAAAAAAGAAAAAGAAATTAGTTAAATAAATTATGATATATCCATTCAATGGAATACTACGCAGGTGTTTAAAAAGAGAATAATAGGGGAGTGGGGAGTTGGGGAGAGATAGCATGGGGAGAAATGCCAGATATAGGTGATGGGGAGGAAGGCAGCAAATCACACTGCCATGTGTGTACCTATGCAACAATCTTGCATGTTCTTCACATGTACCCCAAAACCTAAAATGCAATTTAAAAAAAGAAAGAAAAAGAGAAAGAAAAAAAAGAGAGAGAATAATAAATAAATGAATAAATAAATAGTATATATAGGCCACAGTGGCTCATGCCTGTAATCCCAGCACTTTGGGAGGCCAAGGTGGGTAGACCACTTGAGGTTAGAAGTTCAAGACTAACCTGGCCAACATGGTCAAACCCCCATCTTTACTAAAAACACAAAAATGAGCTGTGTGTGATGATGTACTCCTGTAATCCCAGCTACTCAGGAGGCTGAGGCAGAGAATCACTTGAACCCAGGAGACAGAGGTTGCAGTAAGCCAAGATCATGCACTCCAACCTGGGCGACAAAGTGAGACTCTGTCTCAAAAAACAATAATAATATTTATATAACCAAAACAAGAAAAAGGAGTGAGGAAGCTCTCTATGCAGTGATCTGGAAAGGTCTCCAAGATATATGAAGTAAATAATCAAGATTGGGGGTGGGAAGTACAGAATAGTGGGGAACCATGGACAACTTTAAATGAAAGTGGGAAAAACAAGATTATACAATTGACCCTTGAACAACACAAGTTTGAACCACACAGGTCCACTCATGTGCAGTAGCTACTCAAAGTGTGATCATAGCATGCTACGGCCTCAAACTCCTGGCCTGGGACAATCTTCCCAAGTCAGCCTTTGGAGTAGCTAAAACTACAGGCAAACCTGGATTACACAGAGATTTTTTTTTTCAACAAATGTATTTTTTAAATTTTTGGATATTTGTTAACACTTTGAAAAAACTCACAAAGCACCTAACCTAGAAATATCAAAAATACTAAGAAAAAGTCTTAACTTATGCCATGAATGCAGAAAATATATGTAGATACTAGTCTATTTCATCATTTACTATAAGATATACACAAATCTATTATAAAAAGTTAAAATTTGGCCGGGCGCGGTGGCTCAAGCCTGTAATCCCAGCACTTTGGGAGGCCGAGGCGGGTGAATCACGAGGTCGAGAGATCAAGACCATCCTGGTCAACATGGTGAAACCCCGTCTCTACTAAAAATACAAAAAATTAGCTGGGCATGGTGGCGTGTGCCTGTAATCCCAGCTACTCAGGAGGCTGAGGCAGGAGAATTGCCTGAACCCAGGAGGCGGAGGTTGCGGTGAGCCGAGATCGCGCCATTGCACTCCAGCCTGGGTAACAAGAGCGAAACTCTGTCTCAAAAAAAAAAAAAAAAAAAAAAAAAAAAAAGTTAAAATTTATAGAAACTTAAGCACACAGGCCAGGCACAGTGGCTCACACCTATAATAGCAGCACTTTGAGAGGCCAAGGTCAGGAGTTCAAGACTAGCCTGACCAACATGGAGGAAATGCCATCTCTACTAAAAATACAAAATTAGCCGGGCATGGTGGTGTGTGCCTGTAATCGCAGCTACTTGGGGAGCTGAGGAAGAAGACCCGCTTGAATCCAGGAGGTGGAGGTTGTGGTAAGCCGAGATCACATCATTGCACTCCAGCCTGAGCAACAAGAACAAAACTCTGGCTCAAAAAAAAAAAAAAAATTGGCCGGGCGCGGTGGCTCAAGCCTGTAATCCCAGCACTTTGGGAGGCCGAGGCGGGCGGATCACGAGGTCAAGAGATTGAGACCATCCTGGTCAACATGGTGAAACCCCGTCTCTACTAAAAATACAAAAAATTAGCTGGGCATGGTGGCGCGTGCCTGTAATCCCAGCTACTCAGGAGGCTGAGGCAGGAGAATTGCCTGAACCCAGGAGGCGGAGGTTGCGGTGAGCCGAGATCGCGCCATTGCACTCCAGCCTGGGTAACAAGAGCGAAACTCAGTCTCAAAAAAAAAAAAAAAAATTATGCACACAAACACAGACCATACATGGTCCCATTCACAGTCAACAGTAAATGGGAAGATACGAACATGTAGTATTAAATAATAACTGCATTAAATCAACTGTAGTACCTACTGTACTTCTGTAATAATTCTGGAGCCACCTACTGTTGCTGTTTCAGTGAGCAAGCATTGTGAGTATCCCTTAAAATGCTATGTGATGCTAATTATCTCTACATGAACAGTTCCTTCCTCCAGTAAAAAGTGTCACAGTAAAAAGTGATCTCTCGAGGTTCTTGCATATTTTTCGTCATGCTTAGTACAATACTGTAAACCCTGAATAACACCGTGAGATCCATACCAAGTGCCACTAATGCTGGAAGTGCTCTCAAGAAACAGAGAAAAGTCATGACATTACAAAAAAAAAGTTGGCCAGGCGTGGTGGCTCATGCTTATAATCTCAGCACTTTGGGAGGCTGAGGCAGGAAGATCGCTTGAGCCCAGGAGTTTGAGACCAGCCATGGTAACATAGTGAGACTGTGCCTCTACAAAAAAATGAAAACTTATCCTGGAGTGGTGGCACATAGCTGTAGTCCCAGCTACTCAGGAGGCGGAGATGGGAGGATGGCTTGAGCCTGGGAGGTCAAGGCCCTAGTGACTCATGATCAGACCACTGCACTCCAGCCTGGGTAACAACCCATATCAAAATAAATAAATAAATAAATAAATATAAGACAAATTTGAATTGCTTGATATATACCACAGATTTAGATCTGCAGCGGCAGTAGTCAGCCATTTCAAAAAAAAAAAAAGGTAATTCATGAAGCCAGGCTATGCAATGAGAACAGCAGAAAAAGTTAAGTTTTGGGGGAGGTCAAAAATTATACCTGGGGCTGGGTATGGTCGTTCACACCTGTAATCCCAGCACTCTGGGAGGTTGAGGTGGGTGGATCACCTGAGAGGTCAGGAGTTTGAAACCAGCCTGGTCAACATGGTGAAATCCTGCTCCACTAAAAAATACAAAAATTAGCTGGGCATGGTGGCAGGCCCCTGTAATCCCAGCTACTTGGGAGGCTGAGGCAGGAGAATCACTTGAACCCAGGAGGTAAAGGTTGCAGTGAGCTGAGATCGTGCCATTGCACTCCAGTCTGGGTGACAAGCACAAAACTCCATTTCAAAAAAAAAAAAAAAGGAAATTCATGAAGCCAGGCTATGCAACACCACCAACAACAGCAGTAGTTAAGTTTTGCAGAAGGTGGGGGTGGGGTCAAAAATTATACTTGGGCCAAGGCACAGTGGCTCATGCCAGTAATTCCAGCACTTTGGGAGGCTAAAATGAGAGGACTGTTGATGCCCAGCAGTTTGAGACCAGCCTAGGCAACATAGGGAGGCAATCTCCACAAAAAAAAAAAAAAAAAAAAAAAGCTGGGCATGGTGGCATGGTCCCAGCTACTCATTCAGGAGGCTAAAAGGGGAGAATCACTTGAGTCCACAAAGTTGAGTCTGCAGTGAGCCTTGATGCTGCCACTGCACTCCAGCCTGAGCAACAGCATGATCCTGTCTCAAAAAAAAAAAAAAAATTGTACTTGGATTTTCTACTGCGCAGGGGTTGGCTATCCAACCCCTACATTGCCCAAGGGCCAACTGTCTATTCCTTTTTGTTTGTTTTTTTGATATGAAGTCTCTCTTGTTGCCCAGCTGGAATGCATTGGCACAATCTCAGCTCACTACAACCTCCGCCTCCCAGGTTCAAGTGATTCTCCTGCTTCAGCCTCCCAAGTAGCTGGGACTACAGGCATGTGCCACCACACCCAGCTAATTTTTGTATTTTTAGTAGAGACAGGGTTTCACTATGTTGGCCAGGATGGTGTCAATCTCTTGAGCTCGTGGTCTGCCCTCCTTGGCCTCCCAAGTGCTGGGATTACAGGTATGAGCCACTGTACCTGGCCATGATTCAATTTCTCTTAAAAAAAACAACTAAAGTTCACAAAGGATAAGTAATTTGCCTTTGTATTAACTATCATATAGTTAATAACAACAGAGTTGAATACACTTAAGACTTTCCTAATTTTCTTTTCCTTTTATCACACTGCCTTTTTGAAATTTTCAGGAATGGAAGATATAACACATTTTACAAGCAGGCTTTTCTCTGAAACTGCCACTGTCTCTGATTGTTCAGGAAAAATAACACTGGTGAGACTATAGTGAAGTCATCTCCATATGATGACTTGGTAAATAGTATAATGGCCATTGTTGGGTCAAAACATTCACCATCACCCACACAATACAATGTAATAATTGGGCTTCATCTACCAGAAGAAGATGAAACCCATAAATGCCCTTATCATAGGTTTCAAATTCCAACACTATATTCTTTTTGCAAAACAAAATGAAATGTATGACACTAAGAATATATCTATAAATACTTTCATACAGGGAAGAAAGCATAAAAGCAAGTCAGTTTTCTACTCTAAATAAGCCCAGGATGAGCATATGTAAATGTGTAATTTTCTTTTTACAATGAACTAAAACTGTTCAAGACCAGCCTGGCCAACATAGTGAAACCCCATCTCTACTAAAAATACAAAAACTATCACCGCGTGCGTGGCCCCCATCCATAATCCCAGCTACTCAGGAGGATGAGGAGCAGGAGAATCGTGTTAACCTGGGAAGCAGAGGCTACAGTGAACCAAGATCACGCCACTGTACTCTAGCCTCAGCGACAGAGCAAGACTCCATCTCAAAAAAAAAAAAAAAAAGAACAATTAACTAAAACCATAAAAAATTTTATTCAGGATCCTGAGGTGGAGAGTCCCTAGCCTCCCAGCACGTATATTTTTAAACAGAATCAAAGTCCATCATATGTCAAGTTTACAAAGGATTTTTGTGTTTGAGGGTCTATCCCAAACATATATCTGTAAGAGAGAATAACACATCGTATATCCAGGGCATCAAGTATCTGAAGATATCACCATTAATTCACACACAAACATCTGTACCATTCAGTACTACTTTTTAGCAAGTGCCAAGGAACCACGCCCCCAATTCTGGGTCCCTCCTTTGTGAGCAGGTCCACCTGTAGGTCTTACTATGTCGCCTGCTCAATAATCCTTCTATCACGCTGGACAAGTATGACATTCATGCTGATGACACAGTCAACACATCCCCTTAATCTCCTACTACTTTCATAACCTACACCTCCATTCCCCTTCAACAGCTTTAAGACAGTTAAGTCAGTTTTGTTTTGTTTTTTGAGACTATGCCTCACCCAGGCTGGGCTACAGTGACACAATCTTGGCTCACTGCAACCTCCACCTCCTGGGTTCAAGTGATTCTCCTGCCTCAGCTTCCTGAGCAGCTGGGATTACAGGTGCGTGCACCACCAGGTCCAGCTAATTTTTGTATTTTTAGTAGAGACAGGGTTTCACTATGTTAGCCAGGCTGGTTTCAAACTCCTGACCTCATGATCCACCCACCTCAGCCTCCCAAAGTGCTGGGATTACAGGCATGAGCCACCACACCCGGCCAGTTAAGCCAGTTTTTGTCTTTACCTTGAAATAATGAACTCTGAGCTATCCAATTATATATTTCTTACAAAATCTGGTCTTCAACCACAGTTCTGATTGTCTTTTCATTCTCCAAGTACACCAGCCTCCCTGTAGATTTTGCTTCTTATAACTCCCAGCTTGGTCCCTTGGACTCAAACATATCTCCTACACTATCAATAGCAGTGTAAAGTTGCTTCCCATTTTATCTTTCTGTCCTGCAAGTTCCAATTTTGAATCAATCCAACCATCTTTTTTGTCCTACTATTCTTAGGCTGTCAAAGAAAGTGTAAAATCCATGCTACTGGGCCCTACTACAAATATATTATTTCTAACTAGTAGGACCCTCAATGTGGTCAACAATCTTTTAGCTCCTGAGTTTCTTTTGCTTCCTTTTTTTTTTTTTTTTTTTTAAAGACAGGGTTTCACCATGTTGGTCAGGCTGGTCTTGAACTCCTGACCTCAGGTGATCCACCCACCTTGGCCTCAAAAGTGCTTGGATTACAGGCATGAGCCACCGCGCCCGGACTTTTTTTTTTTTTTTGCCCAGGCTGAAGTGCAGTGGCGCAATCTTGACTCACTACAACCTCCGTCTCCCAATTCTCAAGCAAATCCTCCCACCTCAGCCTCTCAAGTAGCTGGGACCACAACCAAACACCACTACACCCAGCTAATTTTTAAATTTTCTGTAGAGATGAGGTCTCATGATGTTGCCCATGCTGGTCTCAAACTCCTGGGTCAAGTAGTCCTCCCACCTCAAGCCTCCCAAAGTGCTGGGATTAAAAAATCCAAAGTGTGCCACCACACCTGGCCAACGATCTTTTTTTGTTAAATCTTTATTCTGTTTCATTTTCCATTTAAGATTCCCATGGCCATAATACTCAAGTCAGAAACTCGCCATAGTGTCTTCAGTCTCCAAACTGACTTCTCCACAGATAACTGATCACATCAATAAGACCATTTGTCAAACTCCCTCACCTTCCTTCCCTTCTACCGCATTGTTATCCATTTTCACTTCTATCTTTTTGGTGTCAAAGGACAAAATGCCTGACATATTTCCTAGATGAACTTTCTCCTCAACTTACAGAATTGTTTCACCTGTACTGAAAAGTAAAACACACATGGGCCATAATGGAAAGAACACAGGTTTCAGAACTTGACGTACCTGCTCAAATCCTTGTCTTCGGTATTGTCAACTGTAAAAGAGGGATACTGACATCTAAACGACAAGCCTGTTGTGATCTATAAAGTGTCTTTATGTACCTGGCATATAGTATATTCTCAGTAAAGACAAGTTTCACTAGTATTAGCTCTCCTTCACAACCAAACTCTGGATAATGATTTTACTCACTCCCTCTCATTAATAATTCATCATGATCTCACTACTGCCTTCACTGCCACCCTACCAAAACTGCCTTTCAGAGGAAACAAGTGACCACCTAATTGCTAAATTCAGGGCAGGTGGGGCATGGTGGCTCATGCCTGTAACCCCAGCAATTTGGGAGGCCGAGGAAGGCAGATAGCTTTGAGCTCAGGAGTTCAAGACCAGCCTAGGCAACACGGATTAAACCCCATCTTTACAAAAAATTATCTGGGTATGGTGGCTCCTGCCTGTGCTCCCAGCTACTCAGAAGGCTGAGGTGGAAGGATCGCCTGAGCTCTGGAGGCTGCAGTGAGCCAAGATTGCACCACTGAACTCCAGCCTGGGTGACAGAGTGAGACTCTGCCACCAAAGAAAAAAAAAGAAAATTCAGGGCTTTTTATTATTATTATTATTTATAAGACGGGGTTTCACATGTTGGTCAGGCTGGTCTTGAACTCCCAACCTCAGGTGATCTGCCTGCCTTGGCCTCCAAAGTGCCTGGATTACAAGCATGAGCCACTACGCCTGGCCAGGGCTTCTTAATTCTTTCTTTCTTTCTTTCTTTCTTTTTTTATAAGATGGGGTTTCACCATGATGGCAGGCTGGTCTTGAACTCCTGACCTCAGGTGATCCACCCACCTCGGCCTCCCAAAGTGCTAGGATTACAGGCATGAGCCACCGTGACCGGCCTGGGCTTCTTAATTCTTATTCAGCTGGACCTCTGGAGCACATGACATTGATAGTCACCCCCTCCCTTCCTGAAATCCTTTCTTTGGCTCCTATGATAATACTGTTACGTTCTAGTTCTTGCCCCATTCCCTTAATTTCTTTTTCAGTGTCTATTACCTTTCAAACAATGATGCTCCTTCTGGTCCACAGTGCTTCTCCTCTTTCAGTATTACCATTCCATACTAAGGCATGCAAATATCCCCCATATATTCTCTTGACCCTCTAAATTTACATATCTGGGTCCAAGCTTTCTCCCAATTTTCAGACCCGAATTTCCAGCTACCCACAGTGATATCAAAACATCTCAAACTCGGCTAAGAGCAGCGACTCATGATTGTAACCCCAGCACTGTGAGAGGCCGAGGCAGGCAGATCACCTTAGGTCAGACGTTCGAGACCAGCCTGGCCAACATGGGGAAACCCCATCTCTACTAAAAATACAAAAATTAGCTGGGCCTGGTGGCGCATGCCTGCAATCCCAGCTATTCAGGAAGCTTAGGCAGAATTGCTTGAACCCAAGAGGAAGAGGTTAAAGTTAGCCAAGATCATGCCACTGAACTCCAGCCTGGGTGACAGAATGAGACTCTGTCTCAAAAACAAACAAACAACCCTGAAACTTAACTTGTTCAAAACCAAATTCATGGCTGAGCGCGGTGGCTTGTGCATGTTATCCTAGCACTTTGGGAGGCCGAGGCAGGCAGATCACCTGAGGTCAGGAGTTCAAGACCAGCCTGGCCAACATGGTGAAATCCCGTATCTACTAAAAATGCAAAAATCGGCCAGGCATGGTGGCAGGTGCCTGTAATCCCAGCTCCTCAGGAGGCTGAGGCAGGAGAATGGCTTAAACCTGGGAGATGAAGGTTGCAGTGAGCTGATCGGGCCACTGCACTCTAGCCTGGGAGACAAGATCGAGACTTCGTCTCAAAAAAAAAAAAAAAAATTCATTACCTTCCCTTAAAATTGCTTATTTATGCTCCCTATTTGAGATGAGATCGGGCGAGTTCAAGGTGGTATGGCCAGACACTGTGTTCCCTATGTCAATTAACACTACCGACTCACACTATCACCCAAGTCAGAAACTTCCTACTATTCCACTCAACTCTATTTGAAACCTCTTGGAATTTCGTGCCATTCTCTCCCGCCTGGATAAGCACACTCGTTTTCTGCCTACCTGGCGTTTCCGCGTCTACACGGTCTTCACCTTCAATCCTTCCTCTATAGTTTCACCAGAGATAATGCAATCATACCAAACTCCTGCTTACAAAACCTTCAACGGCTCCCCATGCCCGTAGCATAAAGTCCAAATTCCTCCGTAAGTTCTTCTCAGCGGTATACAATTTAAAGCTTTTTAAATTACACAAACCTGGGTTCCACTTCTAGCAAAATCTGAACACTGGCTTAGTTCAGTCTTCAAACTGAAGCGTAAAAAGCAGAGAGGGGAAAGGAGGGGAGATGATGACAAGGAAGGAAAGAAGGGGGGACGGCAGTAGGGTCTGAGGGGAGGGAAGTGTTTTTCCGGGTAGAGGTGAACGTTTTCAAGGGAGGAGTGTGTCTGAGTGAAGTCAAGTGAAGAAGCCCAGATCTCTGGGGCAGGAGCGGGTATGGGAGCAGGGAGGCACTCACTGGGGAGCTGGAAGTCTCTGAAACAAGAGTTTTCCGAGAAAACGAAAGATCCCTAAATATCTGGAGTGAGAAAGGTCCCTAATGCGAGCGAGGTAACTTCTAACGGGTTCCCAGGTTCTAAGGGGGAACAGACGCGGCAGGGAGCCTGAGGCAAGTGAGAAGGAGAGGGGAAAGCGGCCGGGAAGGGAGCGTCCGCCGCCGCTGAGAGGGGGACCTCTGGGAAGCCGAGGGGTGCCGTCGGGTGCGGAGGGACGCAAGCGCCTCTGACCCGGGACCGAGGAGGCGGAGGGACAGCGCGCGCCGGCCGGGCGGATGCCGGGGTTTCTGTCCCCAGTCCTCTCTTCACTTTACCTGAGGCAGGACTGAGCAGCCAGAGGGGTGCCTGCTCGGGCAGGAGGGGGAGGCGGCGGCAAAGAGGGAGCATAGTAACCCTCACAGCTCGGTGGTGGCAGCGGCTCCTTAGCCTGCGGAGGCGGTGGGAGTCCCTTGCGCAGAAGCCGGCGACTCAGCGGAGCTAGCGGCGGCGGAGAACGAGGAGGCTACTGCCATGGCCCCACAGTCGGGGCCGCTCCCCCCGCCTGTTTGGCGGGGCCAGGAGGACAATCCGACCAGAGAAACCAAGAGGGCAGCTGGTAGCGCTGCTGAGCTCCCGGGCCGCGAGAGACTGAAACGCCCGCTCGGCCCAGCAGGGGGGCTGGGGGCGGGGTCTCGGATGGCCACGCCCCCTCAGGCCCTCCCTCAGAGTAGCCAATCAACCGTCAACTCCTGATAAACGAGCTAGTGGAATTGCCCAATTAGAGCTAGGAATGCCACGTGGTATGAGGGTGGGCACAATGGGCGTCCAGAAAAGCCAATGAACAGCCGTAGGCGCCAACTCCGGAGGACTAAGGGAACGAATAGGGAGGAAGGCGAGGTAAAAACAGAAGAAGCAGTGTGTGGGAAAGGCGGAACCGAGGAGGAGGGAATACACCTGGGGGAAACCCAAGTCCAGGCGCCTCTTAGAGGGCGGGGCGGTAAACACAAGATGGACCAATAAATATGTTAAACACAGAAACAATTGGTAACTTATAAAACGAATTGAAAATGGACTAGACTGGCGCGGCTTTCGGGTTGGTCAAGGTATTGGTAAGGAAAAGCGGTAAGAATGCGGCGTCCTGCAGGATCTAGGTATAGTGAGGAGGAAAAAAATACAAATAATAGCGACTCGAAATAAAGCAATCAGTAGAGCTAAACAAAATGCTAGAGAAGCAATTAAGCAGGACTAAGAGATTCGATTCGGTGAAGGCTTAGAGGAGATAACACTTCAGCTAGCTTGAAAACAGATTTTGAAAGAAAGCTGGTGGGGAATAAGTTGGGTTTTCTTTTTGGGTTTTGTTTTTCTGTTTTTTTTTTTTTTTTTCCAGAAGGGTCTCACTCTATCGCCCAGGATGGAGTGCAGTGGTGATCACGGTTCACTTGCAGCCTCAAACTCCTGGACTAAGATGATCCCCCCAATTCAGCCTCCAGGGTATAGCTGGGACTAGAGGCGCACACCACCATGCCCAGCTAATTTTTTTTTTTTTTTTTTTAGATTGAGTCTTCCTCTGTCTCCAGACTGGAGTGCAGTACTGCTATCTTGGCTTACTGCAATCTCAGACTCCCAGGTTCAAGCAATTCTCCTGCCTCAGCCTCCCTAGTAGCTGCGACTACAGGTATGTGCCACAACACCCAGCTAATTTTTTTTTTTTTTTTTTAAAGAGACAGAGTTTCACCTTGTTGGCCAGGCTGGTCTCAAACTCCTGACCTCGGGTGATCCACCCACTTCAGCCTCCCAAAGTGCTGGGATTGCAGGTGTGAGCCAAAGCACCTGGCCTATTTTTTTTATATTTAGCAGAGACAGGGTTTCACTGTATTGGCCAGGATGGTCTCAATCTCTTGACCTTGTGATTCACCCACCTCGACCTCCAGAAGTGCTGGGATTGCAGGCATGAGCCACCGCACCCAGCCCAATTTTCTGTAGAGACAGAGTTTGCCATGTTGCCCAGACTGGTCTGGAACTCCTGGACTCAAGTGATCCACCCACCTTGGTCTCCCAGAGTGCAGGGATTACAGATGTGAGCCACTGATTTCAGCTAAGAATTCTGCCCAGCTGTTCGACAGGCACATATTTCTTCTCTCTTTGCATGTGCCTGGACCTCAGGAGCTCATAATCTCATGCCTGAGGAAACTGGAACAGGAGGAGGGCAAGAGCAAGCAGTATGGGCTTTACTGCATCAGCACTCCCAGATGTTAGAGACCCCTTTTCAGACATCTTTAGACTCCCATCCTCCTGGAAGAGTATAGGTGGTATGCATTCCTAGTGGCAATAAAGTTTAAGAAATATGGCCAGGCATGGTAATTCATTTCTGTAATCCCAGCACTTTAGGAGGCCAAGGTGGATCACTTGAGGCCAGGAGATTGAGACCAGCCTGAGCAACAAAGCAAGACCCTGTCTGTACAGAAAAAAAGTTAGCCTGGCATGGTGGCATGTACTTGTGGTCCTAGCTGCTTGGTAGGCTGAGGCTGGAAGATCACCTGAGCCCAGGAGGTCAGGGCTACAGTGAGCTGTGGATGGTGCCACTGCACTCCAGCCTGGACAGCAGAGCAGGACCCTGTCTCAAAAAATAAAAAGAAACAAAGAAGTGTGGTAGGAGATATTGGAGAGAGAAGAGGCTGCATGTGGGTTGGGCTTAAATGCCAATTTTCAGATTTGTCCTTTGTTTTTTATGCTATGAGAGCTATTCTTTTTTTTTTTTTTTTTTTTGAGAAGGAGTTTTGCTCTTGTTACCCAGGCTCGAGTGCAATGGCACGATCTCGGCTCACCGCAACCTCTGCCTCCCGGGTTCAGGTAATTCTCCTGCCTCAGCCTCCTGAGTAGCTGGGATTACAGGCACGCGCCACCATGCCCAGCTAATTTTTTGTATTTTTAGTAGAGACGGGGTTTCACCATGTTGACCAGGATGGTCTCCATCTCTTGACCTCGTGATCCACCCGCCTCGGCCCCCCAAAGTGCTGGGATTACAGGCTTGAGCCACCACACCCGCCCGAGAGCTATTCTTGAGCAGGACCATAAACTAAACAGGGCAGTGTTAGGAAGATTATTTGGTAGGTAGCTCACAGACTCTCTGAAGGGAGAAGAGAGATCACCCCAGCCCAGTCCCCCTGACCAAAGGCTTCTGATCTCAAGTGATCCCCCTGCCTTGGTCTCCCAAAGTGCTGGGATTAAAGGTGTGAGCCACTGCGCTCAGCCTACAGCTGTACCTTCTGAGTACAAGCTCAGTGGAACTTGGAAAGAGATGGGAACAAATCATGTGCTGCCACCTAGTGACAGCTCAAATAACAATTTTCCACATTTCTATTTAGTATTTCTGTTGAGGTTGGGTATGTTGGCTCAGGCTGTAATCCCAAATTTTAGGCTTTGGGAGACTGAGGCAGGAAAATCACTTAAGCCCTGGAGTTCGAGACTAGCCTGGGTAAGACGGTGAAACCCTGTCTTTACAAAAAGTACAAAAAATTAGCCATGCATGGTGGCACATGCCTGTGGTCCTCACTACTTGGGAGGCTGAGGTTGGAGGATCACTTGATCCCAGGAAGCTGAGGCTCCAGAGAGCTGTGATCTCACCACTGCACTCCAGCCTGAATAACAGAGTGAAACTCTAACTCCAAAAAAAAAAAAAAGTGGACCCATGCAGTCCATTGTCCAAGTAGTGAAAGGATCAGGATCATTAGTCACAAGGCATTTTTAAATGAAATATAATAAATAGAAGATATCAGAGTATATCACTCCTACTAAGGAAAAAATTAAATCATAAAATTTTAGTTTCACTTAATAAATCTAAACACATATTTACTATGTCACAATATAAAGTGTATTTCTTTTTTTTTTTTTTTTTCTTGAGACAGAGTTTCGCTCTTGTTACCGCAGGCTGGAGTGCAATGGCACGATCTCGGCTCACCGCAACCTCCGCCTCCTGGGTTCAGGTAATTCTCCTGCCTCAGCCTCCTGAGTAGCTGGGATTACAGGCACACGCCACCATGCCCAGCTAATTTTTTGTATTTTTAGTAGAGACAGGGTTTCAACATGTTGACCGGAATGGTCTCGATCTCTTGACCTCGTGATCCACCCACCTCGGCCTCCCAAAGTGCTGGGATTACAGGCTGAGCCACAGCGCCCGGCCTTCTTTTTTATTTTCTTGAGACCGAGTCTCACTCTGTCACCCAGACTGAAGCACAGTGATGTGATCACAGCTCACTTCAACCTTCGCCTCCCGGGTTTATGCAATTCACTGCCTCAGCCTCCCGAGTAGCTGGGATTACAGGCACCTGCCACCATGCTCGGCTAATTTTTGTATTTTTGGTAGAGACCGGGTTTCACCATGATGGCCAGGCTGGTCTTGAGCTCTTGACCGCGTGATCCACCTGCCTTGGCATCCCAAAGTGCTGGGATTACAGGCGTGAGCCACCATGCCCAGCCAGTAAATTGTATTTTTTACTGTTGTATTTCTTTTTTTTTTTTTTTTTTTTTTTTTGAGATGGAGTTTCGCTCTTGTTACCCAGGCTGGAGTGCAATGGCGCGATCTCGGCTCACCGCAACCTCCGCCCCCTGGGCTCAGGCAATTCTCCTGCCTCAGCCTCCTAAGTAGCTGGGATTACAGGCACGCACCACCATGCCCAGCTAACTTTTTGTATTTTTAGTAGAGACGGGGTTTCACCTTGTTGACCAGGATGGTCTCGATCTCTCGACCTCGTGATCCACCCGCCTCGGCCTCCCAAAGTGCTGGGATTACAGGCTTGAGCCACCGCGCCCGGCCTACTGTTGTATTTCTTATTTCACAGCCAATTTTTTTCTTTTTTTTTTTTTTTTTTTTTTGAGATGCAGTCTTGCTCTGTCACCCAGGCTGGAGTGCAGTGGTACAATCTCAGCTCACTACAATCTCTGCCTCATGGGTTCAAGCAATTCTCCTGCCTCAGCCACCAGAAAATATCAGAGTATATCACTCCTACTCCTACTCTACTCTATAGCACACACCACCACACCCGGCTAATTTTTGTATTTTCAATAGAGACAAGGTTTTGCCATCTTAGCCAGGCTGGTCTTGAACTCCTGACCTCAGGTGATAAGCCCACCCTGACCTCCCAAAGTGCTGGGATTACAGGCATGAGCCACCATGCCTGGCCCCAAAATTTTTTTTTTTTTTTTTTTTTGAGATGGAGTTTCGCTCTTGTTACCCAGGCTGGAGTGCAATGGCGCGATCTCGGCTCACCGCAACCTCCGCCTCCTGGATTCAGGCAATTCTCCTGCCTCAGCCTCCTGAGTAGCTGGGATTACAGGCACACGCCACCACGCCCAGCTAATTTTTTTTGTATTTTTAGTAGAGACGGGGTTTCACCATGTTGACCAGGATGGTCTCGATCTCTTGACCTCGTGATCCACCCGCCTCGGCCTCCCAAAGGGCTGGGATTACAGGCCTGAGCCACCGTGCCCGGCCCCAAAAATTTCTTAAAGCCACTGGATTAAAGGTAGAGACACGGCCGGGCGCGGTGGCTCAAGCCTGTAATCCCAGCACTTTGGGAGGCCGAGGTGGGTGGATCATGAGGTCGAGAGATCGAGACCATCCTGGTCAACATGGTGAAACCCCGTCTCTACTAAAAATACAAAAAACTAGCTGGGCGTGGTGGCGCGTGTCTGTAATCCCAGCTACTCAGGAGGCTGAGGCAGGAGAATTGCCTGAGCCCAGGAGGCGGACATTGCGGTGAGCCGAGATCGTGCCATTGCACTCCAGCCTGGGTAACAAGAGCGAAACTCCGTCTCAAAAAAAAAAAAGAAAAAGGTAGAGACACTGAAAGAAGAGACCAGGGAAGAGACTGCTACAGAAATGCAGTCTGGGCTGCTAAGGATGATGTGTAGAGATGCTGGAAAAAGCCTCAAGTGGCAGAAGCTGGGGCCAGGTATGGAGCTCACACCTGTAATCCCAACACTTTGGAAGGCTGAAGCAGGGGGATCAGTTGAGCCCAGGAGATCGAGAACAGCCTGGGCAATATGGTGAAACCTCATCTCTACGAAAAATACAAAAAACTTAGTCAGGCATGATGGCGTGTGCCTGTAATCCCATATATTATTACTTGGAAGGCTAAGGTAGGAGGATTGCTTTAGCCCAGAAGGGATAGGCTGCAGTGAGCCAAGATCATGTTACTGTACTCCAGCGTGGGCAACAGAGTGAGATCTTGTCTCAAAAAAAAAAAAAGCCGGGCGCGGTGGCTCAAGCCTGTAATCCCAGCACTTTGGGAGGCCGAGGCGGGTGGATCACGAGGTCAAGAGATCGAGACCATCCTGGTCAACATGGTGAAACCCCGTCTCTACTAAAAATACAAAAAATTAGCTGGGCATAGTTGTGCATGCCTGTAATCCCAGCTACTCAGGAGGCTGAGGCAGGAGAATTGCCTGAACCCAGGAGGCGGAGGTTGCGGTGAGCCGAGATCGCACCATTGCACTCCAACCTGGGTAACAAGAGTGAAACTCCGTCTCAAAAAAAAAAAAAAAAAAAAAAAAGGCAGAAGCTGGAGATGAAGAAAGGTAGCCTCCTACTGTCCTGATCCAGGTCCCACCAGAATATCTCATCCTCCTTTGCATTCCCCAGCACTACTGCCCCAGAGCAGTATCCTACCTCATTCTACTCACTAGAATGGGAGCTCCCATCTCTTTCCAAGTTCAACTGAGCTTGCACTCAGAAGGTACAACTGTAGGCCAAGCACAGTGGCTCACACCTGTAATCCCAGCACTTTGGGAGGCCAAAGCAAGAGGATCATTTGAGATCACAAGTTTAAGACTAGCTACCGGTCGGGCGCAGTGGCTCACACCTGTAATCCCAGCACTTTGGGAGGCCGAGGCGGGTGGATCACGAGGTCAAGAGATCGAGACCATCCTGGTCAACATGGTGAAACCCCATCTCTACTAAAAAATACAAAAAATTGGCCGGGCGCGGTGGCTCAAGCCTGTAATCCCAGCACTTTGGGAGGCCGAGGCGGGTGGATCACGAGGTCAAGAGATCGAGACCATCCTGGTCAACTTGGTGAAACCCTGTCTCTACTAAAAATACAAAAAATTAGTTGGACATGGTGGCGCATGCCTGTAATCCCAGCTACTCAGGAGGCTGAGGCAGGAGAATTGCCTGAGCCCAGGAGGTGGAGGTTACGGTGAGCCGAGATCACGCCATTGCACTCCAGCCTGGGTAACAAGAGCGAAACTCTGTATAAAAAAAAAAAAGAAGAAGAAGAAGACCAGCTACCCTGTCTCTACTAAAAATATAAAAATTAGTCAGGCATGGTGGCACGTGCCCATAATCCCAGCTACTCGGGAGGCTGAGGCAGGAAAATCGCTTGAACCTGGGAGGCGGAGGTTGCAGCGAGCTGAGATGGCACCACTGTACTCCAGCCTGAGTGACAGAGCAAGACTCCATCTCAACAACAACAACAAAAAAGTACAGCTATAAATGTCTATGAACTTGGATTTCAAGAGTAGAGGTCATAGAAAGCACTTCAAGTAACAGGAAGATTAACAGGTATATCTGATTCTATCCCATGTGGTGCTGACTCATAGAAAACACATCAGGGAGGGTTAAATCATTTTATTGCAGTTTGAGGGCAAGGGTGGGCAGGCAGTGAAAAGCCTCAGTAGAGAGGACAGATAATAGCTACATCAAGAGGGAAGGGGCAGACAGCCCAGAAACAGCTTAGATTGGAGAACATGAATGGAGGTCCTGGAAAGGGAAACAGAACCAGAAACAGAGATGATGATGATGTGTCAAGGGGGCCCTTCCAGCACAGAACTGTCCTCCTGCCTGAGACTAGGACTCTGGTCTCCTCCCTTTTTTTTTTTTTTTTTTATTTTGAGACAGAGTATCACTCTATCACCCAGGCTGGAGTGTAATGGCGTAATCTCAGCTCCACCTCCTGGGTTCAAGTAATTCTCCCAACTCAGCCTCCCAAGTTGCTGGGATTACAGACACCTGCCATCATGCCCAGCTAATTTTTGTAGAGATGGAGTTTCACCATGTTAGGCAAGCTGGTCTTGAACTTTTTTTTTTTTTTTTTTTAAGACAGAGTTTTGCTCTTGTTGCCCAAGCTGGAGTACAATGGCGCGATCTCAGCTCACTGCAACCTCCGCCTCCTGGGTTTAAGTGATTCTCCTGCCTCAGCCTCCCTAGTAGCTGGGATTACAGGCATGCGCCACCACGCCCGGCTAATTTTGTATTTTTAGTAAAGATGGGGTTTCTTCTCTATGTTGGTCAGGCTGATCTCAAACTCCCAACCTCAGGTGATCTGCCCACCTCGGCCTCCCAAAGTCCTGGGATTACAGGCGTGAACCACCGTGCCTGGCGGTCTTGAACTTTTGACCTCAGGTAATCTGCACAACCCAGCCTCCCAAAGTGCTGTGATTATAGGCATGAGCTACAGTGACCAGCCAATCTCCTCCCTCTTTAACATCCAAACATATAAAGGTACCTCAGTGACTTCGTATCAAGTAAAGAATGCCCTTATGGGCTACAATCCAGATACTCATACTGCCCCCATAAACCCAAGCCAAATCTAGAACAGCTGAACTTTGGTCCCCAGTGGCTGACCTTTGAGACAAACCCCCTCCACTGGCACAGCGCCCACACTCCCTGACCTGAGGAGATTGTGCTTCCTCCAGGCATCTTGGTCCTCTGTCCTGGCAGCCTCCAGGGTATGACCCTTGCCTTCCTGGCCACTTTGCAATTGCTCCAACATCTGTCAGATCATGGGCTCAGGTGGAACCAAACCTCTCCCTCTCTCCCTCCCTATGACTGTCCTCTTCAGCATACTTGGAACCCTCATGTGGGCGAGGACAGTTTCTCATGGCAGGGAGCAGAAGGGTTAGGAAGAAGAGCTCTGGAAAGAGAGAGAGTCAGCACAGGGAAGAGAGGGATGGAGATAGGACAAGAGAAAGTATCCTGGCCTGTGTGCAGAACAAGATGAAGAGAGAAAGGAAGGGTCCTCCATAGAGAAATATGCAGACACGAGTCTGATCCTAGTCCTACCTTATAATTGCAGGCCTGAGACTGTCATCCCTCAGCCAGCTGTTTCAGCAGCAGCTCCTGGTGCTGGCCTGCAGATGAGAAAGAATGTAAGGGGGCTGTTCCCCAACTTCTTTCCTTCTCCCTCCCTGCCTGTGACCAGCCTGGTGCTGAAAACTGAGACAGAAACATTCTGGCTCACCTGTTGGGAAGCTTCCAAAGTGACTGAAGGGACTAAACTCACATCATGAGAGGCAAAGAGTGCGACAAAATACTTGGCCAGACTTCTCAGTAGCTCAGGCAGTTGGAGCCATGGTCACTTAATGGGAGAACAAGAAGACTTTCCAGGCCGGGTGTGGTGGCTCACACCTATAATCCCAGCACTTTGCAAGGCAGGTAGATCATTTGAGGTCAGGAACCTGGCTCAGAAGGCCCATCTCAGCCCTCCCCTTTGGGCCCCCCTGCAGCAATCTTAATGTGATACTACAGTGGGACTAGCTGGGGATCATCCTCTCTAAGAGTTTCAGAAGAGCCTATATACTCTACTTGCAAATCAAGATATATGTATTCATATAACATGTGTGTGGCAAAATTGTGTGCATACATATGAAGTTGTGTGTACAAAGAAAAGAACTGGCCAAATACCTTCCAGGACACTGATCTGGTACTTCTGCTGCTCTCACTCTTCTAGCATACCCTGCACTGCCTGCCTTAGTGCCTCAGTCACCTCCCCAGGCAGAAAAAAACACATGAGCTACTGTGTTAACAGATTTTCCCAACCCCTAGTATCCTCATATCACACAAACATCACATATACACACCAAGGACTCCAAGCCTCACCTCAGCCTGAGATGGAACCTAGGATCATAGAAGAGTAACTTCATCTTAGAGAGAGAGGATGGGCTATAGGACTCAGGCCAGCACAACCTTTGCGGGGCTGTGGGAGTCTTTAAAGCCCAAAGCTGTTGAGCTTGGACTCCTAACTGCAGAGGCAAGTGATGAGAGGAAATCCAGGTTTCAGACAGGTCCCCTATTGAGGGAATAAGGAAGGTTTAAGTGCAGGGTCTGTGTGGGGAAACAGAGTTTAGGAAAGGACAGAGTTGGAATTTGGAAGGAGTAATGGATGATACAGGCACTGGAAGAAGGCACAGAAAGAGAAAGGGGGTGGAAGTAGAAAGAAACATTACTCGCCTGCGGTGGAGACCCCCAGAAAGATCCGCCGCTATAAAAGAAACAGTTGCACGGGCCAATGAGCTCTGAGAGTCCCTTAACCTGCCCATGCAAACTGGGAGCCTCCACCGACCCCTCACCTTAATTTGGGACATATTTCCATCAGTAGCGTCGAGAAGCACATTGAGCTGCTCAAACCAGTTGAGGCTCCTACTCATATCCTGTGGCGGGGAGCGGCAAGGGTCTGGCTCCCTGGTGTCTTGTGCTTGCTCTCCCAGCTGGGAATATCCAATGCACAGCCCAGGAAGAGCCACCACGGTAGATGGAAAGAGGGAAGTGAGGATGCAACATTCGGGATAGGGGGATGCACTATCAGACCAAAACTGCGATTCTGGGACTAGTGAAAGGAGGGAAGCTCCTGGGGAACTGGAGGAAAAGCGGGATATTCTGATGATACGCAGACATCAGGTCGGGGTTGAAGGTGCCAGAACCTGATCGAGACCTCCCCAGAACAAGTATACTGACACTATCACGCCAAACGTGTGCAAGCCACAACTGCCGCCGCCGGGTTCAAAACTACGTGTTAGTTTTGAAAGTCCGACTTTGGACTGGCTGCCGCAGGGCCACCTGGGAAACTGAGTTCGTCTCTCGCGAACACAACCGGCGATGGAGGTGGAGGAACTACCTTACCCCGGAAGAGACACGTACATGCACACACCCACCGTGAAGCTTGCTGGGAAACTGAGTCCTCCTGACTTGGCGTGGCTGTCTCCAAGGATCAAACTACGCATCCCAAGATGCATCGCGCATAGCCAATAATGTCCCACTACTGGTCCCAATGCTATCTGGGAAACGTAGTCGAAGCTGCCTTAAAAAGAAACGGCCCAGTAGTCCTTGAGACTTCATTCCCCAGCAACCTCAGCGTGTAACGTGCGCTATGGAGCCGAAAGTAGCAGAGCTGAAGCAGAAGATCGAGGACACGCTGTGTCCTTTTGGCTTCGAGGTTTACCCCTTCCAGGTTAGTTTATCCCTCTTGCTGTTCTAGGGTCCTGCTGTTCTAGAGCGACATGATTGGCTTCGTTGCAATTAACATTAGGCCTCGGGAGCCTCTGATCCTCCTGGGTTCCTGTGGCCCGGTGTCCTTTTGACGACAGAGAGTTTCACTGGGGGCTTGGGTTAAAAAGGTAATGGTCGCGGCCAGTCATGGTGGCTCACGCCTGTAATTCCAGTACTGTGGAAGGTCGAGGTGGGCGGATCACCTGAGGTCAGGAGTTCGAGACCAGCCTGGCCACCATGGTGAAACCCTGTCTCTACTAAAAAAAAAAAATGCAAAATTAGCCGGCCGTGGTGACGCATGCCTGTAATCCTAGCTACTCCGGAGGCTAAGGCAGGAGATCGCTTGAACCCAGGAGGCGGAGGTTGCAGTGAGCCGAGATCTCGCAATGGTACTCCAGCCTGGGCAAAAAGAGTGAAACTCTGTCTCAAAAAAAAAAAAGTAGTTGTTGCATGTATGTCCTTTTACCTCCATATAATGCTGGATTGGTTAACGGGAGACACCATATGACCTCTAACTTGTGTGGCTCAGATTGTCACCTACATAAATTACAAAAAGAAAGGGACCTGTGAGGCAGAGTTACCTTGGAACTTCCTAAAGGATTTAGGAGAGGGCAAAGCCTAGAAGGTTTGCATAGCTATGATTTAGGTCAGCTGAGGAGAGAAAGGCATTCGTGGTGATGAACAAGCAAACAATTGGCTGGTTTGTTCCCTCTACCAACAGAAGGGTATTTCATGACGTTGCCAGTCATCGGTGCTGGGCTGAGTAATGAAACTTTGTGCATTCGCTTGGCACAGCAGTCTCGGCACTACACCCCCACCCCATTTACACAGGTACATTTCCCCACATCAGTGCCCTGTTCCCTGAGCAGTTTAAGTTACAAAGCTAAATCAACCCAGTTTGAGCCCTCTGCCTGATGCTTAAGAGAAGAGACAGCCCACTTCCAAATCCTTCCACTGAGTGGCTCACAGCAGTGCTGGAGGAGGATATAGAGGGAGAAGAAGGCTGGGTCTAGTTTGAGAGCGGTCTTGCCAGAAAAAATGGAATTGAGCTATATATAAAAAGATAGAATGAAAGGAAGGAGGATTATGTACATCCCAAATACCAGAAAAAGCTTGAGTAAAGGTGTGGAGACAGGAGTGGTGTTACCAAGTAAAAGGGCTGGATGCCTGATGTGCTAAAAGCCAGTATTATGACACTGGGTTTTTGTGAAAAGAAAAGCTATTTTTTGCAGATCAACCTTTAACTCTTTGAGACACTGTTTCAGTGGATGGCAGGTGAGAACGTCTATTCTGGCAAGTTGAGTACACCTGGGTATTAGGAGCTTTTGTACTGAACAAAGCCAATTGCAGCCCTGCCAATCATCCTAGGCTCCTACCTCTCACCGCCCTACTCCCACATCCAATCTGCCACCAAGACCTACCTATAAGACTGTCTACTGAAGCCAGGCACAGTGGCTCATGCCTGTAATCCCAGCACTTTGGATGGCTGAGGCTGGTGGATCACAAGGTCAAGAGATTGAGACCATCCTGGCCAACATGGTGAAACCCTGTCTCTACTAAAAATACAAAAATTAGCTGGGTGTGGTGGCATGCACCTGTAGTCCCAGCTACTGGGGAAGCTGAAGCAGGAGAATTACTTGAACACAGGAGGTGGAGGATGCAGTGAGCTGAGACTGCGCCAGTATACTCCAGCCTGAGCAACAGAGTGAAACTCTGTCTCAAAAAAAAAAAAAAAAAAAAAAAAAAAAGACTGTCTAGTGAATCTCCCAAATCCATTCCCTTCTATTCCACCCATCTATGCTGTGGTCCAGGACACCATTTCTCACTTGGATTACTCTAATAACCTCCTTGCTGTCATTTTACCTCCAGTCCATCCTCCACACTGCAGCCAGACTGATCTAAAACTGATCATGCTAATTTACTCCTTAAATCTTCAGTGGCTGTTCATTGTCACCAAATTAAATCCATATTCTTTAAATTGGTATTCAAAGCCAATCACAATCTCACTCCTATTGATCTCTCCAGCCTTCTCTCCCTCTGATCCCCTCTAAAGACCTTTTACTTCCACCAAACTAGACAATTTTCAAATATGCCCCGGAATTTTCTGCCAGTGTGTTTGCTTATGCTGTGACCTCTGTTTATTTTATTCTTTATTTATTTAGAGACAAAGTCTCACTCTGTTCCCCAGGCTGGAGTACAGTGGTGCAATCATACCTCACTGCCACCTCAAACTCCTGGACTCAAGAGATCCTCCCACTTCAGTCTCCCAAGTAGCTGACTCCAGGCATGCACCAAAACCAACACGCACCAACATCTCACTTTGTTGCCCTGGCTGGTCTTGAACTCCTGGCCTCAAGTGATCCTCCTGTTTTGGCCACCCAAAGCACTGGGATTACACACGAGTCACCGTGCTCAGTCTGTGACTTGTTTTTAAAATACACACCAGTAAGTTTTTTTTGGAGAAATATAAATAATAAATAACACCAGATTATCTTCCCCACATCAACCTGACAGTTGACTTTCCAGCCTTTAAGACTTAGCATCCAGGCCGGGCGCGGTGGCTCAAGCCTGTAATCCCAGCACTTTGGGAGGCCGAGGCGGGTGGATCATGAGGTCAAGAGATCAAGACCATCCTGGTCAACATGGTGAAACCCCGTCTCTACTAAAAATACAAAACATTAGCTGAGCATGGTGGCGCGTGCCTGTAATCCCAGCTACTCAGGAGGCTGAGGCAGGAGAATTGCCTGAGCCCAGGAGGCGGAGGTTGCGGTTTGCCGAGATCGCGCCATTGCACTCCAGCCTGGGTAACAAGAGCAAAACTCCATCTCAAAAAAAAAAAAAAGAAAGACTTAGCATCCAAGAAAGCCTTTTCTAATTTTAGAAGCCCCTCATCTGGCCCTGTCATTGCACTAGCCATAGTAGAGTCATTTCTATTGTTCTTAGTGGTTCTGCCTTTCTTTTTTTTTTTTTTTTGAGACAGAGTTTCGCTCTTGTTACCCAGGCTGGAGTGCAATGGCGCAATCTCGGCTCACCGCAACCTCCGCCTCCTGGGTTCAGGCAATTCTCCTGCCTCAGCCTCCCGAGTAGCTGGGATTACAGGCACGCGCCACCATGCCCAGCTAACTGCCTTTCTATTAGAACTCTCTGTAGCCAGGTGCAGTGGCTCATGCCTATAATCCCAGCACTTTAGGAGGCCAAGACAGGGAGCGGGGGTGGGGGTGGGGCACAGAGATTACTGGAGGTCAGGAGTTCAAGACCAGCCTGGCCAACGTGGTGAAACCCCATCTCTACAAAAAATACAAAATTAGCTGGGTGTGGTGGCGTGCACCTGTAATCTGAGCTACTCGGGAGGCTGAGGCAGGAGAAGTTCCCTGTCATATAATACATGAACCTATAGTAAACATGAAGGGGAACAGACCTAACCACAACAGTCACATTTAAGCAGATTTCACTTATCTGTTACAGCAGTTAATACCAGCTACAATCAAGTAAGTAATGGTTATCCCACTCTGTCCCATTAAGGCACAACCCCCAGGTATCCTGTGTAGACCTGTATAAAGTGTTCTGCACTATAAGTCAGAAATCCCCAGTAAGTGATGCAGGTATATCCATAGCACTTTGTGTGAACAGCCACAACCTCCACAACTATGTGATTTAGCAAGTTCATTGCAGGTTATGTTACAGGTCTTTGGTTCAGGCTTCTTGTGACATCTCTTCTCCATGTTCAGTGTGTGAATGTGGGTACAGACAGTGTGTTTCAGTGGAATCCAATTTCTTGGATGTACAGGCCAAGTAGACCAAAGCAAATATTGTGTATCCTAAAACTAAAAACAAAGTTTGCATTAATCACACCTTCGCTTTGCTGATTGGTCAACCTCGAAAACATAAGCTTGCTGGCCAGGAACAGTGGCTCCCACCTGTAATCCCAGCACTTTGGGAGGGATTATCCCAGACCGGCGGATAACCTGAAGTCAGGAGTTCGAGACCACCCTAGCCAACATGATGAAACCCCGTCTCTACTAAAAATACAAAAAATGCACCAAGCATGCTGGCAGGCACCTATCATCCCAGCTACTTGGGAGGGTGAGACAGGAGAATCCCTTGAGCCCAGGAGGCAGAGGGTGCAGTAAGCCAAGATTGCACCACTGAACTCCAGCCTGGGGAACAAGAGCAAAATTCTATCTCAGAAAAAAAAACAGGCCGGGCACAGTGGCTCAAGCCTGTAATCCCAGCACTTTGGGAGGCCGAGGCGGGTGGATCACGAGGTCAAGAGATCGAGACCATCCTGGTCAACATGGTGAAACCCCATCTCTACTAAAAATACAAAAAATTAGCTGGGCATCGTGGCTCGTGCCTGTAATCCCAGCTACTCAGGAGGCTGAGGCAGGAGAATTGCCTGAACCCAGGAGGCGGAGGTTGCGGTGAGCCGAGATCGCGCCATTGCACTCCAGCCTGGGTAACAAGAGCGAAATTCCGTCTCAAAAAAAAAAAAGAAAAGAAAAAAAAACAACCCACAAAATTGCTAATAGGGATTTTGTAGACTAATATGGTGTTGAGCATGGTAACAAGAAAGTCTGTCAAAAGTAGGAAAACCCCATCCTGGGCAACATAGGGAGACCCTGTCTCTATGAAATTTTTTTTTTTTTTTTTTAGACGGAATTTCGCTCTTGTTACCCAGGCTGGAGTGCAATGGCGCGATCTCGGCTCACCGCAACCTCCGCCTCCTGGGTTCAAGCAATTCTGCCTCAGCCTCCTTATTTTTTTGTTTTAATCAGCTATCCAGGTGTGGTGGCTCACACCTGTGGTCCCAGCCACTCAGGAGGCTGAGGTGGGATGATTGCTTGAGTGCGGGAGGTTGAGGCTGCAGTGAGCTGTGATCACATCACTGCACTCTAGCCTAGGCAACAGAACAAGACTGTTTCAAAAAAAAAAAAAGTAGGAAAACCCCTGATGGGCTCAAGTCAGAGGTTAAGTACATTTCTAGCCTCTTTAGTAGCGTCAATTCATTAACTGATAAAAATGTTTTCTTTGGCCTGGTACAGAAGCTCGCTCACGCCTGTAATTTTAGCACTTTGGGAGGCCAAGGTGGGCAGATCACTTGAGGCCAGCAGTTTGAGACCACCCTGGACAACATGGTGAAACCTCATCTCTACTAAAAATACAAAAATTTAGCCAGGCCTGGTAGCATATGCCCGCAATCCCAGCTACTTGGGAGGCTGAGGCACAAGAATTGTTTGAACCCAGGAGGCAGAGGTTGCAGTGAGCCAAGATCATGCCACTGCACTGTAACCCCTGGGTAACAGGGAGACTATGTACATTTTAAAAATAAAGGTTTTTGTTTTTGTTTTTGTGTTTTTGAGACAGAGCTTCACTGTTGCCCAGGCTGGAGTTCAATGGCGTGATCTCAGCTCACTGCAACCGCCGCCTCTCAGGCTCAAGCAATTCTGTTGCCTCAGCCTCCTGAGTAACTAGGATTAAAGGCACCCACCACCACGCCTGAATAATTTTTTGTATTTTTAGTAGAGACGGTTTCACCATGTTAACCATGGCTGGCCTCAAACTCCTGACCTCAGGTGATGCGCTCACCTCAGCCTCCCAGAGTGTTGGGATTTCAGGTGTGAGCCACCACAACTGGCCAGGTTTCTTGTTTTTAAAGACAGGTTCTCACTGTCTTGCCCAGCCTGGTCTCAAACACTTGACTTCAAGCAATTCTGCTTCTATTTAGCCTCCCAAAGTGCTGGGATTGCAGGCATGAGCCACCATGCCCAGCCTAAAAACAGTATTTTAAGAAACTGCCTGTTCTCTGCAAATTCTCTCTAGAGTTAAGGTTATATAGCCTGGAACATAATCGTGTCTTTGCTCTGTCTATGAAGATGCTTTGGACATAGTTCAAGGTTTTGTTTTTTTGACACAGAGTTTCCCTCTTGTCGGCCAGGCTGGGGCTGGAGTGCAGTGGCGAGATCTCAGCTCACTGCAACTTCCACCTCCCAGATTGAAGCAATTCTCCTGCCTCAGCCTCCCCAGTAGCTGGGATTACAGGGGCACACTACTATGCCTGGCTTTTTTTTTTTTTTTTTTTTTTAGTAGCGACAGGGTTTCACCATGCTGGCCAGGCTGGTCTGGAAATCCTGACCTCATGATCCACCCATCTTGGCCTCCCGAAGTGCTGGGATTACAGGTGTGAGCCACTGCACCCAGCCCCCATAAGGTAATCTGCTATAACCCTTTGATCTTCGACGTAGACATAGGTTGCTGCCACTGATGGTTTCCCCTGGCAACATATCAAAAGGGTAAAGTGCTGGTTGGGAAGGGATTGGTGAAACCACATTGTTTTGCGTCATTTGAAGATGAGTTGGGCTGTGGCATAAACAGCATTGAAGGTTCGGGTGGCTTTCTCCCTCTCAGGCTTGGCTGCAGCAACATGCTTTTCCAGATTAACAATATTCTTCTGAACAACTGTTAAGGCATCATATGCTTCTGCTTTGAGAAATCTCCAATCTTGCTTTTGTCTTAGAATGCCAAGGTGTTGGACTTGGAGGGCGAGTGTGTTGACAGCCACTTTGACTGTTCCCATGCTTCATGTACCTCAGTCAGTTGTGGATTTAGGAACTCTGCTCTGTTGGACCTTGTTCCTGAGTTTTTCATTTTCCTTTTTTTTTTTTTTTTTTTTTTGAGATGGAGTCTTGCTTTGTTACCGAAGCTGGAATGCAGTGGCACAGTCTTGGCTCACCACAACCTCCACCAACCCCCTGGGCTGAAACAATTCTCCTGCTTCAGCACCCTGAGTAGCTGGGACTATACCATACCCGGCTACTTGTTTTGTATTTTTCATAGGGACAGGGTTTCACTATGTTGGCCAGGCTGGTCTCAAACTCCTGACCTCATGATCCACCCACCTCGGCCTCCCAAAGTGCTGGGATTACAGGCGTGAGCCACCAGGCCTGGTGGAATTTTTCATTTTCATTGGCTCATTTGTAGTTGGATGAGGCCTGAATTCTTTGTTGTCAGTCAGTCCATCAATCAATAAATAATTCCCTGGGCCAGGCATGGTGGCTTAAGCCTATAATCTCAGCACTTTGGGATGCTGAAACTGGTGGATCCTAGCTAAGGCCAGGAGTTCGGGACCAGCCTGGCCAACTTGGCAAAACCCTATCTCTACTAAAAATACAAAAACTAGCCAGGCGTGGTGGTACACATATGTAATCCCAGCTACTTGGGAGGCTGAGGCAGGAGAATCACTTGAACCTGAGAGGCAGAAATTGCAGTGAGCCAAGATCATGCCATTGCACTCCAGCCTGGGCGACAGAGCAAGGCTCTGTCTCAAAAAATAATCAATTCCCTGTCAAATTCAGTTGAGTTGCTTATAAAAATATATCACATAGCATCAGTGAAAATTCATTGAATGAATAAGACGGATGCTGGGGCAAAAGTATGAGGCCTGAAGGTTAAGGTTTGGGCCAGGCTAAGGCCTAGACTGGCCCTCTCCAGCCTGGACTGAATTTTCTGTTTCAGGTGGCATGGTACAATGAACTCTTGCCTCCAGCCTTCCACCTACCCCTGTCAGGACCTACCCTGGCCTTCTTGGTACTCAGCACGCCTGCCATGTTTGACCGGGCCCTCAAGCCCTTCTTGCAGAGCTGCCACCTCCAAATGCTGACCGACCCAGTGGACCAATGTGTGGCCTACCATCTGAACCGTGTTAGAGAGGTGAGGAAGGCTGTTTTCCCCCAGCTCCCAAACCTACAGCTGCCTCCAGTTCCTCCAGGCTCAATGCAGGATCTAGCCTAGGGCTGGAAGCCACGTCAAAGGTGAAATGATACCCTAAAGCCAGGCTTGACATTCTGTGATATTTCCCCATTCTGCTTTCTCACACACCCAGGTTCCACCACCCTCCTCCAGCAGTCCCCCCGTGTGCAGTCTAACTCACCCTACACTGATGGGCAACTATTATGAACCTCACACCAGGCTTTCCTTGGCCTCCAAGTGGAATAGGAGTGAGTCCAACATTCCTGCAAGCTTTACCTTGTCTTTTTGAGGACAGAACAGTATAGGCCATTCTGGAAATAACTATAACTAGGTCCACATTGGAGCCTCCCAGGATAAGGTCATGTTTTCCCTTTTGAAGACAGTACCATGTTGACACACACACACACACACACACACACAACAAACTAAGGCTCCCTAGGACAAGGTTATAACTTCTCTCGTGCTAACAGTAGCCTCTAATGTGTCCACTATTCCAGAGCCTCCCAGAGCTACAGATAGAAGTCATTGCTGACTATGAGGTACACCCCAACCGACGCCCCAAGATCCTGGCCCAGACAGCAGCCCATGTAGCAGGTGCTGCTTACTACTACCAACGAAAAGATGTGGAGGCTGACCCGTGGGGAAACCAGGTGAGAAGGAAAATGTAAATAGAGGCTGAGAGACTGGTAAAGGCCTCTGCCTACCAGGTCCCACATTCTTCAGCCTTCCCTGGATGGATTTGTTTGACACAACTCATAGAGTTGCAAGCTGTGTCCTGGCCAGGGGGCAGTCCTGTCACATGCTTTCTGTTGTCTAACTGGGGACTTGAGAGTGAGAAAACCTGATGTGCAGAACTGTCTTAGGATACAGAGAGAATAGCAGTGTTCAGACTAGTGAGACTGGGAAGCCTAGCCCTTCCTTGTGCCCAGGGTAGTTTATAAAAGGGTTTGCCGAAAGAAAGACAGAGGTTTACGTAGAGTCAGTGTACACTGAGTGGGGAAATAAGTGAACAGGCCTAGCTTGCAGTGATAGCAGTTGGACTTGAGGACCTCCATGACCCTGATTTTCTTCACCCTCTTCCCAGCACATATCAGGTGTGTGCATACACCCCCAATTTGGGGGCTGGTTTGCCATCCGAGGGGTTGTGCTGCTGCCAGGGATAGAGGTACCAGATCTGCCACCCAGAAAACCTCATGACTGTGTACCTACAAGAGCTGACCGTATCGCCCTACTCGAAGGCTTCAATTTCCACTGGCGTGACTGGACTTACCGGGATGCTGTGACACCCCAGGAGCGCTACTCAGAAGAGCAGAAGGCTTACTTCTCCACGCCACCTGCCCAACGACTGGCCCTGCTGGGCTTGGCTCAGCCCTCAGAGAAGCCTAGTTCTCCATCCCCGGACTTTCCCTTTACCATACATACCGCCAAGACGCCTGGGAATCCCAGCAGAGCCCGGAGCTGGCTTAGCCCCAGGGTCTCACCACCTGCATCCCCTGGCCCTTGATAGCTTTCTCCCATGTCGACTCTGATTTATGGTGGTACCTGCTAGAACTTAATTGGCTTTAGCAAAGTAAAGGTTTTGAGTATAAGATTACTACTTTCAATATCTTCCATGAAGATAACAAGCTCAAGGAAATTAAGTTTGGCCAACATAAAGGCCAGGGAAGATCCAGAATTTCCATCTGCCTTTGGCTCACGCCTATAATCCCAGCACTTTGGGAGGCTGAGGCGGGTCGATCACGAGGTCAGGAATTCGAGACTAGCCTGGCCAACATGATGAAGCCCTGCCTCTACTAAAACTATAAAAAGTTAGCCAGGCATGGTGGTGCAAGCCTGTAGTCCCAGCTTCTCGGTCAGCTGAGGCAGGAGAATCGCTTGCACCTGGGAAGCAGAGGTTGCAGTGAGCCAACATTGTACCACCACGCTCAAGCTTGGGTGACAGTGTGAGACTTTCTCCAAAAAGAAAAAAGAGTGCCTATCTCATATGGACTAAAAAAACACACATAGCCGGGCGCGGTGGCTCAAGCCTGTAATCCCAGCACTTTGGGAGGCCGAGGCGGGTGGATCACAAGGTCGAGAGATCGAGACCAACCTGATCAACATGGTGAAACCCCGTCTCTACTAAAAATACAAAAAATTAGCTGGGCATGGTGGCGCGTGCCTATAATCCCAGCTACTCAGGAGGCTGAGGCAGGAGAATTGCCTGAACCCAGGAGGCGGAGGTTGCGGTGAGCCGAGATCGCGCCATTGCACTCCAGCCTGGGTAACAAGGGCGAAACTCCGTCTCAAAAAAAAAAAAAAAAAAAAAAAACACACATAAAGCAGTTTGGAAAAGTACCTGGGATCGCTTCTCGGCCTTTTGGCTAAGATCAAGTGTAGTATCTGTTCTTAACAGTTTAATTTAATAAATAAATAAATAAAAGTATCTGCTATGTTGGCTGTTACCAAAGGCCTGGGAATTCTGTACTGCTGTTCATGGGTATAGTCTGGGTTCTAGAGGAGGAGGGGACAGACTGGAGTAGCTGATGAACACAAGTGGCTGGAATAGCACCATATGATACACAGGAAGTCTCCTCAGTTCGAATCTACCCTGGCTTAGAGGGCCCAGGAGAATAACTTTTCCCAGCTGACAACCTCTGGGGAAAATGATGTTATGAATGAGGATCAAAACTGGCTTTCTGGCCGGGCACGGTGGCTCAAGCCTGTAATCCCAGCACTTTGGGAGGCCGAGGTGGGTGAATCACGAGGTCAAGAGATCGAGACCATCCTGGTCAACATGGTGAAACCCCGTCTCTACTAAAATACAAAAAAATTAGCTGGGCATGGTGGTGCGTGCCTGTAATCCCAGCTACTCAGGAGGCTGAGGCAGGAGAATTGCCTGAACCCAGGAGGCGGAGGTTGCGGTGAGCCGAGATCGCGCCATTGCACTCCAGCCTGGGTAATAAGAGCGAAACTCCGTCTCAAAAAAAAAAAAAAAAAAAAAAAAAAAAAAAACTGGCTTTCTTTGGCCAGGCACTGTGGCTTTCACCTGTAATCCCACCACTTCGGGAGGCTGACGTGGAAGATCGTTTGAGGCCAGGAGTTCAGAACCAGTCTGGGAAACAGTGACACTGAAAAAGACTTATCTCTAATCAAGGCTAGAACCCAGGAAAGGCTAAGAATTGCTCAGTACTATATACAACTATTACCGAAAGCCCTACCCAAGACCACAAGCCCTTTCTGTCTTCCTCTTTCCACCATCAGTTCAATAGGAACAGAAACCTCCAACTTTTTTTTTGAGATGGAGTCTGGCTCTGTCGCCAGGCTGGAATACAGTGGCATGATCTCAGCTCACTGCAATCTCCACCTCCCGAGTTCAAGGGCTCCTCCTGCCTCAGCCTCCTGAGTAGTTGGGACTATAGGCACGCACCACAATGCCCAGCACATTTTTTGTATTTTTAGTAGAGACGGGGTTTCACCATGTTGGCCAAGATGATCTCAATCTCTTGACCTCGTGACCTGCCTGCCTTGGCCTCCCAAAGTGTTGAGGATTACAGGAATGAACCACTGTGCCCAGCCCCTGTTTTTTTACAAAGCAGATACAGGCATTTAACAGAAGAGGCCAAGCTTTTGGTTCCCATGCAGCCCTTTGAATAGTGTGTTCAAGTAAAAATAGGTGTCCAAGTAATCACATTGAGACTTAACTGGGAACCCAGCCCGTGGCATTAATTCGCAGTGGTCCCACCAACACTATAGCAGGGCTTATTCTTCTCCCTCACGTGTAGTGAAACTAAATGTAACACTGTGGGTTCACTCAATTCCATTTCCTGTGTCTATATTATTCCCTGATTCTTAGGCAGCTCTCCTCATTTTGCCCTAAAGAGGAAAAGCAAAGAGCAAATTCCTCTTAAAATAAAAGGCTAATAATATGTCTCCTAAAATAGAGACTCATCAAGGTCTCAGTTCAAGTTGAATACAAACTACAAAAGATCAATGGGTTGATGCCCTCTACTGATACATCATACAAATCAATGGCCTGCCCACAACACAACTCTGGCTATTCCTATTGTAGGAAGAAAGGCTGGTCTCTCCACTCTCTGTAGCAAAGGACTCCCCTGTAACACACCACAATTCAGCTGAATCTGAAGTCTTGTGTTTTACTTATGGGGGGAAAAAATACAAAAGAGGTTTTGTTCTCATGGCTGCCCACTGCAAGCCTGGCATAAACAGCCCGCTCACTTCTGTTTGGAGAAATATTCTTTGCTCTTTTGGACATCAGGCTTGATGGTATCACTGCCAGGTTTCCAGCCAGCTGGGCACACTGCAAGAGAAAGGTACCACTAATTAATAACCTCTTATTATGGTGTGCACCATTCTCCTATGGACAAAACCAGTTCTGCACCCTAAAGGGCCCCTGAACATGTAGAAACCAGGAAACCTACCCCCGCAATCAGCCTAAGATCATTCAGCCTTTTAGTGTAAGCTAACCATTTTACAAACATTATGTAATTTAATCACCATAGCCTTAAGATGCTATTATTCCTAATTTATTCATACAGCACTTGAAATTTAAATGTTCCACCAAAAAGGCAAAGTTTAAATAATTTGCCAACATTCCCCAATCCTTAAGGGGAAAAAAAAAGCTAAATAAATGACACACATAGGACTATGTAAACCCTTAGCACTAAACTGCTGTTTCCCTCTGACAGTCCTTTAGAGCTCTGAAGGCAACAACCTCAGTTTGCCTTCTCAGCATTTTTTTTTTTTTTTCTGAGGCAGAATTTTACTCTTGTTGCCTCCAGGCTGGAGTGCAATGTCACAATCTTGGCTCACTGCAACCTCCTTCTTCCAAGTTCAAGTGATTCTCCTGCCTTAGCCTCCCAAATAGCTGGGATTACAGGCACCCCGCCACAATACCCAGCTAATTTTTGTATTTTTAGTAAAAACAAGGTTTCACCATGTTGGCCAGGCTGCCCTCCTGACCTTAGGTGATCCACCCACCTCAGCCTCCCAAAGTGCTGGGATAAATGGCATGAGCCATCAAACCTGGCCCAATTTTCCCACTGCCATGTGCTATCATATTCTAGGAGACATGCAGTCACCAAAGTACAGTAGAAACAGCAAGTGTCTCAACTGCTCAAGTGAGAGATGGGGAAGCCCCTTTTTGGTCCAAGGATATCATAACCTCAGATGTCCAGACTCTATAAAAAGAAGACTATAAACAGCTCTCTAGGCACAAAGTATAGATAGAACAAGAGCTAAATAGAAGGACGAGCTGCCATTATTTTTCTAAAATCTCCATCTGATTGTTAGTTACTGGCTACAGTAATATCAAAGGGTCCTAAAGATAAACAAGTTGCAGAGAACAAAGAACAGCATAAAAGCAAAGACTAGGCCAGGCCAGAGCCAGCTAGTGGTTTGCCAATAGGTGCTACAAAGGGACTAAAAAAAATTCCTCTGGCTGGGCATGGTGGCTCACGCCTGTAATCCAAGCACTGTGGAGGCCAAGGCGGGTAGATCACCTGAGGTCGGGAGTTCAAAACCAGCCTGACCAACATGGTGAAATCCCATCTTTAAAAATAAATTAAATAATAATTTTTTTAAAATTTCCTCTGTCCAGGATGAAATAACTGGACTATACAGATAAGTAAGACGAATAATGAACCAGAAAGGACCTTGCCAACTCAGTTTCCTGACACTAAGGCCTCATGGGTCTTACAATCATATTAGTGACAGATCCCTAGTTAAATGTTTCGCTCATACCCAACAGTGGTGGATTATTTTAAAATAATGGCAGCTGATCCACTTTCAAGTTCATCTAAAGTGCCATGACTCTCCAAAGAGAAAATTAGTCACATTTACCTCACTCAGTACAGAAGACCCTAAACAATGTCTTTTTTCAGCATTTTAATTACCAACAAGAGGCAGGTTTTGAATGTGGATCCCACTTCCACCATTTACAATGAATAAACAGTGTGTTTTAAATATTGGTTTATTGATCCTAATTAACATAGACTTATTTGTCAAACATAACACATATTAAGTATATATAAAAATAGTGTTTGGCAGCTGGGCACAGTGGTTCACACCTATAATCTCAGCACTTTGGGAGGCCAAGACAGGATTGCTTGCACTCAGGAGTTTAAGACCAGCCTGGTCAACATGGCAAAATCCCATCTCTACAAAATATACAAAAACTACCAGAACATGGTGGTGGAACACTGTAGACCTAGCTACTCAGGAGGCTGAGGGAAGAGAATCGCTTGAACTCAGGAGGTGGAGGTTGCAGTGAGCCAAGATCACACCACTGCATTCCAGTCTGAGCAACAAAACAAGATTCTGTCTCAAAAAAAAAAAAAAAAAAAGAAACAGTGTTTGGCATTCATAGGCTCTTAAATGGTGCCTATTTAAAAGGCTGTATATGTTCCAGTGGGATGGGAAGCAGCAGAAACCAAGAGTGTGAAGAAGCAAGCTTCAGACTCATGAAAGCTTGGATTCAGAAGACTAACCTAGGAAAGTGCACTTAAAGGGCCTACCTTTGCCATTCTCTGCTCCTTAATGCTGAACCTCATCCCCCACCAGGGGGCAGTCTCAGCAGGTGTCAGCTGAGCAACATGTTATCTGGCCAGGCTAATTGCCCAGACATCCTGCTGCAATGGGTACTTCCTGGTTATCAGTGCTCACTGATCCCTATATGTTTGGAAAGTCCCAAAGGTAGCACCAAGTACAGACATACACCACTAATCCTTCTTTTTTTTTTTTTTTTTGAGCTTTCTAAGGCCCATTTCAGCTCCGATCTTGTGATTTAAAGAAAATGGGGGCCGGGTGCCGTAGCTCAAGCCTGTAATCCCAGCACTTTGGGAGGCCGAGGTGGGTGGATCACGAGGTCAAGAGATCGAGACCATCCTGGTCAACATGGTGAAACCCCGTCTCTACTAAAAATACAAAAAATTAGCTGGGCATGGTGGTGCGTGCCTGTAATCCCAGCTACTCAGGAGGCTGAGGCAGGAGAATTGCCTGAACCCAGGAGGCGGAGGTTGCGGTGAGCTGAGATTGCTCCATTGCACTCCAGCAGCCTGGGCAACAAGAGTGAAACTCCGTCTCAAAAAAAAAAAAAAAAAAAAAGGAAATGAAGTTATTGGAGTATGGATTAAGGCCAGGCATGGCGACTCATGCCTGTAATTCCAGCATTTTGGGAGGCCAAGGCAGGCAGATCACGTGATGTCAGGAGTTTGAGAACAGCCTGACCAATATGGTAAAATGCCGTCTCCACTAAAAATACAAAAATTAGCTGGGTATGGTGGCAGGCACCTGTAATCCCCACTACTCAGGAAGCTGAGATGGAAGAATTGCTTGAACCTGGGAGGTTGACGTTGCAGTAAGCCGAGATCAAGCCACTGCACTCCAACCTGGGCAACAGAGCAAGACTCCATCTAGGAGAAAAAAACAACACACACATACAAAACAAAAATCATCCAGGCATGGTAGCGCAGGCCTATAATCTCAACCACTCAGGAGGCTGAGGTACAAGAATCACTTGAACCAAGCAGGTAGAGGTTGCAGTGAGCCAAGAACATGCTACTGCACTCCATCACGGGTAACAGAATAAGACTATGTCTCAAAAAATAATAATAATAATAGTAACAGGCCGGGTTCGGTGGCTCATGCCTGTAATCCCAGCACTTTGGGAGGCCAAGGCAGGTGGATCGATCACAAGGTCAGCAGTTCAAGACCAGGCTGGCCAAGACGATGGTGATACACCATGTCTAAGAAAACTAAAAAATTAGCCAGGTGTGGTGGCAGGTGCCTATAATCCCAGCTATTTGGGAGGCTGAGACAGGAGAATCACTTGAACCTGGGCAGCAGAGGTTGCAGTGAGCCAAGATCGCACCACTGCACTCCAGCCTGGGCAACAGAGTGAAACTTCATCTCAAAAAAAATTAATAGAATTATCAGCCAAATGCAGTAGCTCACACTTGTAATCCCAACACTTTGGGAGGCGTAAGTGGGCAGATCACCTGAAGTAGGGAGTTTGAGACCAGCCTGGCCAACATAGTGAATGAAATCCTGTCTCTACTAAAAATACAAAAATTAGCCAGGCATGGTGGCTCACACCTGTAGTCCCAGCTACACAGGAAGCTGAGGCACCGGAATCGCTTCAACTCAGGAGGTGGAGGTTGCAGTGAGCCAAGATTGTGCCACTGTACTCCAGCCTGGGCAATAGAGCAAGACTCTATCTCACAAAAAATAAATCAACACAAACAAATATGTAAACAAACTATATGGATTAACCTCTTCTCTCAATAAAGTTTTTTTTTTTTTTTTTTTTGAGACGGAGTTTCACTCTTGATACCCAGGCTGGAGTGCAATGGCGCGATCTCGGCTCACCGCAACCTCCGCCTCCTGGGTTCAGGCAATTCTCCTGCCTCAGCCTCCTGAGTAGCTGGGATTACAGGCACGTGCCACCATGCCCAGCTAATTTTTTGCATTTTTAGTAGAGATGGGGTTTCACCATGTTGACCAGGATGGTCTCGATCTCTTGACGTCGTTATCCACCCGCCTCGGCCTCCCAAAGTGCTGGGATTACAGGCTTGAGTAACTGCACCCGGCCCAATAAAGTTATTTTTTAAATGGCATGCTTTATCTCTAGATGTGATTCCCAACAATTTTGTTTTGCCCTAATACATCTGTGAGCTCCTCCTACATTCAGTAAATTACATCTTTAGCAGTGACTGATTCTATTTTTTTTTTTTTTTTTTTTTTTTTTTTTTTTTTTTGAGACGGAGTTTCGCTCTTGTTACCCAGGCTGGAGTGCAATGGCGCGATCTCGGCTCACCGCAACCTCCGCCTCCTGGGCTCAGGCAATTCTCCTGCCTAAGCCTCCTGAGTAGCTGGGATTACAGGCACGCGCCACCATGCCCAGCTAATTTTTTGTATTTTTAGTAGAGACGGGGTTTCACCATGTTGACCAGGTTGGTCTCGATCTCTCGACCTTGTGATCCACCCGCCTCGGCCTCCCAAAGTGCTGGGATTACAGGCTTGAGCCACCGCGCCCGGCCTAGCAGTGACTGATTCTAAATGAGCAGGGCAGAAGAGAAGAGTACGTATAGTTTGAATAAAAAGCCTTATATTCTCCTTCCCAAGCTTTTCCATTACTCTCAACCCTCACAACACACTTCAAGTATTTCTTGAAGAGAAATACTTACCCTCCTTTTCTTATTTGATAGCTGTCCTACCATCTTTCCCATTCTACCACCACTCTGTTGTCCTGTTGTCAAACAGATGGCTTACCTTCCCCATGTTTGTCAGTGAACTGGAAGGCCTGAACGAGTCTCAAAGTCTCATCCACAGAGCGGCCAACAGGGAGGTCATTTACAGTGATCTGCCGAAGAATACCCTTATCATCAATGATAAAGAGGCCCCTGGAAAAAGAGATGAAAGGAAAAGCAATGTGCTTTTGTTAAAATACAGAAGCTTTAAGTCTTAAGAAAATGGACTGGTCTCCACACTTGCACTGGCCTGGCCCTTAGTGAGGAGGCCCCTGCATAAGGGAATGAAATGACGAAGGAGTCTACAGATTAGGGCTCTAGACTTCTCCAGATAAAAGGCTTTCAGCCAACTGGATACTTGTCCTGATGACATACCTGAATGAGATGCCTTCATCAGCCTTTAAGACCCCATAATCCTGAGCAATGGTACGCTTTGGGTCTGATATCAAAGGAATGTTCATGGGTCCCAGTCCTCCTTGTTTCTTAGGTGTGTTGATCCTATGGCAAAAGGCAAACATACAGTTACATTCACTCAAACTCTTGCCTTAACTGTACCTATTCCTCTTTCCCCTTTCCCTTTTTTCTTTTTTTTTTTGAGACGGAGTTTCGCTCTTGTTACCCAGGCTGGAGTGCAATGGCGCGATCTCGGCTCACCGCAACCTCCGCCTCCTGGGCTCAGGCAATTCTCCTGCCTCAGCCTCCTGAGTAGCTGGGATTACAGGCACGTGCCACCATGCCCAGCTAATTTTTTTGTATTTTTAGTAGAGACGGGGTTTCACCATGTTGACCAGGATGGTCTCGATCTCTCGACCTTGTGATCCACCTGCCTCGGCCTCCCAAAGTGCTGGGATTACAGGCTTGAGCCACCGCGCCCGGCCCCATTTTTCTAATCTAACTTTCCCAAAAAACTTTTTTGTTTTTTCCTTTTCCAGCAATAAAGTGAATGCTAAGAACAGTTAAGGTAAGTCACTAGGGTACACTCAACTGCAACTAAAGCAGCTTCTCCTCTATTGCCAGCAATAAGAGAAAGTCAGACTTTGCACTCCTTCCATGAGAAGCCAATACTTGAAAGTCTACTGCCAAAGAATCCCAGTTGCTGTTTAAAAAGTTCCTATGGTGGCCGGGCGCGGTGGCTCACGCCTGTAATCTCAGCACTTTGGGAGGCCGAGGTGGGCGGATCATGAGGCCAAGAGATGGAGACCATCCTGGCCAACATGGTGAAACCCCGTCTCTACTAAAAATACAAAAAATTAGCTGGGCATGGTGGCGTGCACCTGTAGTCCCAGCTACTCAGAAGGCTGAGGCAGGAGAATTGCTTGAACCCAGGAGGCGGAGGTTGCAGTGAGCCAAGATCGTGCCACTGCACTCCAGCCTGGAGCCTAGTGATGCAGTGAGACTCTGTCTCAAAAAAAGTAATAAAATAAAATAAAATAAATAAATAAAAAGTTCATATGCCAAATGGACCAAGAGATTTACCATGCCAGGTGACAGAAGTGAGAATCCACAGAAGCACCAATCACTTGGCAGTTGAGTTTCTTAAATTCTTCTGCCCTATCACTGAAAGCAATGATCTCCGTGGGGCACACAAAGGTGAAGTCAAGAGGGTAAAAGAAGAATACAACATATTTTCCTGGGGGAAAAATAGGAGTCATAGGTTAGCATTTGAAACAGACTTCCTTGCTTTATATTTTTTCCCTATAACCACTAAATGCCAAGATGCTCAATATGGATGTCCTCCTAATAGCTACTTTTAGAACCTACTGTAGTAGGAAGACCTGAATGAAAAAAAGTTCCTTCCAATCCAATGATTTATTTGCCTGCCTCCATGTTCTTAGCTGCCAACTACAAAATAAACACTCTTCAGTCTAATTTTGATCTTTTCTGAGTGGTTAAAATAAACATAAATACCAAGTTCTCCAAAGAAGACAGCAAAAGCAAGGACACAATTATCTACTGCATGGCCTAATGCCAACGCTTAACAAACAGTGCCCAGAAAAAGCTGAACTGCAGAGCTCCTCTCCTGCAGAGATAAAAAACCAGTAAGAAGTCACAGCCTTTGCACTTCTCTCATGATGAAATATAGTAATGGAACAAGTATGGTTTACGTAATCATACGTGTGTTCTTACTCTGCCTGATAAGACAGGAAAAATTTTAAGCTAGGCACAGTGGTGTGTGCCTATAGTCCCAGCTACCTGGGAGGCTGAGGTGGGAGGATCCCTTGAGCCAGGAGTTTGAAGCTAGTCTGGGCAACATAGCAAGACTGTCTCAAAGCAACAAAAATATATACACACACACACACACACACACAAAAGACAAACGTATTAGTGAGTAACAGAACCTCTAGCTGCAATTTTAATGAAGTCACTCAGATTAACCATTGAAATAGCTCTTCAAACTGGCCAGGCAGCCTTCTAGCCACACCCAACAGGCCTAAATACTTAAACAATTCCAAATATTCACTCATATCCAGGGAGCAGCAATGTTTGAAAGTCAGACAGGCTGGGTGTTGTGGCTCAGTCTGGCATGGTGGCTCATGCCTGTAATCCTAGCACTTTGGGAGGCTAAGTCAGGTGGATCACCTGAGGTCAGGAGTTGAAGACCAGCCTCATCAACAGGGTGAAACTAGTCTCTATTAAAAATACAAAAATTAGCTGGACATGGTGGCAGGCACCTGCAATCCCATAATCCCAGCTACTCGGAAGACTGAGGCAGAAGAATCACTTGAACTGGGGAGGTGGAGGTTGCAATGAGCCAAGATCACACCACTGCACTCTAGCCTGGGTGACAAAGCAAGACGCAATCTCTCAAAAAAAAAAACAAACAAACAAAAAACAAAAAACAGAAAAACAAGAACTAAGGAGGCTGGGCAATGTGGCTCAGGTGCTGTAATTCCAGCACTTTTGGAGGCCAAGGTGGAAGGATTGCTTGAGGTTAGGAGTTCAAGACCAGCCGAGATCTCACCACTACACTACAGCCTGTGCTACAAGAGCAAAACTCCATCTCAAAAAAAAAAAAAAAAAGTCGAGTCAAATAAGCAGCCTTTTTGACATTTACCACTTTGTAGTATCACTGGAAACTAACTCATCTAAATAACTCCTCAGGGCTTTGCCTAACAAGCACCATGGGGCCTCAGCAGGTCAAGCCCTGGAGGGCAGAAAGCAGCTCCTCCTAGACCCTTATACTCCTGGACCAAGGTCACCTCTCTATGGTACAACTTAATCTTGTTTGCCAGGAAAAGCCCCAAGAACAAAGTGTGATTATGTTCAGGAAAAATAGTCAAATGCTCTACCAAAAGCTAACTCCCGGAACTGATGCTACCCCACTGAGAAAAGGACACTTTACACCTGAGTTTCAGGTTTGTATTCTAAGGAATCTATATCCTCAACTGCCCCAGGAGATCCAGCTGCTCTGGGACTACAAGACAAAGGGAGAGCCTCAACAGAACTTGCCAAGTGTCTGCATGAAACTATGACAACAGAAAGAAGAGCTGTTCCATCTGTAACATCAACTCTCCTCTGAGGTCAAAACAGTCTAGGCAAAGTGCCTAGCCCTCAGCCTAATATTAACAGCTCTGATATATACGTTACCCAAACAAGCTTTACAAGCAGTGTCACAGCTCCAAAGATTTGAGTGAGCTCTTGAGACTTTAAATGTAGAATGTCTCTTATAACGAGATAATGAGAATTTCTCCAATAATAAAACAGAGGAGGGCTGAATGCAGTGGCTCATGCCTGTAATCCCAGCACTTTGAAAGGCTGGGGCAGGCAGAGGGCCTGAGACCAGGAGCTGGAGACCAGCCTGGGCAACATGGTGCCCATCTCTACAAAAAATGCAAAAACTAGCCGGGCGTGGTGGCATGTCCGTACAGTCCCAGCTACTCAAGAGGCTAAGGTGGGAGGATCAGCTGAGCCCAGAGAGGCAGAGGCCTCAGTGAGCCATGACTGCAACACTGCACTCCAGCCTGGGTGATGCAATGAAACCCTGTCTCAAAAATTAAAATAAAATAAATAAAATAAAACACACAAGGAATACTGAAGAGAAAATTGCACTACTATGTCCAAACATAATGGAGCATGTGGTTTCTCCAGAAGTGGTCTGGTTCTAGGATATATATGCTGTAATCACTTGATTAATCACCACTTCACTTCAACATGAAAGCAACAACCAAAATACTTATTCCTAGGAGACAAAACATTTTACAGTCAAACACATCATTGACACAAATCTAACATGCCATTCCTAGAATATAAAATAACTCCATCTCAATGAGCCCAGTGTAATTACTTTTACCTTTGTAGTCAGACAGGCTGATATCTTTAAACTGACCATCTGGCATAACAGCTGTGGCTTTGAAGTTGGGGGCAGGGTGCCCAATTTTAGCATTTCCTGAAGACATCTTCTTATAAGCTAGAAAAGAGAAATGAATTAGAAACAAGCCTTAATTTTCTAGATAACCAGCAGCCTTCACCTACTAAGAGACTTAGCTGTAGAACAATCAAGGAATTGTCCAGTATGTCCCTGAATACATTAAATGTTGTATTAGTAAGAAGCTCAAGCAATCTGAGCTTTCCAACTTTTGAAAAAAAACAAGACTCTGAATCTCAGCCTTTGTTTCCATTTAAAAACAGCAAGGCAATTTCTTTATATACTGAAGTCACCTCTCACTCTTTCTGAATCATGATTTGTGCAGGCATCTTACTCATTATACAGAAGCAGAGATGGAGGCAGGTGAAGCCTCTCAAACCAGAATCCAAATGCACAATGCCACAAACACTTTTGTTTGGCCTGGAAAAAATCATGTTGACCTTTCCTTATGAAGGCTACTGGGCCTCCACCAGCCTTCATAACATCAGAAGCATATCTGACTTTTCTCCAGGTAGCTATGTCTAAAACAACACACACCTATAGCCAACCCAACTTTTTTTTTTTTTTTTTGAGACATAGTTTCGCTCTTTGTTGCCCAGGCTGGAATGCAATGGCACAATCTCGGCTCACCGCAACCTCAGCCCTCCAGGGTACAAGTGATTCTCCTGCCTCAGACTCCTGAGTGGCTGGGATTACAGGCATGGGCCACCACAACCGGCTAATTGTTTTGTATTTCTAGTAGAGACAGGATTTCTCCATGATGGTCAGACTGGTCTCGAACTGCCAACCTCAAGTGATCCACCCGCATTGGCCTCCCAAAATGCTGGGATTACAGGAGCGAGCCATCGCGAGGGTAAGCAAAGATCGCGCCACTACAGTCCAGTATGGGCGACAGAGCAACACACCGTCTCAAAAAAAAAAAAGGAAAGAAAAACACAAAAAGAAAAGAGACAAGACCAAGATATTGGCATCTGCTCAACTTCAAATCTTTAGGTATCCTGTACACCCGAGAAATCCCTTCACAAACGGGTTCCTAACCTCGGGGCTAATATCCCAGAACGAAAATAAGAACAAGAACAAACTTACTGCTGAAAAGAAATGTTGCGCTGGATTCATCCAGGTCAACACCAAGATAAGTATCGAAATTTTGGCCAAAAGCCCCGTCTCAAGCCTGTAATCCTAGCTACTAGGGAGGCTGGGGCAGGAGAAACGCTTGAACCCAGGAGGCGGAGGTTGCAGTGAGCCGAGATCGCACCACTGCACTCCAGCCTGGCTGACAAAGCGAAATTCCGTCTCAAAAAACACACACACACACCAGAGATTTAACCTATTAAGCCTCAGTCCGAAACTTTTTTCAAAGTCCCACAGTTCTTGGTTCATAATACCACAACCAAAAGAAACTCTGAGCAAGGATCTTGGCCAGCTTTTTACTGCTTTTTAAAAAGCCCTTTAAAAAAAAAAAAAAAGTCCTTAAAACCTTTAACGACAAAAAACAAAAACAGCCGGGTGCGGTGGCTCACGCCTGTAATCCTAACACTCTGGGAGGCCGAGGTGGGTGGATCACCTGAGGTCCGGAGTTCAAAACGAGCCTGGCCATCGTGGTGAAACCGCACCTTATTAAAAACAAACAAACAAACAAAACTAAGGCATACTGCAACTTGGTGACCCTATAAATGGCCTTCTTGTCCAAACCTACATTCCCGGTTGGCCCCAAAGCCCAAAACCCAACCAATTCTGGGCAAAGGCTGCTGGGTTTCAGGGCGACGCCGGGTCCCTTCAGGGGATCTGGCCAGTGCCGAGGGCCACAACCCTAATCTCCAGGTACCCGGCTCTATCACATCCCAGCACAAGGAAAGCACCGGCAGAAAGTGCTTCAGCGGGGGCATTTGGGCTCTTAACTCCATTCCACGTACAAGAAAATAAAGATGGGTAAAGTACCCGAAGCTCCGCATCTAGTCAAGGCTCAGGGACCGAAACAACCTTTACCCTATCACAAGAGAGACAAGTATAGGCTGTTTTCTACAGCCACGAGTCCGGATACAGGTCCATTCCAGAAGCTTCCCGAACCCACCCAGCCCAGCAGGAAGCTAGTGTTGGAGACCGCAGCACCAGCCCGCCCCGATGCCGCGTCACGTGCTCGGGTTGCCGGGATAAGATTCGACTCGCATGCACGATAGCCTTGGGATTCAACTGGCTGCCCCCACCTACGCAGGGCGGGGGGCACGTGAAGGGGTGCACGTAGCGCTCAGGCAGTCTCGGGCTCCGGGCCTCCCCCCACTGCCTCAAGCACCACAGAACCCCAAGCCGAGGGCGGGCGGGCCCGGGACAGGAGGAGGAAGAGGCAACAGACAAGTACGCGCCGCACCTCGCTCCGCCGAGGCCGCGCTGCCCACACTCACCAGTCCTGACACAAGTATCCGAGAACCAACCACCGGACAGAAAGAGGACCCGCAAAACTCGCTCGAGGCGCAGCCTTTATAGCTAATACGGCTCTCGCGAGAGTCGAAGCAGGCCGGGGGTGCTGGAGGAGGAGAGAGAGGAGGGGGATGTGGCAGGAGCCCCGCCCCACCCTGGCGCGCCCCGCCAGAATGACTCGGCGCTTTCCCTCTTGGGGGCGGGCGCGGAAATGCTAATCCCCCTCCCTGCTGCGGACCGCAGAGGTTGGAGTGAGGCGCCCTTGTGGCCGCTCCCAAACCCAAACGTTTAGGTTGATCCTAGATCTCTGCGGAAAGCCAGGATTCTCTTTACTTCCAGGACCACTGCGCACTGTACCCTCAATGCCCAAACCGGAGTAAGCCTCCTAGCTGCTGCCCACGGAGGACCAAGTCGAACCACACCAAGCCCTGAGAATTGTATATCCAAATATTTCTTAAGTTCGCAAACTTAACCCCACCTCAGATCCTGAGTAACCCTCATGGCTTACATCGTTTCCTTCATTGTTCTCTTTGATTACAGGGTTGCTGCTTTCTGTTGTAAAGGAAAATAAAGTCTGAGGACGCCTAAACTTGTGCCAAAGAGAAAGTTCAGCTTGGGAGGCTGACTCAGGTACACGACCATCCTCTCCACGGAAGAATAACTGACTTTACAGTCTTGGATCAAAGCATCACACATTAGCCATCCATCACACACGGTTAGGCAAAAGGCCTCAGTCATTTCCTGATGACTACCCCCAACAAACACACACAAAATCATTCCTAATTGTTTGCTACCCTGGAAACCGTTATAGCCTCCCATAAAACAAGGACGTGTCAACTGTTAGATCTTCAATCTAAAGTCTAGCTCCTACAACTAAAGTTTGTTCTATTCCACTTTTTTTTTTTTTTTTTTTGAGACGAAGTCTCACTCACTTTGTCTCCCAGGCTACAGTGCCGTGGCCAGGTGTTGGCTCGCTGCAACCTTCGCCCGCCCGGCTCAAGCGATTCTTCCGTCTAGACTCCGGAGTAGCTGGGACTACAGGCACACGTCACCATGCCCGGCTAATTTTTGGTATTTTTAGAAAAGATGGAATTTTACCTTGTTGGATTCCAACGCCTGGAATCCAACCGCACACCTTGGCCTCCCAAAGTGCTGGAATTAGAGGCGTGAGCCACCGCAGCTGGCCTCTATTCCAGAAATTCCATAAATGTTGACTACTAGATAATCTTTTCAGGTGCAGATTCCCTCACCCCTCCCTGAGTCCACCGCATGATTGTTTTTTTCCTGTATTCCCTTTTTCCTCAAACATTCACCTTATGTAAAAATGTACATTTGCTGAGCATTAGCTAAGGTCTTCGCCTCACTCTTTCCCACCCCCACTTTTCAAAGAAAATGTATAAATACTAAAAACCTCCTGAGAACCACTTGGGAAGAAACAGTCACAGAAGTGTCTCTGAGGTAGTTTAGTCAGTTTAGTCGTTCATTTCAATTAATGCTATCTCTTCTTCATCCCTTCCACTGCAGCTAAAGGAAATCCTTCTGAAATCTGATCATGTCACTCTTATTTATGGTTTAAAAGCTGGGGCTAAATTAAGAATAAAATGTTAAAGGAAAATTTAAAAAAGAAATTGAAAGGCCGGGCGCGGAGGCTCATGCCTCTCTAATCCCAGCACTTTGGGAGGCCGAGGCAAGCAGATTACTGAGATCAGGAGTTCAAGACCAGCCTGGCCAACATGGTGAAACCCTGTCTCTACAAACCAAAAGTTAGCTGGGCATGATGGTGGGTGCCTGTAATCCCAGCTAATCAGGAGGCTGAAGCAGGAGAATCACTTGAACCCAGGAGGCCATCCTGGGCAACAGAGTGAGACTCTGTCTCAAATAAATAAATAAATAAAAGCTGGGGCTCTGTAGTCAATTTACCGAGTTAAAACTCCTCACTGGCCAGTCACGGTGGCTCACACCTATAATCCCAACACTTTGGGAGGCTGAGGTGGGGGGATCACCTGAGGTCAGGAGTTCGAGACCAGCCTGGCCAACATGGTGAAACCCCGTCTCTACTAAAAATACAAAAAAAATTAGCTGGGCATGGTGGCGGGTGCCTGTAATCCCAGCTACTCCGGAGGCTGAGGCAGGAGAATCTCTTAAACTCAGGAGGCGAAGGATACAGTGAGCTGTGATTGCGCTAATGCATTCCATCCTGGGCAACAGAGTGACTTTGTCTCAAAAAAAAAAAAAAAAAAGCTCCTCTATGTCATTTTAGGTATGACCTTGGGCAATTCTTTTTTTTTTTTTTTTTGAGACGGAGTTTCACTCTTGTTACCCAGGCTGGAGTGCAATGGCGCGATCTCAGCTCACCGCAACCTCCGCCTCCTGGGCTCAGGCAATTCTCCTGCCTCAGCCTCCTAAGTAGCTGGGATTACAGGCACGCGCCACCACGCCCAGCTAGTTTTTTGTATTTTTAGTAGAGACGGGGTTTCACCATGTTGACCACGATGGTCTCGATCTCTCGACCTCGTGATCCACCCGCCTCGGCCTCCCAAAGTGCTGGGAGGGCAATTCTTAAACCCATCAAACCTTACTTTTCTCACCTGTAAAATGGGAATAATATTAATACTTCATTGTGATTACCTATGTAGCTCAGTATAGTTCTTAGCTCTTATAAATTAAAAATGTTAGCAGTTACTGTAAGTCTTCCATTCCTCTCACTTATAACACCCAGAACACAGCGTAGCTGTTTCAAGCCTTCAGACATTTTTTATTTATTTATTTATTTATTATTATTTTCTTTTGAGACAGAGTTTCGCTCTTGTTACCCAAGCTGGAGTGCAATGGCACCATCTCGGCTCACCGCAACCTCCGCCTCCTGGGTTCAAGCAATTCTCCTGCCTCAGCCTCCTGAGTAGCTGGGATTACAGGCACGTGCCACCATGCCCAGCTAATTTTTTGTATTTTTAGTAGAGACGGGGTTTCACCATGTTGACCAGGATGGTCTCGATCTCTTGACCTCGTGATCCACCCGCCTTGGCCTCCCAAAGTGCTGGGATTACAGGCTTGAGCCACCGCGCCTGGCCTATTTATTTATTTTTTGAGACGGAGTTTCGTTTGTGCTGCCCAGGCTGGAGTGCAACGTCGAGATTTCAGCTCATTGCAGCCTCTGCCTCCCAGGTTCAAGTGATTCTCCCGCCTCAGCCTCCTGAGTAGCTAGAACTACAGGCATGTATTACCACACCCGGCTAATTTTTTGTATTTTCAGTAGAGACAGGATTTCACCATGTTGGCCAGGCTGGTCTCAAACTCCTGACCTCAGGTGATCCACCCACGTCAGCCTCCCAAAGTGCTGGTATTACAGGCATGAGCCACTATGCCTGGCCCAAAAATATATTTTAAGCAATTTTATTTTTACATATCTGCCTCTGCCTGCTAGAGTGACTTTCTGGAGAGTAAGATGTGGGTCACATCTGTCTCTGTGTCCCCCAACTCACAACACAGCATCTGATGTAAAATAGAAGCTCACTCAGTGAGCATTCAATCAAAAGTATTCCATCCCTCTCTCTGTCCCCATCTCCCCAACTAACTCCCTTGGCTTTTATAGTAGGATAATGAATGAGAAAGTGCTATGTCATGATGACTGAGCATCTCAATTTTTGTTATTTATCATACAACCTTGCATAGTAATGATTTGTTTGCTTTTTCCTTCTTTGCTTGAGGCTGAATAGTTATTTGGCATTATTCCTCTCTCTTTTTTTTTTTTTTTTTTTTTTTTTTTTACTTTTTTTGTTTTGTTTTTGTTTTCTATTTCTGTCCTTACTGCTTATGCATTTTTTTTAACTTTTATACCACTTTCATTCAGGCAGCCACTCAAGCCAGTTTAGGCTCAGAGAGACTCCCCTTTCTTTCTTGAAGGAGCAGAAGCAGCATAAAAGTTGAGAGCTTAATAATGGAAGCTACGGCCAGGCGCGGTGGCTCAAGCCTGTAATCCCAGCACTTTGGGAGGCCGAGGCGGGTGGATCACGAGGTCAGGAGATCAAGACCATCCTGATCAACACGGTGAAACCCCGTCTCTACTAAAAATACAAAAAGTTAGCTGAGCATGGTGGCGCGTGCCTGTAATCCCAGCTACTCAGGAGGCTGAGGCAGGAGAATTGCCTGAACCCAGGAAGTGGAGGTTGCGGTGAGCCGAGATCACGCCATTGCACTCCAGCCTGGGTAACAAGAGTGAAACTCCGTCTCAAAAAATAATAATAGGCCGGGCGCGGTGGCTCAAGCCTGTAATCCCAGCACTTTGGGAGGCCGAGGCGGGTGGATCACGAGGTCAAGAGATCAAGACCATCCTGGTCAGCAAGGTGAAACCCCGTCTCTACTAAAAATACAAAAAGTTAGCTGGGCATGGTGGTGCGTGCCTGTAATCCCAGCTACTCAGGAGGCTGAGGCAGGAGAATTGCCTGAACCCAGGAGGCGGAGGTTGCGGTGAGCCGAGATCGCACCATTGCACTCCAGCCTGGGTAACAAGAGCGAAACTCCGCCTCAAAAAAAAAAAAAAAAAAAAAAAAAAAAATAATTATAATAATAATAGGCCGGGCGCAGTGGCTCACGCCTGTAATCCCAGCACTTTGGGAGGCTGAGGCAGGTGGATCACGAGGTCAAGAGATCGAGACCATCCTGGTCACCATGGTGAAACCCCATCTCTACTAAAAATACCAAAAAAAATTAGTTGGACATGGTGGCACGTGTCTGTAATCCCAGCTACTCAGGAGGCTGAGGCAGGAGAATTGCCTGAACCCAGGACACGGAGGTTGCAGTGAGCTGAGATCGCGCCATTGCACTCCAGCCTGGGTGACAAGAGCGAAACTCTGTCTCAAAAAATAATAATAATAATAATAATGGAGGCTACGGGCAGACTAAACCAATACGTAGTACACACAATCATACTTCAGCCCAAAGAAAATTGCCACCTATTGTATCCACCATGTGTCAGGCATTGGGCTGGGCACTTGAGTTTATTTATCTCATTTAAGAACCAAAAGAGGCCCAGCATGGCGGCTCACACCTGTAATCTGAACATTTTGGGAGGCCGAGGTGGGCTGATCACCAGAAGTCGGGAGTTTGAAACCAGCCTGACCAACATGAAGAAACCCTGTCTCTACTAAAATATATAAAAATGGCCGGGTGCGGTGGCTCAAGCCTGTAATCCCAGCACTTTAGGAGGCCGAGGCGGGTGGATCACGAGGTCAAGAGATTGAGACCATCCTGGTCAACAAGGTGAAACCCCGTCTCTACTAAAAATACAAAAAGTAGCCGGGTGCGGTGGCTCAAGCCTGTAATCCCAGCACTTTGGGAGGCTGAGGCGGGTGGATCACGAGGTCGAGAGATCAAGACCATCCTGGTCAACATGGTGAAACCCCGTCTCTACTAAAGATACAAAAAATTAGCTGGGCATGGTGGCACGTGCCTGTAATCCCAGCTACTCAGGAGGCTGAGGCAGGAGAATTGCCTGAGCCCAGGAGGCGGAGGTTGCAGTGAGCCGAGATCGCGCCATTGCACTCCAGCCTGGGTAACAAGAACGAAACTCCGTCTCAAAAAAAAAAAAAAAAAAAAAATACAAAAAGTTAGCTGAGCATGGTGGTTCGTACCTGTAATCCCAGCTGCTCAGGAGGCTGAGACAGGAGAATTGCCTGAACCCAAGAGGCAGAGGTTGCGGTGAGCCGAGATCATGCCATTGCACTCCAGCCTGGGTAACAAGAGCGAAACTCCGTCTCAAAAAATAAACAAATAAATAAATAAATAAAAATTAAAAAATAAAAATTTAGCTGGGCATGGTAGTACATGCCTGTAATCCCAGCTACTTGGGAGACTGAGGCAGGGAAATCGCTTGAATCTGGGAGGTGGAGGTTGCAGTGAGCCTAGATCATGTCAGTGCACTCCAGCTTGGGCAACAAGAGCAAAACCTTGTCTCAGAAAAAAAAAAGAACCAAAAAAGGACAGGTACAGAGGCTCACATGTGTAATCCTAGCATTTTGGGAGGCTCAGGCGGGCAGATCACTAGGTCAGGAGTTCGAGACCAGCCTGACCAACATGGTGAAACCCCATTTCTACTAAAAATACAAAAATTATCTGGGTTTGGTGGCGAGTGCCTGTAATTCCAGCTACTTAGGAGGCTGATGCAAGAGAATTGCTTGAACCCAGGAGGGGGAGGTTGTACTAAGCCAAGATCACGCCACTGCACTCCAGCCTGGGTGACAGAGCGAGACTCCTTCCCCCCGCCCAAAAAAGAAAAAAGAACCAAAAGAGAGTGGGGCACATTGGCACATGCCTGTAGTTCCAGCTACTTGGTAGGCTGAGGTGGGAGGATCACTTGAGCGCTGGAGTTTGAGCCCAGTTCAGGTAATTAATGCTGCAAGACCCAGTCTCTAAACAAACAAACAGGAAAAAAAAAAAGACCATGCGCGGTGGCTCACGCCTGTAATCCCAGCACTTTGGGAAGCCAAGGCGGGCAGATCACGAGGTCGGGAGTTAGAGACCAGCCTGACCAACATAGTGAAAGCCCATCTCTACTAAAAATATAAAAAATTAGCCAGTAATTCCAGTGATCCCAGCCGAGATCGCGCCATTGCACTCCAGCCTGGGTAACAAGAGCGAAACTCCGTGTCACAAAAAAAAAAAAAAAAAAAAAAATTAGCTGGGCATGGTGGCACATGCCTGTAATCCCAGCTACTTTGGAGGCTGAGGCAGGAGAATGGCTTGAACCAGGGAGGCAGAGGTTGCAGTGAGCCAAGATCACGCCATTGCACTCCAGCCTGGGCAACAAGAGTGAAACTCTGTCTCAAAAAAAAAAAGAAAAGAAAGAAAAGAAAAAAAAAAAAAGAAACACTGGAAGAGAAGAAGGTTTGAGGCTTTTTGTTGTTTTTTATTTTTGAGACAGAGTTTCGCTCTTGTTACCCAGGCTGGAGTGCAATGGCGTGAACTTGGCTCACCACAATCTCAGCTCACCGCAACCTCCGCCTCCTGGGTTCAGGCAATTCTCCTGCCTCAGCCTCCTGAGTAGTTAGGATTACAGGCACGTGCCACTATGCCCAGCTAATTTTTTTGTATTTTTAGTAGAGACGGGGTTTCACCATTTTGACCAGGATGGTCTCATCTCTTGACCTTGTGATCCACCCGCCTCGGCCTCCCAAAGTGCTGGGATTACAGGCTTGAGCCACCGCACCTAGGCTCTGAGGTTTAAAATAATGACAAACAGGCCAGGAGCAGTGGCTCACACCTGTAATCCCAACACTTTGGGAGGCTGAGGCAGGAGAATTACCTGAAGTCAGGACTTCGAGACCAGCCTGGCCAACATGGTAAAAGCCCATCTCCACTAAAAATACAAAAATTATCTGGGCATGGTGGCCCACGCCTATACTCCCAGCTACTCGAGGCTGAGGCAGGAGAAGTGCTTGAACCCAGAAGACAGCGGTTGCAGCGAGCAGAGATCCCACCACTGCACTCCAGCCTGGGCAACAAAAGGGAGACTACATCTCAAAATGGTAAATAAATTAAAAGTAGTATTTACATCATTGCACTAATTTGCTGTAGGAGACAGTTACCTGACTCATCAACAGCCATTATCTCTTATTCACAGCCAACTAAATGTAAAAGGTAAAGCAATTCTGTGTAAGTGCAAAGCCCATGTCTGAGGATAGCAATCATTTTAACAGTAGGACTTGCTAACCTAGTAGCAGCCTGCTATAAACTTATAAACCATTAAAATTAAACCCATAAGCCGGGCGCGGTGGCTCAAACCTGTAATCCCAGCACTTTGGGAGGCTGAGACGGGTGGATCACAAGGTCGAGAGATCGAGACCATCCTGGTCAACATGGTGAAACCCCGTCTCTACTAAAGATACAAAAAATTAGCTGGGCATGGTGGCACGTGCCTGGAATCCCAGCTACTCAGGAGGCTGAGGCAGGAGAATTGCCTGAGCCCAGGAGGCGGAGGTTGCGGTGAGCCGAGATCGCGCCATTGCACTCCAGCCTGGGTAACAAGAGCGAAACTCCGTCTCAAAAAAAAAAAAAAAAAAAAAAAATTAAACCCATAAACCATGAAAACCAAATGCTGTCAAAAAATTGTAACAACAAATACAAAATAAAATAATGGATGCCAGGCACGGTGGTGCATACCTGTAAAACCAGCTCTTTGGGAGACTGAGGTAGGCAGATTACTTGAGCCCAGGAGTTTGAGATCAGCCTGGACAACATGATGAAACCCCATCTCTAAAAAAAATAAAATATTAGCCCAGTGTGGCCATCTGTGCCTGTGGTCCAAACTACGCTGGAGGCTAAGGTGGGAGAATCACTTGAGTCCTGGAGCTTGAGGCTACAGTGAGCCAAGATGGTACCACTGCACTCTACCCTGGGCGAAAGAGTGAGCAGAGTTAGACCCTGTCTCAAAAAATAATAATAAAATAAAATAATGGGAACTAAAACCTCAAGAAAGCACTTTTTTCTTTTCTTTTTTTTTTTTTTCTGAGATGGAGTCTTGCTCTGTTGCTCAGGGTGGAGTGCAGTGGCACCATTTCAGCTCACTGCAACCTCCGCCTTCTGAGTTCAAGCAATTCTGCCTCAGCTTCCTGAGTAGCTGGGATTACAGGTGCCCACCACCACGCCTGGCTAATTTTTGTATTTTTAGTAGACACAAGCTTTCACCATCTTGACCAGGCTGGTCTTGAACTCCTGACCTCATGATCCACCCACCTTAGCCTCCCAAAGTGCTGGAATTACAAACATGAGCCACTGTGCCCCTCCTTTTTTGTTGTTGTTTTTGAGACAGAGTCTTGCTCTGTCGCCCAGGCTGGAGTGCAGTGGCACAGTCTTGGCTTGCTGTAAACTCCGCCTCCTAAATTCAAGAGATTCTTGTGCCTCAGCTTCCCGAGTAGCTGGCATTACAGGTGTGTGCCACCATGCCTCGCTGATTTTTGTTTTTTTTTTTTTTTTTTTTGAGACGGAGTTTCGCTCTTGTTACCCAGGCTGGAGTGCAATGGCACGATCTCGGCTCACTGCAACCTCCGCCTCCTGGGCTCAGGCAATTCTCCTGCCTCAGCCTCCTAAGTAGCTGGGATTACAGGCACACGCCACCACGCCCAGCTAGTTTTTGTATTTTTAGTAGAGACGGGGTTACACTATGTTGACCAGGATGGTCTCGATCTCTCGACCTCGTGATCCACCCGCCTCGGCCTCCCAAAGTGCTGGGATTACAGGCTTGAGCCACCGCGCCCGGCCTGATTTTTGTATTTTTAGTAGAAACAGGGTTACACCATGTTGGCCAGACTGTTTTTGAACTTCTGGTCTCAGGTAATGCACCTGCCTCAGCCTCACAAAGTGCTGGGATTACAGGCTGAGGCACCACAACCAGGCTCATTTTTCATACAGATGATTCGGAATATTTTTTTAGATTATCACTAAAAGAAAAATATTATATTCAACCGTTCTCAGAGAAGACTTGAATTCTCCAGTTTACAAGGATTCAATTTACAAAATTATATTTGAATTTACAGAGGCCTACAAATACCAATTTCAGAAACAGTCTTTCTTTTTTTTTTTTTTTTTTTTTTTTGAGGCGGAGTTTCGCTCTTGTTACCCAGGCTGGAGTGCAATGGCGCGATCTCGGCTCACCGCAACCTCCGCCTCCTGGGTTCAGGCAATTCTCCTGCCTCAGCCTCCTGAGTAGCTGGGATTACAGGCACGTGCCACCATGCCCAGCTAATTTTTTGTATTTTTAGTAGAGACGGGGTTTCACCATGTTGACCAGGATGGTCTCGATCTCTCGATCTCGTGATCCACCCGCCTCGGCCTCCCAAAGTGCTAGGATTACAGGCTTGAGCCACCGCGCCCGGCTTCAGAAACAGTCTTATTAAGGATGATCTGTTTGTTAAAATTGAATACAACTGGCCAAGTGCGGTGGCTCACGCCTGTAATCCTCCCACTTTGGGAGGCTGAGGCGGGTGGATCACCTGAGGTCAGGAGTTCAAGACCAGCCTGGCCATTTTTGTGAAACCCCATCTTATCAAAAAAAAAAAAAAAAAGCCAGGTGCGGTGGCTGAAGCCTGTAATCCCAGCACTATGGGAGGCTGAGGCGGGTGGATCACGAGGTCAAGAGATCGAGACCATCCTGGTCAACATGGTGAAACCCCGTCTCTACTAAAAATACAAAAAATTAGCTGGGCATGGTGGCGCATGCCTGTAATCCCAGCTACTCAAGAGACTGAGGCAGGAGAATTGCCTGAACCCAGGAGGCGGAGGTTGTGGTGAGCCGAGATCATGCCATTGCACTCTAGCCTAGGTAGCAGAAGTGAAACTCCGTCTCAAAAAAAAAAAAAAAAAAAAAAAAAAAAAAATTGAATACAACTGAAAGTAACAGATAAACTGCAAATAACAAGCTTAACCAATTAGAGGATTAATTTTTCCCAGTTAGCAAGTTGACAGGGCCAGGGTGCAGTGGCTCACAATTGTGAGCCCCCCTTTGGGAGACCAAGATGGGAAGATCATTTGAGCCCAGGAATTTGAGACCAGCCTGGGCAACATAGGGGGACCCATCTCTGTAAAAAATTAAACAAACAAAAAATAGCCAAACATGATGATGCATGCCTGTTGTCCCAGCTACTTAGGAGGCTGGGGTGAGAGGACTGCTTGAATCCAGGAGGTTTTTTTTTTGTTTTTTTTTTTTAGACGGAGTTTTGCTCTTGTTACCCAGGCTGGAGTGCAATGGCGCAATCTCGGCTCACCGCAACTTCCGCCTCCTGGGCTCAGGCAGTTCTCCTGCCTCAGCCTCCTGAGTAGCTGGGATTACAGGCACATGCCACCATGCCCAGCTAATTTTTTTGTATTTTAGTAGAGAGGGGGTTTCACCATGTTGACCAGGATGGTCTCGATCTCTTGACCTTGTGATCCACCCGCCTTGGCCTCCCAAAGTGCTGGGATTACAGGCTTGAGCCACCGTGCCCGGCCTATACACTAGTTTTAACAGGGAAGGGGAAGCAAACATTTTACAAAAGCAGAGAAAGCAAAAGGTTAAAAGATTAACTGATACATGAGAAATAAAACAGTGCCAGGTGTGAGGAGTAAAGCTGCCATGGAAGACAACTTATAGATAATGGGGTCTCTGGGCACTCCCTGCACCTGCATTTCCAGGCTCTGCTGATACTACTTCACTTGGCTTATTATTAACGAACGCATTCCTGGGTGCCCAGTGTCAGCCTGACCCAGCTTTATACTATAGTTACATCCTCAATGTGGAGAAAATAACTAAAATGAAGAAGCCAAGATGGAGTCTGTCCTGCTCAAGAAGCTAACATAAAGCCTGAACAGCTTTTAGTCTGGGAAAGGGAGAATTAGTTTTAGCTGGCAGAAAGCAGGTTATCACAGTTTAGGCCACAGTGAGCCATTAGTGAGCCTCTGCACTCCAGCCTGAGCAATGCAGCAAGACCCTGTCTCAAAAAAAAGAAAAGCAGTCTGGGCCTGGTGGCTCATGTCTGTAATCCTAGCACTTTGGGAGGCTGAGGCAAGCAGATCACCTGAAGTCAGGAGTTCAAGACCAGCCTGATCAACATGGTGAAACCCTGTCTCTACTAAAAGTACAAAATTAGCCAGGCATGGTGGCACATGCCTGTAATCCCAGCTGAGGCAGGAGAATCACTTGAACCAAGGAGGCAGAGGTTGCAGTGAGCTGAGTTCGCACCATTGCACTCCAGCCTGGGTAACAAGAGCAAAACTCCAACTCAAAAAAAAAAAAAGCAAAACAAAGTGATAAAAAGCAAGTAAGGCCAGGCACGGTGGTTCAAACCTGTAATCCCAGCACTTTGGGAGGCCAAGGCAGGCAGATTACTTGAGGTCAGGAGTTCAAAACCAGCCTGGCCAACAGGGTGATACCTCGTCTCTACTAAAATTACAAAAAAAAAAAGCTGGGCATGGTGGTGGGAACCTGTAATCCCAGCTACTCGAGAGGCTGAGGCCTAAGAATCGCTTGAACTGGCCGGGCGCGGTGGCTCAAGCCTGTAATCCCAGCACTTTGGGAGGCCGAGGCGGGTGGATCACAAGGTCCAGAGATCGACACCATCCTGGTCAACATGGTGAAACCCTGTCTCTACTAAAAATACAAAAATTAGCTGGGCATGGTGGCGCGTGCCTGTAATCCCAGCTACTCAGGAGGCTGAGGCAGGAGAATTGCCTGAACCCAGGAGGCAGAGGTTGCGGTGAGCCGAGATCGCGCCATTGCACTCCAGCCTGGATAACGAGAGTGAAAACTCCGTCTCAAAAAAAAAAAAAAAGAATTGCTTGAACCCGGGAAGCAGAGGTTGCAGTGAGCCAAGATCACATCCCTGCGCTCCAGCCTAGGCTACAGAGCAAGGCTATGTCAAAAAAAAAAAAGCAAGCAGACAGCTGTTGCAAGTATGTTAAGCTCCACAGAGACTACACCAGGGCAAGTGAGAGCCTGACAGGCACAGGGTGACTCTGTGCTTCACTGAGGAAAAATAAATAAACATGAACAAAGGAGATCCTCAGAAACCTAGAGCCAAAATGTCATCATATGCATTCTTTGTGCAAACTTGTTGGGAGGAACATTAAGTTCCCAGAAGCTTCAGTCAGCTTCTCAGAGTTTTCTAAGAAGTACTCAGAGAGGTAGAAAACTGTGTCTGCTAAAGAGAAAGGAAAATTTGAAAACATGGAAAAGGCAGACAAGGCCCATTATAAAAAAGAAATGAAAACCTAAATCCCGGCTGGGCGCAGTGACTCACACCTGAAATCCAAACACTTTGGAGGCCAAGGCGGGCGGATCACCTAAGGTCGGTGAGTTCAAGACCAGCCTGGCCATCATGGTGAAACCCCATCATCTTTTTTTTTTTTTTTTTTTTTTTTTTTTTTTTTTTTTTTTTTTTTTTGAGACGGAGTTTCACTCTTGTTACCCAGGCTGGAGTGCAATGGCACAATCTCGGCTCACCACAACCTCCGCCTCTTGGGTTCAAGCAATTCTCCTGCCTCAGCCTCCTGAGTAGCTGGGATTACAGGCACGCGCCACCATGCCCAGCTAATTTTTTGTATTTTTAGTAGAGACGGGGTTTCACCATGTTGACCAGGATGGTCTCGATCTCTTGACCTTGTGATCTGCCCGCCTCGGCCTCCCAAAGTGCTGGGATTACAGGCGTGAGCCACCGCGCCCGGCCTGAAACCCCATCTTAAAAAAGGAAAGAAAGAAAGAAAGAAAACCTAAATCCCTTCAGAGGGACAGCTTGGAAAATAAAAATTTAAAAAATGAAATTAAGAAAAAAAAAGGAAAACCGAAATCCCCCCTAAAGGGGAGACAAAAAGAAATTCAGGGATCCCAATGCACCCAAGAGGACTCCTTCAGCCTTTTTGTCATTCTGTTCTGAGTATTGCCCAAAAATCAAAGGCGAACACCCTGGTCTATTCACTGGTGATGTTGCAAAGAAACTGGGAAAGATGTGGAGTAACACTGCTGCAGATGACAAGTAGCCATATGAAAAGAATGCTGAGAAGCTGAAGGAAAAATAGGAAGTGGCTATTGCTGCATATCGAGCTAAAGGAAAGCCTGATAAAGCAAAAGAGGGAGTCATCAAGGCTGAAAAAAGTAAGAGAAAGAAGGAAGGGGAGAGAGATGAGGAAGATGAGGAGGAGGAGGAAGATGAAGATAATAAATTGATTCTATCACAGGTTTTTTTTTTTTTGTCTAAAAAGCATTTAATTACTACTTTTTTTTTTTTTTTTTTTTTTTTGAGACGGAGTTTCGCTCTTGTCACCCAGGCTGGAGTGCAATGGCGCGATCTCGGCTCACCGCAACCTCCGCCTCCTGGGTTCAGGCAATTCTCCTGCCTCAGCCTCCTGAGTGGCTGGGATTACAGGCATGCACCACCATGCCCAGCTAATTTTTTGTATTTTTAGTGGAGACGGGGTTTCACCATGTTGACCAGGTTGGTCTCGATCTCTCGACCTTGTGATCCACCCACCTCGGCCTCCCAAAGTGCTGGGATTACAGGCTTGAGCCACCGCGCCCAGCCACAAATTACTACTTTTTTTTTTTTTTTTTTTTTTGAGACGGAGTTTCACTCTTGTTACCCAGGCTGGAGTGCAATGGCGCGATCTCGGCTCACCGCAACCTCAGCCTCCTAGGTTCAGGCAATTCTCCTGCCTCAGCCTCCTGAGTAGCTGGGATTATAGGCACGTGCCACCATGGCCAGCTAATTTTTTGTATTTTTAATAGAGACGGGGTTTCACCATGTTGACCAGGATGGTCTCGATCTATTGACCTCGTGATCCACCCGCCTCGGCCTCCCAAAGTGCTGGGATTATAGGCGTGAGCCACCGCGCCCGGCCAATATTATTTTTTAATTTTTTTAGAGACAGGGTCTTGTTCTGTTGCCCAGGCTGGAGTGCAGTGGCACGATCATAGCTCACTGCAGCCTGGAATTATCGGGTTCAAGCAGTCCTCTTACCTCAGCCTTCCGAGTAGCTGGGACTACAGATGGGTGCCACCATGCCTGGCTAATTAAAAAAAAATTTGTGGGCCGGGCGCAGTGGCTCAACCTGTAATCCCAGCACTTTGGGAGGCCGAGGCGGGTGGATCACGAGGTCGAGAGATAGAGACCATCCTGGTCAACATGGTGAAACCCCATCTCTACTAAAAATACAAAAAAATCAGCTGGGCATGGTGGCACGTGCCTGTAATCCCAGCTACTCAGGAGGCTGAGGCAGGAGAATTGCCTGAACCCAGGAGGCGGAGGTTGCCGTGAGCCGAGATCGCGCCATTGCACTCCAGCCTGGGTAACAAGAGCGAAACTCCGTCTCAAAAAAAAAAAAAAAAAAAAAAAAAGAATAAACTTTTTGCTGGGTGTGGTGTTGTGTGCCTGTAGTCCCAGCTACTTGGGAGACTGAGGCTGGAGGATCTCTTGAGTACAGGAGTTCTGGGCTGTGTAGTGCGCTATGCCGATCGGGTGTCTGCACTAAGTTCAGCATCAATATGGTGACCTCCCGGGAGCCGGGGACCACCAGGTCGCCTAAGGAGGGGTGAACCTGCCTAGCTCGGAAACGGAGCAGGTTAGAACTCCCGTGCTGATGAGTAGTGGGATCGCGCCTGTGAATAGCCACTGCACTCCAGCCTGGGCAACATAGCGAGACCCCATCTCTTAAATAAATAAATAAATAAATAAATAATTTTTTTTTGCCTGGGTGCAATGGCTCACACCTGTAATTCCAGTGCTTTGGGAGGTCAAGGCAGGTAGATCACAAGGTCAGGAGTGTGATATCATCCTGATCAACATGGTGAAACCTTGTCTCTACTCAAAATACAAAAAATTAGCCAGGTATAGTGGCAGACACCTGTAATCCCAACTACTTGGGAGGCTGAGGCAGGAGAATCACTTAAACTGGGGAGGCAGAGTTTGCAGTGAGCCGAGACCAAGCCACTACACTCCAGCCTGGGCAGCAGAGTGAGACTGTCTCAAAAAAATTAAAAAAATAAAATAAAATTTTGGGGGGCTGGGCGCGGTGGCTTATGCCTGTAATCCCAGAATTTTGGGAGGCCAAGGTGGATGGATCACCTGAGGTCGGGAGTTCGAGACCAGCCTGACCAACATGGAGAAACCCTGTCTCTACTAAAAATACAAAATTAGCCAGGCACGGTGGTGCATGCCTGTAATCCTGGCTACTCAGGAGGCTGAGGCAGGAGAATCGCTTGAACCCCGGAAATGGAGGTTGCCCTAAGACAAGATTGAGCCATTGGGCTCCAGCCTGGGCAACAAGAGTGAAACTCTATCTCAAAAAAAGAAGAAGAAGAAACTTTTATAGAAAAGAAAAAAAATCATACAGTGGCTCATCATCTCCTAGCCCAGAATCCTAAATCCCACCAGAGTTGTCCCTTTGGTCTTTGTTCTACTCTAAATTCTGGAATTAAATCAACTGATTTAAAAAAAGAAGAAAGAGGCTGGGCGCCGGTGGCTCAAGCCTGTAATCCCAGCACTTTGGGAGGCCGAGGCGGGTGGATCACGAGGTCGAGAGATCGAGACCATCCTGGTCAACGTGGTGAAACCCCGTCTCTACTAAAAATACAAAAAATTAGCTGGGCATGGTGGTGCGTGCCTGTAGTCCCAGCTACTCAGGAGGCTGAGGCAGAAGAATTGCTTGAACCCAGGAGGCGGAGGTTGCGGTGAGCCGAGATCGTGCCATTGCACTCCAGCCTGGGTAACAAGAGCGACACTCTGTCTCAAAAAAAAAAAAAAATAAAATAAATAAATAAATAAATAAAGAAGAAAGAAAGGAAATCAGGTTCCCAAAGCCCAGCACTAGCAGAGCTCAGACAAGTTACATTTTTATCCTAATGAAGTAGGAAGGGCACCACTACCTACCCAGCACCTGAAGCGTTTAACCTTTATTCACATTCTGCCTAGAGAAGGAAGCCAGGTTGCAATGCAGAGATACAGTTCCTGAACTCTCTTGAGGCTGAGGCAGGGCTAGAGAAGAAATCTCTACCCCCACGTCAGGCTTGTGACCAGCCTCCTCCCTCATCTTGCGCAACCTTGATCCAGGGGCAGGAACTGGTAAATTGGCCTTTGGAAGCCATAGGACTTTGATCTTCAGAGCTCAAGAGAGCTGGTGCCAAACCCACTTTTAGTAACCCTGTAGTTTTTTTCCCCCCACTTAACAACATATCAAAGACATTTTTTCCACAACAATACTTACATATATACTTTATCCTTGTTGTGACTGTATTTACCACATGAATGCACAACAATTTATTTTGGTTATTCTCTTCCTACAAACATTTAGGTAATATGTTTTAATTTAATTTAATTTTTTTATATTAAAAAAGAGACAGGGTCTCACTATGTTGCCCAGGCTGGTCTTGAACTACTGGTCCCAAGAAATCCTCCAATCTCAGCTGGGATTACAGGCATGAGCCACCACGCTCAGCTGATTTGGATAATTTAAACAACACAGTAAACAGCCTTGTCACTTTTCTATTATTTCCTTAAATTAAGTTCCTTACAATTACTGAATCAGAGGAATGCACATTTAACATTTTATACATATTACCAAATTACCTTATATGGATGTTTTCTTTTTTTCTTTTTTCTTTTCTTTTTTGACAGCAAGGATTTGAGTTACTAAGATCTGGTTTTCTTTCTTTCTTTTTTTTTTTTTAATAGAGATGGGGTCTCACTATGCTGCAGCCCAGGCTGGAGTGCAGTGGCTATTCACAGACGCGATCCCACAACCAATCAGCACAGGAGTTTTGACCTGCTCCGTTTCTGACCTGGGCTGGTTCACTCCTCCTTAGGCAACCTGGTGGTCCTCCGCTCCCAGGAGGTCACCATATTGATGTCAAACTTAGTGCAGACACCCAATCAGCATAGCATACTACAGCCCAGAACTCCTGGGCTCAAGCTATCCTCCCACCTCAGCCTCCTGAGTAGCTGGGACTACAGGCATGCGCCACCATGCCCAGCCTTATATGTATGTTTTCTTTTTCTTCCTCCTACTTGTATTTTGAAGTATATATATTTAAATTTTTTAGTAATTTTTTTTATTTTGAGACAGGGTCTCTCTTTGTCACCCAGGCTGGGTGTGCAGTAGCACGATTATAGTTCACTGTAACCTCTAACTCCTGGGCTTCAATGATCCTCCCACCTCAGCCTCTCAAGTAGCTGGGACTACAGGTGTATAACACCTCTATTTTCGTAGAGACAGGGTCTCACAATGTTGCCCTAGCCTTATGTGAACCTCCCACCCTTTTTTTTTTTTTTTTTTTTTTGGATGGAGTTTCAGTCTTGTTGCAGGCTGGAGTGTAATGGCGCGATCTTGACTCACCACAACCTTCGCCTCCCAGGTTCAAGCAATTCTCCTGCCTCAGCCTCCCAAGCAGCTGGGATTACAGGCATGCGCCACCATGCCCGGCTAATTTTGTATTTTTAGCAGAGATAGCGTTTCTCCTTGTTTCTTTTTGGTCAAGCTGGTATTGAACTCCCAACCTCAGGTGGTCTGCCTACCTCAGCCTCCTAAAGTGTTGAGATTACAGGAGTGAGCCACCCACCTTTATTCCACCCCACCGTTTTTTTTGGTTTGTTTGTTTGTTTGTTTTTTGAGAAGGAGTCTCGCTCTGTCACCTAGGCTGGAGTGCAATGGCACCATCTTGGCTCACTGCAACCTCCTCCTCCTGGGTTCAAGTGATTCTTCTGCCTCAGCCTCCTGAGTAGCTGGGACTACAGGCAAGCACCACCATGCCCGGCTAATTTTTGTATTTTTAGTAGAGACAGGGTTTCACCATATTGGCCAGGCTGATCTCAAATTCCTGACCTAGTGATCCGCCCACCTCAGCCTTCCAAAGTGCTGGGATTACAGGCCTGAGCCACTACACCTGGCCCTATGCTCCCTTCTTATCAAAACACATGTAGTTCCTGGTATGTAACATCCTGCTTCTTTCTTCCACAATTTGGCACATATTATCAGTTCCTCTGCTCAGACTACCCATTCTCTAGCTTCCTTTAGCTCCCTTACCAACAATAGTTTATTTTTCCAAAACACTCCTGGTACATGGTAGATATCACTAAATGTCTGTCAGTTGAATGAATAAATCAATCACTTCTACCCACTTTTAGCACAGACGAGCCTCTGTGGGTAAAATGTGCAATAGAAGATCATAAAATTAGGAAATGCAGTTGACAGGGGAAATCCGCACCACCATATGACAGGCTGTCTACTTCCTTCAGTGGTTATTCCCTTGCCTACCAGCCCTAGTCCACACCACTTCCTCCTCTCCTCGCCACCCCCGACTTTCCAGCCCAGTCCTCCATTGGTTTCAGTTGGCTGCAGCCTCCTTTCCACTTTACTGCATCATTGATCTGTGTAACTGCCCGGATCTAACTGATTGATGTCCTGATATAACTATAGCTTCTATGCCAACAGCTGTAGCTCTACATAATCATGTGTATGCATATACATGTGGGAATGTGCTTGCCTGGGTGCATGAGTGTATATGTGCATGCCCAAGAGAGAAAAAGAGAATCCAACCCTGTGCAGAGTTCTCTTACTCTATTCTGGAGTCCTGTGTCTGTCAGGCCTGGGTAGCAGTTTTCAGCAGTTTTACTGGAAGGGGTAGGAGAAGAGAGGGAACAGTTTTCCTATTTCAGTCTAGCTTGTAGCAACCTATTTTTAATACAAATAATAATCATTACCACTCACTAAATCTCTACGTACCACCAGCCACTTTACATCCAATGTTTAATTTAATCCCCAAACAGCTCAGAAAAGTAGGTACTGGCCACCTTGGTGGCTCATGCCTATAATTCCAGCACTTTTGAGAGGCCAACGTAGGAGAATAACTTGAGCCCAGGAGTTCGAGACCACCTGGGCAATATAGTAAGACCTTGTCTCTACAAAAAATAAAATTAGCTGGGCATAATAGTAGACACCTGCAGTCCCAGCTACTTGGAAGACTGAGGTGGAAGGATTGCTTGAGCCTGAGAGGTCGACACTGCAGTGAACCATGATCATGCCACTGCACTCTAGCCTAGATGATAGAGCAAGACCCTGTCTCAAAAAAATATATAAATAAAACATATTTTAAAAACTAAGAATTGACTGTGCGTGGTGGCTCACGCCAGTAATCCCGGCACTTTGGGAGGCCAAAGTGGGCAGATCGTGAGGTCAAGAGATTAAGACCAGCCTGGCCAACATGGTGAAACCCCATCTCTACTAAAAAATACAAAAATTAGCTGGGTGTGGTGGCACGCACCTGTAATCCCAGCTACTCGGGAGGCTGAGGCAGGAGAATAGCTTGAACCCAGGTGGCGGAGGTTGCAGTGAGCTGAGATTGCGCCACTGCACTCCAGCCTGAGAGACAGAGTGAGACTCTGCCTCAAAAAAAGAAAAAACCTAATAATTTTGCTTTAGTGTATAATCAGGAAAAAAAACAATGAAATGGTTCTGAAGACCAAGTAACTCTGGTGGGATTGGAGCTCAGATCCTAAAGGATGAGGTAGCTAACTGCATGATGCAGTCCCCGGGGCCCGGTGCCAGCCTTGCTGGCCCTCAGAAGCCATTTGAATGGGACCACAGGATTCGAGGGGATTGACAGGGAGAATAATGCCTCAGTGCGCAGGCCCAGGGCCATTTCCAGTAGCTACCTGGGTAGGGACTTTCACTATTTGGGAGAAAAGGAGTCAGGTCTTGTCAAGTTGATTTCTGAGCTGGCCAGAGTTTAGGAATGATTCTCCTTAATAAGGGATTCGAAGGAGCTTAAATGTGTTCCTTAAATGTGCGCTCATTACAATGTCACTAGAAGGTCCGATAAAGTCAAGATCTTGTTCAGGTCCCCTTATCGCCTTTCTTTGCATATGGGTCCTCTGGGAACCTGAACTCTATTATTCATTCACACTCAGACAGCCTAGCCTACAGTAAGCAGGAAGCAAACAAGTCACTAGATTAGCCCCAGGATGAACTTGGAGACTTGGACAGCAGGTATTTATTTCCTCACCCTTTCCACCTGGCCGCATTCCTCTTAGGGTCTAGAAACTCCTGCCAAATGCTAAAACACTCATGAGGGGCGCTGAGAACTTAACCTTTCCCTCCTTCCTGCCTAGTTGTCCAGAAAGGGATGCTCCCTTCTCCTTCCTAGACAGCTCCTCTGATTTTCTGGTTCAGCTTCATCTGGTTCAGCCTCCTTCTCTTGTGCCACACAAGGCCACCCCTGCACACATACATCTAGGTATGCATTCTGCCTGTTGTTCTACATTAGCTCCTCTGGACTGTGAACCTTGAAGGCAGAGGACAAGGCTGGTTCATTTTTTTTTTTTTTTTTTCTTTTTGAGACGGAGTCTCTCTCTGTCGCTCAGGCTGGAGAGCAGTGAATGATCTTGGCTCACTGCAACCTCCACCGCCTGAGTTCAAGCAATTCTCCTGAGTAGCTGGGATTACAGGCACCTGCCACCATACCTGGCTAATTTTTGTATTTTTTGGTTTTTTGTTTTGTTTTTTGTTTTTCCATCTGATTTATTTCTTCACATTACAGCCTACTTTGCATATCAGCCCACACATAACAGATGGTAACTCTGGAATGGGTGGGTCTGTGCCATTGACCCAGCACAGCTGTGAGGGTGATGACAGGCAGGTTAACAGGTGCGCACAGAGGGGCTTTCTTTTAAACTGGAGTTCAGATTAGATGATTTGGATCCACAGAGCTCATTCAGTGCTCCGTGTTCTGGTGGCTTCCCTTGATTTCTAATAAAAGCTGTAGACTGAGCCACTCAGTTCCACATGGCTGGGGAGGTCTCAGGAAACTTACAATAAAGGTGGAAGGCACCTTTTCACAGGGTGACAGGAGAGAGAATGAGTGCCTAATTTTTGTATTTTTAGTGGAGATGGGGTTTCATCATGTGGACGAGGCTGGTCTCAAACTCCTAACCTCAAGTGATTCTAGCACCTCAGCTCCCAAAGTGCTGGGATTACAGGCATGAGCCACCATGCCCAGCCAAGGCTGGTTCATTTTTGGCCCCAGTGAAAGGATTATGGCATAGTAAATGCTAAGTAAATGTTAGCCAAATGCATTATTTCCCCCAATTCTTTTTTTTTTTTTTTTTTTTGAGACGGAGTTTCACTCTTGTTACCCAGGCTGGAGTGCAATGGCACGGTCTCGGCTCACCGCAACCTCCTCCTCCTGGGTTCAGGCAATTCTCCTGCCTCAGCCTCCTGAGTAGCTGGGATGACAGGCACACGCCACCATGCCCAGCTAATTTTTTGTATTTTTTGTATTTTTTTTTTTTTGAGACGGGGTTTCACTCTTGTTACCCAGGCTGGAGTGCAATGGCACGATCTCGGCTCACCGCAACCTCCACTTCCTGGTTCAGGCAATTCTCCTGCCTCAGCCTCCTGAGTAGCTGGGATTACAGGCACACGCCACCATGCCCAGCTAATTTTTTTTGTATTTTTAGTAGAGACAGGGTTTCACCATGGTGACCAGGATGGTCTCGATCTCTTGACCTCATGATCCACCCGCCTCGGCCTCCCAAAGTGTTGGGATTACAGGCTTGAGCCACCGCGCCTGGCCCAATTCTTTCATTTTTTCCTTTTCTTTTTTTTTTTTTTTTGAAACAAAGTCTCACTCTGTCACCCAGGCTGAAGGGTAGTGGCATGATCTCAACCCACTGCAACTTTTGCCACCTGGATTCAAGCTATTCTTGTGCTCATGGTCATGCTCACATTTCCCACATAGTGAAAAACTCTCCCTCCATCTGCATCAAGCCACTACTAACCCATTACGTTTTTTCCTCTAATTTTTTTTTTTTTTTTTTGGAGACAGGGTCTCGTTGTAGACTAGGCTGCTGTGCAGTGGTACAATCACAGCTCACTGAAGCCTCCACCTCCCAGGCTCAGGTGATCCTTCTACCTCAGCCTCCCAAGTAGCTGAGGCCACAGGTGTGTGCCACTACACCCAGCTAATTTTGGTATTTTTTGGTAGAGATGGGATTTCACCATGTTGCCTAGGCTGGCCTTGAGAACTCCTGGGTTCAAGTGATCTGCCTGCCTTGGCCTCCCAAAGTGCTGGAATTACAGGCACAAAGCCATTGTGCCTGGCCTTTACTATATCCTTGAGAAGTCCTTCCCCTTATTCTCCAAGTCTTCCTCTCCTGCTCATTCCTAAATTCAGGTCATCTGGCTCAGGATTAACCATTCCACGGAACGAGCTCTCCACATTGGTCACCAGTGATCTTCATGTCAACCAAATCCAAAAGTCTCTGCTGTGGATATAAGACAACATGACTATAAAGAGTATGGTAAATAGTGGATGCTCGATAAAATGCTGTTCTTATATTCTTATTTGCACTCTTCTGTTTGTTGTTGTTTATTATTTGTTTATTTATTTTTGAGATGGAGTCTTGCTCCATTGCCTAGGCTGGAGTGCAGTGGTGCCATCTTGACTTACTGCAACTTCCACCTCCCAGGTTCAGCAATTCTCCTGCCTCAGCCTCCCAAGTAGCTGGGAATAAGGGTGCATGCCATCATGCCCATCTAATTTTTGTATTTTTAGTAGAGATGGGGTTTCACCATGTTGGCCAGGCTGGCCTCAAACTTCTGACCTCAGGTGATCCGCTCGCCTCGGCCTTCCAAAACGCTGGGATTACAGGTATGAGTCACCACACGCAACCTGTTGGTTTGTTTTTAGACAGGGTCCTGAGTAAAAAAAATTTGAGGGGATTCTGAGGCCCTTTTTTGCCTCAGCTCGCCTGCACCTATGTGAATAAACAGCCATGTCGCTCACACAAAGCCTGTTTGGGGGTCTCTTCATTCAGAGCATGCATTTTAACATTTGGTGTGGGAAACCCAGGACAGGGGTACTCCTTTAGGGAGAATAGCCCTTTCCTTGTTCCTGCTCTCCCTCTGTGAAGAGACCTACCTGAGACCTCAACACATCAGACCAGCAGCTGGCGCTTAGTGTGCCGAACAGCTCTCTTGCCACCGGCAGATCAGGTAAGAAGTCTCTCCTCCTTTCTCTCTCTTTTCCTTTAGAGAACGGCCTCTCTCTCTTTTTCTTTAAATCCTTCTTCTTCTAGGTAGAGAAAAGGAGACAAATGTCTCCCTCTTTCTCTCTCTTTTCCTTTAAATCTTTCTCCTTCTAGTAGAAAAAAAGAGACACTCTTTATCCATATGGAGCCAAAGGAGGCAAGTCTTTCCCTCTTGCTCAAAAACTATTACTTCAGTCATGGACTCAGGAAGACAAGACTCTTCCCTTGGTGTCTGGTCAATTGCAGGGACACCTGCCTTGATCACTCACTCACATTACAGTCCAGGAATCAGTCAGGGATGCCTACTGAATGAACCAATAAATTTACTTCCTGTCAAAGAAATAAAAAAGAATTTGAGGGGAAAAAATAAGAAACAAGGTTTTGCTCTGTTGTTCAGGCTGGAGTATAGTGGCATGATCATGACTCACTGTAGCCTCAAATTCCTGGGCTCAGGCAATCCTCTCACTTCAGCCTCCTAAATAGCTGGGACTACAGGTATACACTACCATGCCCAGCTAATTTTTAAATATTTTTATAGAGATGAAGTTTCACTATATTGCCCAGGCTGGTCTTGAACTCCTAGGCTCAAATGATCCTCCCTCCTCAGTCTTCCAAAGTGCTAGGATTACAGGCATAAGCCACTGTGGCTGGCCTGGTTCTTTTATGTTTTGTTCTTGTTTTTGTTGTTGTTTGTTTTTTGAGACAGAGTCTCACTCTGTTGTCCAGGCTGGAGTGCAGTTGCGTGCCTCACCCTAACTAACCTCCGCCTCCCAGGTTCAAGTGATTCTTCTGCATCAGTCTCACAAGTAGCTAAGACTATAGTCTTGCGCCACCATGCCCGGCTAATTTTTGTATTTTTAGTAGAGACAGGGTTTCACCATATTGGCCAAGCTGGTCTCAAACTCCTGACCTCGGGATCTGCCCGCCTTGGCCTCTCAAAGTGTGGGGATTACAAGCATTAGCCATTGTGCCTGTCCCTTTGTGTTTGTGTATAGAGACAAGGCTTCACTATGTTGCCCAGACTGGTTTCAAACTCCTAAGCTCAAACAATCTATCTGCCTCAGCCTTCCAAAATGCTATGATTACAGGTGTGAGCCACTGCACCTGGCCTGGTTCTTTTATTTATTATTATTATTATTATTATTATTATTATTATTTGAGACGGAGTCTTGCTCTGTCACTGAGGCTGGAGTGCAGCGGCCCCATTTCAGATCACTGCAAGCTCCGACTCCAGGTTCAAGCAATTCTCCTGCCTCAGCCTCTTGAATAGCTGGGATTACAGGCACACACCATCATACCCAGCTAATTTTTTGTATTTTAAGTAGAGATGGGGTTTTATCATGTTGCCAGGCTGGTCTTGAACTCAGGTGATCTGCCTGCCTTGGCCTCCCAAAATGCTGAGATTACAGGCATGAGCCACCGTGCCCAGCCTATTTTATTTATTTTTTTGAGACTGAATCTTGGTCTGCTGCCTAGGCTGGAGTGCAGTAGCACGATATTGGCCCACTGCAATCTCTGCCTGGGTTCAGGTGGTTCTCTTGCTCAGCCTCCCAGGGCATGTGCCCCACAACCGGCGATTTTTTTTTTTTTTTTTTTTTTTGAAGACAGAGTCTCACTCTGTTGCCAGGCTGGAGTGCAGTGGCGCAATCTCAGCTCACTGCAACCTCTGCCTCCCAGGTGCAAGCAACTCTCCTGCCTCAGCCTTCCGAGTAGCTGGGACTACAGGTGCATGCCATCACGCCCAGTTAATTTTTGTATTTTTAGTAGCAACTGGGTTTCACCATGTTGGCCAGGATGGTCTTGATCTCTTTTTTTTTTTTTTTTTTTTTTTTTTTGAGACGGAGTTTCGCTCTTGTTACCCAGGCTGGAGTGCAATGGCGCGATCTCGGCTCACCGCAACCTCCGCCTCCTGGGTTCAGGCAATTCTCCTGCCTCAGCCTCCGGAGTAGCTGGGATTACAGGCACGCGCCACCATGCCCAACTAATTTTTTGGTCTTGATCTCTTGACCTTGTGATCCGCCCGCCTCAGCCTCCCAAAGTGCTGAGATTACAGGGGTGAGCCACTGTGCCTGGCCATTTTTGTGTTTTTATGAGATATGGGATTTCACCATGTTGGCCAGGCTGGTCTCAAACTCCTGACCTCAAGTGATCCACCCTCCTTAGCCTACCAAAGGGCTGAGATTACAGGCATGAGACACCGTGACTGGCCCTGACCTGGTTATTTTAAATCATTCTTTTCTTCTCTCTCTTTCCGCTTCTCATAAAATCAATATAGTTTTAGCTTGTTTCCCTAGAAAACCAGAACTGAAGGCAAAGCTTACATGCTAAGGACTTGATGGGAGGTGTAATCTCAGAACAAGAATGAGAGAAAAACAGAAATGAACCAGGGAAGAAGGGAAAGAAAATAACAGGTGGTGTGTCACAGACCTAGTTATAGCCTCATAAGAAGACAGCTAAGCACTCAGTTACATAGAACTGAGAGGCTATATGAAACCACTATTTGTATGGTGTCTGGGGACCGTGTTTTAGGGTCAACAAAGGCCAACTATCTGTTGGCTCTTTCCATCTTTCTCATTGGTTACTTTCCTTATACCCAATGACACATTAACTCCCTGACATTTACAGGTTTTGTTACCTAGCTCCTCCAGACAGCCTGGGGAGACTGATCCCAATTCTCACAGTAAGTGCTTCAGCTTACTCTGGAAGTAGTAAAAGTGGCAAGTCTCTTTGTGGAACTGGTTAAGTCAGATACAAGTGCCATAGTTGCTGCAGCTCCTGTTATAGCAGGTGCAATAAAGAAAGTACAGAAGTCCGGTCCACACACTTGGTGAGGTTGGGACAGACTACCGCATCAGGAGATGGGACAACAGTGATGACTGGGGCTCTCCACTGAGTAAGCGGCTGAGGCCTACAGCAGGTGAGTCCCAGTGAATCTGGAGAGGTACTAAACTTAGAACCCATTATACTAGCTGTTCAAAACTTAATACTGAAGGGTGCAGAAGCAGTTGCTGAACAAAAAGAAAATAAAAATAAAAATAAATAAATACTGAAGGGAAAGCAAAATAACCTACACTTCCATTGATCACATGCAACTGTGGTAATTAGTTTGGTATGTTTCCATCTAGTCTTTTTCCCTATACATACAGGTTTTTCTTTTTTTTTAATTTGAAATATTTCTCTCTCTCTCTCTCTTTTTTTTTTTTTTTTTTTTTTTTTTTTTTTTTTTTTTTTTTGAGGCAGAGTTTCACTCTTGTTATCCAGGCTGGAGTGCAATGGCATAATCTCGGCTCACTGCAACCTCCGCCTCCTGGGTTCAGGCAATTCTCCTGCCTCAGCCTCCTGAGTAGCTGGGATTACAGGCACGCGCCACCATGCCCAGCTAATTTTTTGTATTTTTAGTAGAGACGGGGTTTCACCATGTTGACCAGGATGGTCTCGATCTCTTGACCTCGTGATCCACCCACCTCAGCCTCCCAAAGTGCTGGGATTACAGGCTTGAGCCACCGCGCCCAGCCTCTTTTTTTTTTTTTCCTTGAGACAAGGTCTGATTCTGTCACCCAGGCTGGAGTGCAGTGGCACTATTGTGGACAGCTCAATGGGGACGCTCAGACTCAAGTGATCCTCCCACCTCAGCCTCCTGAGTAGTTGGGACCACAGGCACACACCACCATGCCTTGCTTTTTCTTTCTTTTTTTTTTTTTTTTTTTTTTTTTTTTTTTTTTGGCACAGACAGGATCTTGCTATGTTGCCCAGGCTGGACAACAACTCCTGGACTAAAGCAGTCCTCCTGCCTAGGATCGCCAAAATGCTGGGATTACAGGCTGAGCCACCACGACCAGCCAGAGTCTGAGTGGTTTTGTTTGTTTGTTTGTTTGTTTTGAGACAGAGTTTCATGCTTGTTGCCCGGGCTGGAATTCAATGGTGCAATATCAGCTTAAGGCAACCTCCGCCTCCCAGGTTCAAGCAATTCTCCTGCCTCAGCCTCCCAAGTAACTGGGATTACAGGCATGCATCACCATGCCTGGCTAATTTTGTATTTTTAGTAGAGATGGGGTTTCTCCATATTGTTCAGGCTGGTCTCAAACTCCTGACCTAAGGTGATCCACTCACCTCAGCCACCCAAAGTGCTGGGAATACAGGCGTGAGCAACTGCCAAGTCTGAGTGTTTTCATGAGAATGGCGTAATAGGTTAGACATTTGGTCCACCAGGACATCACTTATTTGGGGGAGACAGTAGGGGATAATGGGGGTGGGGAAATGGGAAGCGTGGCACTGGGGGAGCAAAGGTGTGGGGAAAAGCAGAGCCAAACTGAGGTAACCCGGCATCTTGCCCATTCCTGCCAAGGAAAACACATAAATGCAAGACCTCTCCATTCAAACAGCACAGGCGATTTCAAATCTCAGATCTGTCATTTAATTAATACCTGTGTGACTTTGGGAAAATTATAAATAGCTTTATCCTTGCTGAGACTGTCCAATCTGTAAAACAGATCACGAATACTTTCCTCACAGGTTTACGGCGTGCTGGTAATATCTATATCTTCATCTCGATGGCAGTTACATTGCAAAAAATAACAGTAATAGAACTGTATACATTTAAGATTTGTACATTTTCTTTCCTCCTGGATGTAGAATAGAAAAAAAAAAAGATTTGTGTATTTTCTGTATGTATGCTATACTACCATTTTAAAAGGCTTGTACGGAATAAAATAATATTCCTTTTCCAGTGTTATTGTGAAGATTCGATAAGATCATATTAAGTGTTAAGCACAGGGCCTGGCACATAACGTGCTGCACGGGTCCATGGTCCAGACAGAAGGGGGACCCAGGCACTTTCCAGCGTCTGGATCTGTAGACCCGACGTGTTCTCTATTCTGGCCAACCTTCAGGTTGCAGCTGCTCTCTGGGCCTGTTTGCTTTAACTAAATGTAAAGCGGCCAACTTAGGTGAACTTTGGGAATCCAGCCAACATGACTTTAGGGAGAGTATGGAGCCAGGGATGGCATTGTGGATCCGGAGGTCGGAAGCCAGAACCTGCAACGTGGCATCTGCGACTCTACTTCCCCCGGAAAAGCGCCAGCAATTGCGCCCAGGCGCGCGGTGCAATGTGGGCCAGCAAGAGGCGCGGCTGGCCCCGCCCTCCGGACCGCCCGCGAGGCCAGCGCCCCCTGCCTCATTACGCTAAGAAGTTCTCCAGACCCACGCGGCGGAGTGAGTGACCCTGTTCCGGCCAGTTCGACCTCGAGGATCCAGAGGTGAAGACGGCACTACTTCCCCGCTCTGGCTTCCATCCGCTTCAGGTCCTTCCTATGGAGGCGGGGAAGGAGGTACACCCTGCGCGTGATCCTGGATGCCCGCCCCCTGCCCCTCCCTCCGGGTGGAGCTGCCTCATCACCGCCAGACTTAAGCTGAGGCCTGTTGGCTCTCTGGCAGGGTGTAGAACTGAGCCCAGGCCACACGATCCTGTTCACGCTCTGCGCTTGTGCCAAGGTGAGTTTCTCCTGCTGCTAGCCCATCTTTCTCCTGGAGAAGATAGCCTCGATCCTTTACTACTGAGATGTCAGCCCGTGGGGTTGAGCGAAGAGCGCAAGGCACTGGAGGGGACGAGAGTTGGTTTCCGATTTGAGCTCCTGTTTTTCTCTGTATGATCTTGGCTAACTTACCAGTTTCTCTGAACCTCAGTTTCCTCACCGATAAAATGAGTTCCTACATTAGAGCTGTAGCAAGAACTGAGATAAACCTTTGAAGGCACACAGCGCATGCTAGGTGATTTATAAGTTTTAATTGCCATCTTTTTGTTTGCTCATCTACGTCCTTTTTCCAGACGCTCGGGCTTTCTTATGCAGGTGCAGGGATGCCTCTCAGCAGTGGCCAGAAGTGAGGATAAAATTGCCTTGGGTCTGAGAAACTCCGACACGTTATTCTGTTGCCCCAGGACTCTGTTAAAGTGAGACACAGATCAGAACCTTCACTGGATGAGGCTACTGTTAATTAACTCTTCCTCTTCAGATCGTTCATATTCAGGGCTGCGGGTCTGTTACTTTTCCAAGGTTTGTTTCCTTATCTGTAATAAAGGAGCAATCTCAGTATGATTCTATCTGGTCCATTGGGATTTTTTTGCCGAATATAGTAAAGTGCTTTTATATTCTCCAAGAGGATTATTTCCAAGTTTTCCAAGAAGTAAAGGAAGAGGGTGACAGAGGCAGTGACTTCCTCAAATGTCCTTCCAGCTGGTCAAACTCCACCTGTCAGGCCGGGCGCGGTGGCTCAAGCCTGTAATCCCAGCACTTTGGGAGGCCAAGGCGGGTGGATCATGAAGTCAAGAGATCGAGACCATCCTGGTCAACGTGGTGAAACCCCGTCTCTACTAAAAATACAAAAAATTAGCTGGGCATGGTGGCGCATGCCTGTAATCCCAGCTACTCAGGAGGCTGAGGCACGAGAATTGCCTGAATCCAGGAGGCGGAGGTTGCGGTGAGCCGAGATCGCGCCATTGCACTCCAGCCTGGGTAACAAGAGCGAAACTCCGTCTCAAAAAAAAGAAAAACTCCACTTGTCAAGATCTCTTCCCCCATTAGCCGTGTGTGTGTGTGTGTGTGTGTGTGTGTGTGTGTGTCTGTGTGTGTGTGTACATTGTATGTGTATATGTTTGTATGGGACAGATACTCTAGGAGTGAGGGGTTCAGGCAGGTGACAGCTCAGACCTCAAGGAGTAGCCGGGTTTGTGGGGTAAATTTATATATAAACAGAAAAATGCAGTGATGTGCACATGCTATCAGTACATGGAGGTAGCCATCCATTTATTTATTTATTTTCTTTTCAGAGATGGATGGGGGTTTCTCGCTCTGTTGCCCAGGCTGAATCCTTGCTCATTGCAGACTAAAACTTCTGGGTTCAAGTGGTCTTGCCCTCTCAGCCTCCCTTTGGACTAGAAGCACATGCCACTGTGCCCAGTTAATTTTTAAAAATTAAAAAAAAAAAAAATCTGCCTAACAAGCAGACTCAAAGAATTTATTTATTTATTTATTTTTGTAGAGACAGTTTCTCCCTTTGTTGCCCAGGTTTCAAGTGATCCTCCTGCCTCAGCCTGCCCAGGTGCTGAGATTACATGTATAAGCCACTGCACCTGGAAAGGAGCCAGAAATGTAAAGTGCTAGCTTAAGGATGAGCAGTAGTTAACCAGGCAAAGGAAGGGTTTGGGGAAGGAAAGTGTGCGGACACCTAGAGTCAGGTAAGTGGTGCAACCCTGTTGAGGGTTCAGAGTCTGGAATACAGTCTATCATGAGGAGGTGGTGAAATGAAGAAGATAGGACACAGGTTTCGAGGAGCCTGGAATTTATCCTGAATCCAGGGGAGAACTCCTAGAAGGGTTTGAGAGCGGGAGTCACATGGTTGGATCTGGTGATGGACTGTGGGAAGAGGAACCACATTAGAAGCCAAGATCTGTGGTTTAAGTAAACAGTAATGGTCAGCTGGGCACAGTGGGTCATGCCTGTAATCCTAGCACTTTGGGAGGCGAAGGCAGGCAGATCACCTGAGGTCAGGAGTTCCAGACTAGCCTGGCCAACATGGCAAAACCCTGTCTCTACTAAAAATACAAAAAGCAGCTGGGTGTGGTAGCACACACCTGTAATCCTAGCTACTCAGGAGTCTGACGCAGGAGAATCACTTGAACCCAGGAGGCAGAGGTTGCAGTGAGCCAAGATCATGCCACTGCACTCTAGTCTGGGCAACAGCAAGACTTGGTCTCAAAAAAAAAAAAAAAAAAACGCTGGGTGCAGTGGCTCACACCTGTAATCCCAGCATTTTGGGAGGCTGATGCGGTTGGATCACAAGGTCAAGAGATCAAGACCATACTGGCCAACATGGAAACCCTGTCTCTGCTAAAACTACAAAAATTAGCTGGATGTGGTAGTTTGTACCTGTAATCCCAGCTACTTGGGAGGCTAAGGCAGGAGAATCGCTTGAACCAGGGAGTTGAAGGTTGCAGTGAGCCAAGATGGTGCCACTGCACTCCAGCCTAGTGACAGAGTGAGTCTAAAAAAAAAAATACAATATATGCTGGGCCTAGTGGCTCACGCCTATAATTTCAGCACTTTGGGAGGCTGAGGCAGGTGGATCACCTGAGGTTGGGAGTTCAAGACCAGACTGACCAACATGGAAAAACCCCATCTCTACTAAAAATACAAAATTAACCGGACCTGGTTGCACATGCCTGTAATCCCAGCTACGTGGGAGGCTGAGGCAGGAGAATCACTTCAACCGGGAACCAGAGGTTGCTGTGAGCTGAGATCATGCCATTGCATTCCAACCTGGGCAACAAGAGCAAAACTATGTTTCAAAAAAAAAAAAAAATACAGTATAACACCTATTTACCTAGCATTTAGCATTTATACTGTATTAGGAATTATAAGTATTCTAGAGATGATTTAAAACAGGCGTCCCCAAACTTTTTACACAGGGGGCCAGTTCACTGTCCTTCAGACCGTTGGAGGGCCGCCACATACTGTGCTCCTTTCACTGACCACCAATGAAAGAGGTGCCTCTTCCTGAAGTGTGGCGGGGGACCGGATAAATGGCCTCAGGGGGCTGCATGCGGCCCGCGGGCCGTAGTTTGGGGACGCCTGATTTAAAATGTACAGGAACATGTACTTGGGTTATATGCAAATACTGTCCCATTTTATATAAGGGACTGGAGCATCCCAGGATCTTGATATCTAAAGGGGTCTTGGAACCAGTCTCCTGTGGATACCAAGGGATGAGTATACAGAAAGAAGAGCATGGGATGAATATACAGAAAGAAAAGCATGGGTCAGGCCTTGTGCAAGGTGCTTTAGATATAGTATCTCTTGAAATATCAGAACTAAGTGTCAAATAGCCTTAACTGTTTCCTCTGCACTCTACTACTGGATTTGATGAGTACAGTGTTGGACATGGTGAATCTCAGGTGCCTGTGGAACATACTAGTGGAGAGGTCCAGAGGGCACTGAATATACAGAACTGGGGTGGGAAGAATCAAAGCTTAAGGTGATAATTGAAGACACAAATTGCCTGAACCCAGGAGGGGGAGATTGCAGTGAGCTGAGATCATGCCACTGCACTCCAGCCTTGTGACAGAGTGCGACTCTGTCTCAAAAAAAAAAAAATAAATAAAACCACAAAAATTAGCCGGTTGTGGTGGCGTACGCCTGCAATGCCAGCTACTTGGGATGCTGAGGCAGGAGAATCACTTGAACCTGGGAGTGGGAGGTTGCAGTGAGCCAAGATCACGCCATTGCACTCCCGCCTGGGCGACAAGCGAAACTCCATCTCAAAAAAAAAAAAAAAAAAGATATCATGAGAGTTTTTGAATGCTGCCAGAGGTCCAGGTAGGTAGTTCATGACAAGCTCAGAATCTGGAATCTATTAATGCATGGCTAGTCTGGAAAGCACTAGTATTAAGCAGAAGATGAGGAAGTCAAGAGCTGGCTGAGGATGACTTTCTGTCCTAAAGAAAAACATCTATGTGGCACCTTCATTCTTAGGAAGCTCTTGTTCTTTGCAGATCTCCTCCTACCTCTTTTACCCCTGTCCCCCAAGCCTCATCCCTTTTGGTGTTCAGTTTCACCAGCAAAAGAAAGGGAGAAGCAAGATTCAGGTTTCTTCTTCCTTTTCTGCTTCACCCAGGGTGTTGTTGAAGCTCCCACCCCAGGTGTAATTTCAGAACCTTCTCATGTGTGGTGGGTAATCTGTGAGAGGCCAACAGGTCATTGGGCATTAAGCCCAGGAAACCAGCCTTAGACCTTGGTGGCAGCAGGCCACCAGGTTCCTCTTGTCAACTCCAGACTTGCTTGCTTGATTCCTTAGAAATTTGTGTCCTTGGCCAGGCACAGTGGCTCATGCCTGTAATCCCAGCACTTTGGGAGGCCAAGGCGGGTGGATCACCTGAGGTCAGGAGTTCGAGACCGGCCTGGCCAACATAGAGAAACCCTGTTTCTAAAAAAAGAAAAAAAAAAGAAATTTGTGTCCCTGAGAAGTTTGATTATAAAGAGATGCTCAGATTGAACAGTTTTGATTTTGTTTTAGCAGAAAAGAGTGGTTTCCAATCAAGTTATACTACACTATGAAATTCTTGGCTGGATGTAGTGGCTCACGCCTATAATCCCAGCACTTTGGGTGGTGGAGGCAGGCAGATCACCTGAGGTTGGGAGTTCGAGCCCAACCTCGTCTCTACTAAAAATACAAAATTAGCCTGGTGTGGTAGCACGTGTCTGTAATCCCAGCTACTCGGGAGGCTGAGGCAGGAGAATCACTTGAACCCAGGAGGTTGCAGTGAGCTGAGATCCTGCCACTGCACTCCAGCCTGGGCAACAATAGCCTAACAACATGTCAAAAAAAAAATAAAAATTCCTGGGTCAGAAGTATCAGGAAAGACAGTGTTGGTGTATTGGCTTTACTCACAACTTGGCTTTTTTTTCTTTTCTTTTTTTTTTTTCTTGAGATGGAGTCTCACTCTGTAGCCCAGGCTGTAGTGCAGTGGTGTGATCTCAGCTCACTGCAACCTCTGCCTTATGGGCTCAAGCAATTCTGCCTCAGCCTCCCAAGTAGCTGGGATTACAGGCATGCACCACCATGCCTGGCTAATTTTGGTATTTTTAGTAGAGATGGGGTTTCACTATGTTGGCTAGACTGTTCTCAAACTTCTGATCTCAAGTGATCCACCTGCCTCAGCCTCCCACAGTGCTGGGATTACAGACGTGAGCCACTGTGTCCAGATTAACTTGTCTTCTTTGAGACAGGGTCTCGCTCTGTCTCCCAGACTGGAGTGCAGTGACATGGTCTCAGCTCACTGCAGCCTCGACCTCCTGGGTTTGGGCGATTCTCTGGCCTCAGGCTCCTGAGTAGCAGCTGGGATTACAGATGAGCACCACCACAACTGGCTGATTTTTTTTTTTTTTTTTTTTTAATAGACAGAGTCTTGCGCTTTTACCCAAACTGGAGTGCAGTGATGCGATCTCGGCTCACTGAAACCTCCGCCTCCCAGGTTCCAGCAGTTCTCCTGCCTCAGCCTCCCGAGTAGCTGGGACTACAGGCATGTGCCACCATGCACCCGGCTAATTTTTGTGTTTTTATTACAGATGGGGTTCTTTTTTTTTTGAGACGGAGTTTCACTCTTGTTACCCAGGCTGGAGTGCAATGGCGCGATCTCGGCTCACCGCAACCTCCGCCTCCTGGGTTCAAGCAATTCTCCTGCCTCAGCCTCCTGAGTAGCTGGGATTACAGGCACGCGTCACCATGCCCAGCTAATTTTTTGTATTTTTAGTAGAGACGGGGTTTCACCATGTTGACCAGGATGGTCTCGATCTCTTGACCTTGTGATCCACCCGCCTCGGCCTCCCAAAGTGCTGGGATTACAGGCTTAAGCCACCGTGCCCGGCCAAAAGATGGGGTTTTACCATATTGGTCAGGCTGGTTTCAAACTCCTGACTTTGTGATCCGCCTGCCTCAGCCTCCCAGGCATGAGCCACTGCGCCCGGCCACAACTTGTCTTATTACTTACTCTATCCTATATCCTTTTAGATCCTAGAAACTAAAATTATATTTATAAAGATATTATTGGCAATTAAATCAGTCCCAAGAATGATATTCATGGTGCTGATGAGATCAAGGGAAAAGGTTGTATCTATCTTATTGGCTGTTTGCATGAACATTTTCTCTCCTTTCTCTTTCACTTGGATAACTCCTGTTCATTTATTCTTTAGGACTTGACTCAGGAAGAAATGGCCTCCAAGAAGCCATCCTAGCAAGGTTACTCTTTTCTTGCCATTCTTGTGCAGCTTTTGTGCAGAGTTTGATCAAATCTCTTAATCACAATGTACTAATATCATCTGTTTCCATTACAAGACCATAAACTGAAAGAAGGCAGGGACCCTATTTCAATATGTTTGTCTCTTGGGTTTTTTTTTTTTTTTTTTTTTTTTTTTTTTTTTGAGACAGAGTTTCGCTCTTGTTACCCAGGCTGGAGTGCAATGGCGCGATCTCGGCTCACCGCAACCTCCGCCTCCTGGGTTCAGGCAATTCTTCTGCCTCAGCCTCCTGAGTAGCTGGGATTACAGGCACGCACCACCATGCCCAGCTAATGTTTTGTATTTTTAGTAGAGATGGGGTTTCACCATGTTGACCAGGATGGTCTCGATCTCTTGACCTCGTGATCCACCCACCTCAGCCTCCCAAAGTGCTGGGATTACAGGCTTGAGCCACCGCGCCCGGCCCTGTCTCTTGGGTTTAACACAAAATTAGAACATTCAATTTACTGACTAAATGAGCATTTTTGGGCCATTTGGAGACTTCCTATTTTCATAACTCTCCAGAGGGGGAGGCTCTAGTTACCTGCTTTGCTTGGTTGGAAATTTACTTGTATCGGCCGGGTGTGGTGGCTCACACCTGTAATCCAAGCACTAAGGAGGCCAAGGTGGCCAGATCACCTGTGGTCAGGAGTTCGAGACCAGCCTGACCAACATGGTGAAACCCTGTCTTTATTAAAAAAAAAAAAAAAAAAAAAAAAAAAAAGAAAGGAAATTTACTTCTGTCTAATTTGTCATTTTTCTGCTATACTGAAGTCATGTATATAGTTTCTCCTTCCTGGAAAGACTTCTTCTTCTTGACTGTTGGGAATTCTTTTTTTTTTTTTTTTTTTTTTTTGAGACGGAGTTTCACTCTTGTTACCCAGGCTGGAGTGCAATGGCGTGATCTCGGCTCACCACAACCTCCGCCTCGTGGGGTTCAGGCAATTCTCCTTCCTCAGCCTCCTGAGTAGCTGGGATTACAGGCATGTGCCACCATGCCCAGCTAATTTTTTGTATTTTGAGTAGAGACGGGGTTTCACCTTGTTGACCAGTATGGTCTCGATCTCTTGACCTCGTGACCCACCCGCCTTGGCCTCCCAAAGTGCTGGGATTACAGGCTTGAGCCACCGCGCCCGGCTGACTGTTGGGAATTCTTTTTTTTTTTTTTTTTTTTTGAGACGGAGTTTCGCTCTTGTTACCCAGGCTGGAATGCAATGGCGCGATCTCGGCTCACCGCAACCTCCGCCTCCTGGGTTCAGGCAATTCTCCTGCCTCAGCCTCCTGAGTAGCTGGGATTACAGGCACGTGCCACCATGCCCAGCTAATTTTTTGTATTTTTAGTAGAGACGGGGTTTCACTGTGTTGACCGGGATGGTCTCGATCTCTTGACCTCGTGATCCACCCGCCTCGGCCTCCCAAAGTGCTGGGATTACAGGCTTGAGCCACCGCGCCCGGCAGCTGTTGGGAATTCTTAAAAGCCAATGTCAATGTTTCTTTGTCCTTGCCCTTTTCTGTAGCACATCATACATGTTTCTATTGTGAGGCGTAGTGCATATCTTCTTATAGGTTTGTGTTTATTTGCCTTTTCTCCATTAGCTCCTCCTTAGATCCTTGGTTTTGCCGCTTCTTAGCTGTAGATTTGGAGCAAATAACTTCAGTTTCACTTTTTTTTTTGAGCTGGAGTCTCACTCTGACACCCTGACTGGAGTATAGTGGCACAATTTTGGCTCACTGCAACCTCCGCCTCCCATGTTCAAACAATTCTCCCACCTCAGCCTCCAGAATAGCTGGGACTATAGGCGCATACAACTACACCCAGTTAATTTTTGTATTTTTTGGTAGAAACAGAGTTTCACCATGTTGGCCAGGCTGGTCTCTAACTCCTAACCTCAAGTGATCTGTCTGCCTTGGCCTCCTTACATACTGGTATTACAGGCATTTGCCACTGCACCCAGCCTAACTTCACTTCTTTGAGTCTATTTTCTCATCTAAAAAATTAAAGATCTGGACATGGTGGCTCATACCTGTAATCTGAGAGACTCAGGGTACTGAAGTACTTGGATAGCCTAAGGCCAGAAGTTCAAGACTAGCCTGGGCAACCTAGCCATACCTCATCTCTAAAAAAATTTTAAAACATCCTATTGGCTGGGCTTGGGGGCTCACACCTGTAATCCCTAGCACTTTGGGAGGCCGAGGCAGGTGGATTGCCTGAACTCAGGAGTTCAAGACCAGCCTGGACAATATGGTAAAACCCTATCTGTACTAAAACATAAAAAAATTAGCTGGGCGTAGAGGCATGCACCTGTAGTACCAGCTACTAGGGGGGCTGAGGAAGAATTGCTAGAATTGGGGAGGTGGAGCTTACAGTGAGCCGAGATTGTGACACTCCACACTCCAGCCTGGGCAACAGAGGGAGACTCCATCTCCAAAAAAAAAAAAAAAATCCAGTTTTGGTGGCATAGGCATATAGTCGCAGCTACCTGGAAGGCTGAGGCAGGAATATCACTTGAGTTTAGGAGTTCAAGGATGCAATGAGCCATGATCACACCACTCTACTCCAACCTAGGAGACAGGAAAAGACCCTGACTCTAGAGGAGAAAAAGATATACCTTCCCTGTAGGAGCCCACTCAGACCTACCAGCATGGCTGATCAGACCTCTGTGAGAGGTACTTAGAGAATCTCTGTAGTTCTGACAACCTCCTGGGAACATTCATTTCATTCTCAGAGAAGTGGCCCCCCTCCTGGGCCTATTCAATTACCTGGTCTCACTTTCTTTCATAATGGTCTTTGTCTGCCTTACACTGGCTTGAGACCTTATTAAGTCAAGACTGGGTACTTTGGTGTGGCCACTCTGCTTTCGTTTTTAGATAATGCAGTTTGTTTTTTGTTTTGTTTTGTTTTGTTTTTTGAGACAGAGTCTCATTCTTGTTGCCCAAGCTGGAGTGCCGTCTTGGCTCACTACAACCTCCCCCTCCTCGGTTCAAGCTATTCTCCTGCCTCAGCCTCCCAAATAGCTGGGATTACAGGCATGCACCACCACGCCCATCCAATTTTGTATTTTTTTAGTAGAGATGGGGTTTCTCCCTGTTGGTCAGGCTGGTCTCAAACTCCTGATCTCAGGTGATCTGCCCACCTTGGCTTCCTAGGTGCTGGGATTACAGGCATAAGCCACCGCGCCTGCCCTGATAGTACAGGTCTTTAACAGAGATCTGTAGCTTGGCACAAAGAAGGGCAGCCAGGCTGGTGGTCTGGTTAGTGTTCGTCCAGGACTTACTGGCCATGGTTGGTTTTGGGCACCCTGTCTCTACTGCCTTTGCTCACAGGCACATACATAACCACGTGTTTGTCCTCCACATCTGTCCCCTCTTCCCACCCCTTCCTGGCCCATGTTTTGCAGTAGTATTCTTTTTGAGACAGAGTCTTACTCTGTTGCCCAGGCTCGAGTGCAGTGATGTGATCTTGGCTCACTGCAACCTCCGCCTCCTGGGTTCAAGCGATTCTTGTGCTTCAGACTCCCCAGTAGCTTGGACTACAGGTATGCACCACCATGCCCAGCTAATTTTTGTATTTTTAGTAGAGATGGGGTTTCACCATGTTGGCCCAGCTGGTCTTGAACTCTTGACCTCTGGTGATCTGCCTGCCTCAGCCTCCCAAAGTGCTGGGATTACAGGTGTGAGCCACTGCATCTGGCTGCTTTACAGTATTCTTGAGAGTGGATATCTGAGACCTGAACAACAGCACTAACCCCTACACCATTCTCTTCCCATCTGTGTTTCAGAGGGCAATGGCGGTTTCCTGTGTTCTCCTGCACACTGGGCAGAAGATGCCCCTGATTGGTCTGGGTACCTGGAAGAGTGAGCCTGGTCAGGTGAGGGATGGGAGAAGAAAAAAAAACTTGTGGAGCCTCTGCCTGCATTTTTCTAGCAGCTCCAGCCCCATACTGCCCTTCCAGTAGGGATGACCCTGGAGAGCAATGGGAAGAGATAAGACAAGAGTACAGTTATACACCCTGGACTTCTCCAGCTGACTCAGAGTGGGCTGAGGGGCCCAGCAGGGCCAGGGCCATCGGAAGGACATCTTTCTCTAACTGGATCTGCACTGAGTGCTGTGGCAGACATGGGGCCCCTCTGTGACCATTCCTGTGCTATGACCCCTAATATGGCAGTTATTACCCTGTGCTGTGATCATGTCTCCTCTCCCACACTGGGCTCTTTGAGGGCTGGGCCTTTCTGTACTGCTCAGTCCAGAATTAGGCACAAAGCAGATGTCAAGATTTGAAGAAGAACTGGGTGAATTGTATAAACCAAAGGTCAGCAAGCTTTTTTTTTTTTCTTCTTGAGACAGGGTCTTGCTCTGTCGCCCAGGCTGGAGTTCAGTGGCATAATCTTGGCTCATGGCAGCTTTGACCTCCTGAACTCAAGTGATCCTCCCACCTCAGCCTCCTAAGTAGCTTGGGCAACTGGCATACACTAACATACAGGCCCAGCAAACTTTTTTTTTTTTTTTTTTTTTTTGAGACAGAGTCTCACTCTGTGGCCCAGGCTAGAGTGCAGTGGCATGATCTTGGCTCAGTGCAACGTCCGCCTCCTGGGTTCAAGCAATTCTTCTGCCTCAGCCTCCCACGTGCTGGAACTACAGGCATGTGCCACTATGCCTAGCTATTTTTTGTATTTTTAGTAGACTCAGAGTTTTGCCATATTGGCCAGGCTGGTCTCGAACTCCTGACCTCGTGATTCACCTGCCTCAGCCTCCCAAAGTGCTGGGATTACAGGTGTGAGCCACCATGCCCAGCCAGCAAACTTTTTTTTTGAGACTGAGTCTCACTCTTGCCCAGGCTGGAGTGCAGTGGTGTGATCTCCGCTCACTGCAACCTCTGCCTCCTGGGTTCAGGTGATCTTGTGCCTCAGTGTCCCAAGTAGCTGGGACTACAGTCATGAGCCACCACGCCTGGCTAATTTTTGTATTTTTAGTAGAGATGGGGTTTCACCATGTTGACAAGTGATTACCACAGGTGATCTATCTGCTTTGGCCTCCCAAAGTGCTGGGATTACAGGGGTGAGCCACCACCCCTGGCCACTAACTTTTTTCTAAAGAACAAGATGGGGTCGAGTGTGGTAGCTGATGCCTGTAATCCCAGCACATTGGGAGGCTGAGGCAGGAAGATGGCTTGAGCTCAGGAATTTGAGATCAGACTGGGCAACATATTGAGACCCTGTCTTTACAAAAATTTAAACAATGAGAACATGCCTGTGGTTCCAACTACTTGAGAGGTCTGAGGTAGAAGGATTGCTTAAGCCTGGGAAGTCAAGGCTGCAGTGACCTATGATCATGCCACTGTACTCTAGCCTTGGCAACAGAGCGAGATCATCTTAAAAAAAAAAAAAGTGGTCTGGGCACAGTGGCTCACATCTGTAATCCCAGCACTTTGGGAGGCAGAGGCAGGTAGATCACAAGGTCAGGAGTTCAAGACCAGCCTGGCCAACATGGTGAAACCCCGTCTCTACTAAAAATACAAAATATCGTGGTGTGGTGACATGCACCTATAATCCCAGCTACTCAGGAGACTGAGGCAGGAGAATCACTTGAACCCAGGAGGCAGAGGTTGCAGTGAGCCAATATCATGGCACTACACTCCAGCTTGGGCAACAGAGCAAGATTCTGTCTTGGAAAAAAAAAAGGTAGGCCGACGCGGTGGCTCACGCCTGTAATCCCACCACTTTGGGAGGCCGAGGCGGGTGGATCACGAGGTCAAGAGATCGAGACCATCCTGGTCAACATGGTGAAACCCCGTCTCTACTAAAAATTAGCTGGGCATGGTGGCGCGTGCCTGTAATCCCAGCTACTCCGGAGGCTGAGGCAGGAGAATTGCCTGAACCCAGGAGGTGGAGGTTGCGGTGAGCCGAGATCACGCCATTGCACTCCAGCCTGGGTAACAAGAGCGAAACTCCGTCTCAAAAAAAAAAAAAAAAAAAGAAAAGAAGGCCGGGCGCGGTGGCTCAGCCTGTAGTCCCAGCACTTTGGGAGGCCGAGGCGGGTGGATCACGAGGTCGAGAGATCGAGACCATCCTGGTCAACATAGTGAAACCCCGTCTCTACTAAAAATACAAAAAACTAGCTGGGCGTGGTGGCGCGTGCCTGTAATCCCAGCTACTTAGGAGGCTGAGGCAGGAGAATTGCCTGAGCCCAGGAGGCAGAGGTTGCGGTGAGCCAAGTTCGCGCCATTGCACTCCAGCCTGGGTAACGAGAGCGAAACTCCGTCTCAAAAAAAAAAAAAAAAAAAAAAGAAAAGAAAAAAGTTGATAATTGATTGACTCCTGGTGTAGACCTTTTTAGCTGATGGGAGTCTGGGAATGTAGACCTGCGTTCTTCTTTCTTTCTTTTTTTTTTTTTATTGAGATGGAGTCTCGCTCTGTAGCCCAGGCTGGAGCACAGTTGTGCGATCTTGGCTCACTACAACCTCTGCCTCCCAGGTTCAAGTGATTCTCCTGCCTCAGCCTCCCTAGTAGCTGGGACTACAGGCATGTGCCACCACAACTGGCTAATTTATTGTATTTTTATTAGAGACGGGGTTTCACCGTGTTAGCCAGGATGATCTTGATCTCCTGACCTTGTGATCTGCCCGCCTTGGCCTCTCGCCACCACATCCTACTGTAGACCTGCTTTCTTAGCATGGATGTAGCTATGAGATATGGCTCCTGCCTGGAATGGGGCATTTCCCCAGGGCTTTTTCCTTCTTCCTTGGAAATCTTGAGTCAGAGTGAAGAGAAGTCTGGGGATTAAGTTTGAGAGAAGCCCCAGCAGAGGACAGATTCTTCTGTCTGGGATTTAGACTGGTATTTGTGGTGTGCTTGGATGACATGTGCCTTTTTTCCCTTTTGCTTTCTTTCCTATAGCTGCCTAGGAGCCTGGAGTCAGGTTCCCTGTGCTTCAGGCAGGCACTTGACACAGCCTGGGATAAGTCTAGGACCTAGGTCAAGGCAGGGGTGGGAGCCAGAGCCAGGGCCAAGGTGGGGCATGGAACAGCAGGGGTTAGATATTAAGGGAAGTACATCTGCACCCAGGTGGGGATCTTGAATGCTATGCCAGGCATCCACAACAAGAGCTTTGGGTGCTTTAGTTCTGCTGCTGATGCCATGTTTCCAGTCTGGATTTTAGCAAAATTAACTGACCTATCATTCTACTTGACGCCTGTTTTCTTCTCTATCATTAGGGGGTTCTGGGTCCAGCTTCCAGCCCACTTATCTGCCTTCCTTAATCTTTTCCCCCTTCTCACCCCCTTGCTAGCCTGAGCTCCCAGAACTCCCAGAGTCTGTCTACATGAATCCCTGAGGGTCTTTCCCTGTGTGGCCTTGGCCTAGGAATTTTTTTCTTAAGTTTCTCTAACCAGCTCCTTAGAACTTGGAACTCATTTCCATGTTCTATACTTCTTTCTTTTTTTTTTTTTTTTTTTTTTTGAGACGGAGTTTCGCTCTTGTTACCCAGGCTGGAGTGCAATGGCACGATCTCAGCTCACCGCAACCTCCGCCTCCTGAGTTCAGGCAATTCTCCTGCCTCAGCCTCCTGAGTAGCTGGGATTACAGGCACGCGCCACCATGCCCAGCTAATGCTTTGTATTTTTAGTAGAGACGGGGTTTCACCATGTTGACCAGGATGGTCTCGATCTCTTGACCTCGTGATCCACCCGCCTCGGCCTCCCAAAGTGCTGGGATTACAGGCTTGAGCCACCGCGCCTGGCAAATTTTTACTTTTCTTTTTTTTTTTTTGAGATGGAGTTTCGCTCTTGTTACCCAGGCTGGAGTGCAATGGCACGATCTCGGCTCACCGCAACCTCCGCCTCTTGGGTTCAGGCGATTCTCCTGCCTCAGCCTCCTGAGTAGCTGGGATTACAGGCACGCGCCACCATGCCCAGCTAATGTTTTGTATTTTTAGTAGAGATGGGGTTTCACCATGTTGACCAGGATGGTCTCGATCTCTTGACCTTGTGATCCACCTGCCTCGGCCTCCCAAAGTGCTGGGATTACAGGCGTGAGCCACCGCACCCAGCCTTTTTTTTTTTTTTTAGACAGAGTCTTGCTCTGTTGCCCGGGCTGGAGTGCAGTAGCGTGATCTCAGCTCACTGCAACTTCAGCCTCCTAGGTTCAAGCAATTCTCCTGCCTCAGTTTCCTGAGTGAGTAGCTGGCATTACAGGCGTGCGCCACCATGCTCAACTAATTTTTGTATTTTTAGTTGAGACAGGGTTTCACCATATTGGTCAGGCTGATCTTGAACTCCTGACCTTGTGATCCACCTGCCTCAGCCTCCCAAAGTGCTGGGATTACAAGTGTGAGCCACAGCGCCTGGCCTATACTTCTTTTTTTCTGTCTATTTATCCATCTGTTTTCTGATTGAAAAATTTTTTTTAATTTTTAAAAAAATTTTTTGTTTGTTTGAGACAAAGTCTCGCTCTTGTCCTCCAGGCTGGAGTACAATGGCATGATCTCGGCTTACTGTAACCTCCACCTTCCGGGTTCAAGTGATTCTCCTGCCTCAGCCTCATGAGTAGCTGGGATTACAGGTGCCTGCCATTATATCTGCCTAATTTTTGCATTTTTAATAGAGACAGGGTTTCACCATGTTGGTCAGCCTGGTCTTGAACTTCTGGCCTCAGGAGATCCACCTGTCTCTGCCTCCCAAAGTGCTGGGATTATAGGCATGAGCCACCATGCCTGGCCTTAATTTTTTTTTAAAAAAAGGTGGAGAAAAAAATTAGCTGGGCATGGTGGCGCATGCCTATAATCCCAGCTACTCAGGAGGCTGAGGCAGGAGAATTGCCTGAACCCAGGAGGCAGAGGTTGCAGTGAGCCGAGATCATGCCATTGCACTCCAGCCTGGGTAACAAGAGCGAAACTCCGTCTCAGAAAAAAAAAAAAAAAAAAAAAAAAGGTGGAGTCTTGCTATGTTGACCAGGTTGGTCTTGAACTCTTGGCCTCAAGCAGTCTTCCCATGTCGGCCTCCCAAAGTGCTAGAATTACAGGTGTGAGCCGCTGTGCTCAGCCTGAAAAAAATATTTACTAAAGCCCTGTTTATGGTAGATGGTGGGAAAATATTATTAGTTTTTGCTAGACATTGCCGAGATGGCTTGAGTAGGAAGGCATCTTAGAGACTGACTAGAGTAGGGGCAGGGCAAAGGGTTTGGGGCCTCTGAACAGGCTTCTGGTTTCTTAGACTGAAACCATCTTCCTTTTTCTTTTTTTTTCTTTTTTTTTTTTTTGAGGTGGAATTTCGCTCTCATTGCCCAGGCCGGATTGCAGTGGCACGATCTCAGCTTACTACTACTTCCACCTCTTAGGTTCAAGCAATTCTCTTGCCTTAGCCTCCCGAGTAGCTGGGATTACAGGCGCATGCCATCACACCCAGCTAATTTTGCATTTTTAGTAGAGACAGGGTTTCACCAGATTGGTCAGGCTGACTTCCAGTTGGCCAGGCTGTTTTCAAACTCCTGACCTCAGGTGATCTGCCTGCCTCAGCCTCCCAAAGTGCTGGGATTACAGGTATGAACCACCGTGTCCAATCCATCTTTCATCTTTCACCTCCACTGCATGGAGGGCCCTGTTATATTTCTGACCCACCTCCTGCAACACTGACCTTGGGGTGGCGACATTAGAATGCGGAAACCAACAAAGCTGAAACCTCTGCTTCTTTCACCTGGCAGGTAAAAGCAGCTGTTAAGTATGCCCTTAGTGTAGGCTACCGCCACATTGACTGTGCTGCTATCTACGGCAATGAGCCTGAGATTGGGGAAGCCCTGAAGGAGGACGTGGGACCAGGCAAGGTAAGGACTGGAGTTGTCAAGAGAGGTGGAATAAAAGAACTCAGAAGCTGAAGCTGGGGCTGGGGCCCAGCTGGAGGGAATCTGGCATCAGCTTCCTTCCAGTTCCTCTCTCAGAGTTGAGGGTGGGTGAGACCAGGTGCTCGTGGCTCTCCTCACTGTGGGCTCTGCACCCTGCACTAGGCAGTGCCTCGAGAGGAGCTCTTTGTGACATCCAAGCTGTGGAACACCAAACACCACCCCAAAGATGTGGAGCCTGCCCTCCGGAAGACTCTGGCTGACCTTCAGCTGGAATATCTGGACCTGTACCTGATGCACTGGCCTTATGCCTTCGAGTGAGCCTTCCCAGAGCCTCATCTGGGGAATCGGGGTGGAACAGGATGGTGTTAGTAACTTACTATAAGTCACAGCAGCAAAGCAGGATAGGAACACTCATCTGTGTGGCAAGCTGAGGAGCTTGACATGGAATCTGAGCCTCTTCTGCTACTGCAGCTTAGTGGAACTACAGGAGTTTAACTCTAGAAAAAGGAAGAGAGCCTCACATGGCATGTACCCTAGGATGTATGCCTGTAACCCTCCTGCTCATTTATTCATGCAGGAAAGGTGCTGACCTTTCTGTTGAGCACCTAGAGTTACAGTAATAAGTAAGTCTCAGCAGAGGATGTGAGAAGAGCCCACCATTAGTGCTGTGCCCTGTGCTGGAAAAAGGGCGGAAGGGTGGATAACTCCCTGAGGACGAGTTAAGGAAGACTTCCGAGAGGAGAGGAGATATCTGGATCTAGGAAGAGGAGGGGGCATAAGCATTCCATGTAGACTTAACACTTGGGTTACAATCTGGAAGGATGAAAAAGCATGGCTTTTTAAAAATTCTTGGCCCTTTGTCCTCTCTGGGATTGGAGTTGGGGACATAGAGTAGCTGGATGGGAAGTCAGGGCAGAAAACTGGTATTTGTGTCCACACTTAGTGGGGCTGTCTCTCACTCAGGCGGGGAGACAATCCCTTCCCGAAGAATGCTGATGGGACTATACGCTATGACTCCACCCACTACAAGGAGACTTGGAAGGCTCTGGAGGCACTGGTAGCTAAGGGGCTGGTGCGAGCGCTGGGCCTGTCCAACTTCAACAGTCGGCAGATTGATGACATACTCAGTGTGGCTTCCGTGCGTCCAGCTGTCTTGCAGGTAAGGACAGCAAGCAGATGAGTGGTTAAGGGTTGTGTGCTCAAGAGCATGAGTGAGCAAATGATGGATCTGCTTAATGGAGATGGCTAGCAAGTTGTCAGAGTGTTGGTGCAGAAGTCCACTGCATAAAGATGGGCATTGAAGCACTGGGAGAAAATGAAATTGCTGATGGGAAACAGTGAAAAAGCAGGCTGAGGGGAAGTGGGGGCATGGGGGTCAGCAACAGGGGGCTGGTCCAGACATGGATGTCTGGGATGGAACAGGCAAACTGGGTGTGACCGCTTCATGGTGACAGGTTATTCCTTGGCTCAGGTGGAATGCCACCCATACTTGGCTCAGAATGAGCTAATTACCCACTGCCAAGCACGTGGCCTGGAGGTAACTGCTTATAGTCCTTTGGGCTCCTCTGATCGTGCATGGCGTGATCCTAATGAACCTGTCCTGCTAGAGGAACCAGTAGTCCTGGCATTGGCTGAAAAGTATGGCCGATCTCCAGCTCAGATCTTGCTCAGGTATGGAGCAGTCTTAGGGAAAGTGCCCTGGGTTGGGAGGCAAGGGTTAAGGGATTTTTTAATTTCAGTGTCTGGGTGAGGAGGGAGGCCACTCTAGGCATATTCCCCATTTCGATGGGCTCAGGTGCTCCAGGAGCTTAGGGAAGGCTGGATGGAGAACAAAATGATGTTTATGAATAATGATCCCTTTTCCTCATCTACCTAATCCCCCAACTTAGGTGGCAGGTCCAGCGGAAAGTCATCTGCATCCCCAAAAGTATCACTCCTTCTCGAATCCTTCAGAACATCAAGGTACTTGGAATGGTTCTATCTTCTTCAGCTCTTTGGGATATTTTCTTGGCCCTGACTCTGCCTGGCTAAAAAGGCAGTGTTGTGGAACCCCAGCTTCTGCTCACAAGACTGGCTTTCCTGAACCCCACTCTCCTCCTCAGGTGTTTGACTTCACCTTTAGCCCGGAAGAGATGAAGCAGCTAAATGCCCTGAACAAAAATTGGCGATATATTGTGCCTATGCTTACGGTAAGGATGTATCAGCCCGCTAGACTCGGGGCATGTGAAATTTGGGGTGGGATTCTGACCCAAGTGTGACCTCAGACTTGCTGGTTGTGAAAGGGACACAATGTTGTGGGTGGGATTGCTATGCTGGACATAGTGCACTCATTTCTCTTCATTGAGCTCAGGGAAGTAGTATGGCTCGGGGATAAGGCATATAACCTGTGAGTCCCAGTCCTGCTTCTTGATATCTTGCAACCCAGAGCAAGTTACTAAACTTCTCCAAGCCTCAACTTCCCATATGTAATATGAGCCCGATTCCTGACATATAGTAGATTCTCAGTAAATGATATGAGGAGAGCCCAGAAGGCACTGTTGACCTCCATCAAGGGGTTGGGTTGGGAGGAAAGTCTGCTGTACTTAGGGAAATAAATGGTTCCTGGCCTCTTGATCTCAGTTGAGACTGCAAACTCTTAGGAGAAGAGGCAGCTACATGTCAGGCTATAGGTTTGGTGCTGGAATGCTGTTGACACTTTGCTGTTCTCTGAGATGGGGATCCCGGCCACTGCCATCTGATACAGTGCTGTACACAGATGAATTTGTTTAGGAAGATTTGGGGAAGATGCCTGGAGTCTTTGGAATGGTAGCTCCTGCTGATGGAGTAATCTATCTGTCTCTCTTTCCAGGTGGATGGGAAAAGAGTTCCAAGGGATGCAGGGCATCCTCTGTACCCCTTTAATGACCCATACTGAGACCACAGCTTCTTGGCCTTCCTTCCAGCTCTCCGGCTAATGAGGTCCTATTACAACGGAAAGAGAGAGTTAATAAAGCCATGAGAACATTCGCATTGCTTGCTTGTCTTATTTGCTTGGTCAGGCCTGGGATGGAGGCTGTTTCCCCCAGGGATGACAGACCTAGGGCTGCTGGATGTGACCTGCCCTTGAAGCCCAAACATACATGCCACAGGTTCTGAAGGAACCTGTGAGGTGACGAATTCTGAATCCTTGCATTAGTCACATTGGGAAGTAGCACCATCTAGTGGCAAATCTTAAGTATTGCATGCTTCCGGGGAGTCTTACCAAGAATGCCTCTAATTGGTTACCTCAGGAATGAACTATCATGGCAATGATTGTCCTTTGGTTTCAAGGTAGTGCTGGACCTGGGCCTTGAGTTCCCATCCCCCATCCTGATCAGTGCCTAGGATTAGGAATATGAAGAGTCCAAACAACTTACATTCAGAAGTTAGGGGGATCCCAGCTTGCAAAATCACAAAAGGTGGGCATGGGCTTTTTCCGTCAGACACTGTAGTCAATGTGTGTAAGTGACCTGCAGGAGGCAGAGTCCAGCCCAGATCTTGTCACTCAGCCCTTAAGGCCCATCTTATGCACTTTTTATTAGTGGCCACCAGAGGCCACTGATAAACAGGTTGTAGGAAGATTTTTGGCAAATCTCTCTAAACTCCAGTAACACAAATCTCAGTTTACTTTCCCAAACCATTGCTCCTCATTCAAGAGGTATTTACTGGGTACGTATGCGTTAGGCAAGATGCTAGGCCCCAGGGATATAGCTATAACCAAGACATACAAGTCCCTATAGCCTACTTGAGGAGACAGACTAATTGCATAATTAGTTTAATTACAGTTGGAAGAGGTGTCATGAAGAAGTGTAGGGTGAGAAGCTTACTTATTTAATCAGCTAAGATCTGAAGATGAATAGGGATTAACTAGTTAAAGGAGATAAGAGTGGGAACAGCATTCCATACAAATTGGACAGCTTAGGGAGAAGTCTTGAAACTGGAAGAAGCTGCTGGAAAAACCTAAAGAAGACTTGTATTGATAGCAACTAAAAGTGAGTGAGGGGGACCTGGCGGTACAGGTAATGGCATAAAACAGTGCTGGAGGCTGGGCCGGGTGGCTCACGCCTGTAATCACAACACTCTAGGAGACCGAGGTGGGCGGATCACCTGAGGTCGGGAGTTTGAGACCAGCCTGACCAACATGGAGAAACCCTGTCTCTACTAAATATACAAAATTAGCCAGGTGTGGTGGCATATGCTTGTAATCCCAGCTACTTGAGAGACTGAGGCAGGAGAATTGCTTGAACCCTGGAGGTGGAAGTTGCAGTGAGCTGACATTTACATTGGCCTTTTAGACTGGCTTTGATGGAACTCTGTTCCACAAGGACCATCAGAGAAAAACTTTTTTTTTTTTTTTTTTTTTGAGATAGGGTTTTCTTCTTGTTGCCCAGGCTGGAGTGCAGTGGCACAATCTTGGCTCACTGTAACCGCCGCCTTACGGTTTCAAGCAATTCTCTTGCCTCAGCCTCCCAAGTAGCTGGGATTATAGGCGCCTGCCATCATGCTCAGCTAATTTTGTATTTTTAGTAGAGATGGGATTTCACTATGTTGGCCAGGCTAGTCTCAAACTCCTAACCTCGTGATCCACCCGCCTCAGCCTCCCAAAGTGGTGGGAGTACAAGTATGAGCCACTGTGCCCAACCAGAGAAGACCTTTTAAAGCCAAGTTCAGCCATGGGGTTGTATCCGCAAATACCTCTGAGCTGGGTGACCCTCTCCTCTTAAGGTCCCAAGATAAACTTGGAACTCCTAGGCCTGTTAGAAAGTGACATTCTTTACTGACCACAGGTCAGGAACTCTGTACAGGGACTCTGTAGGCAAGGGTATGAAGCCAGTTTTTTTCCCCCCAAATTTTTTTCAGCTCTGCAAGTCCAGCTTGACTGCTTAAAGGGAAGGGAAGCATACCCTTCCTGTCAAAGCCTTGGTAAAACAACCAGTTTCTCCAAATGCATCCTATTACAAAAGAAAATGGATACTTATTGCAGTAATGCAAACAACTATATTACCACAAGTTAAGAATACTCACAGTTTCCAAATTCTAGAGGAACAAGACCAAAAGAAACAAATACGCTCCAGATTTTGTTCACAAGAGTATACATAGCTAAGCTGGGCACGGTGGCTCATGCCTGTAATCCCAGCACTTTGGGAAGCCAAGGTGGGCGGATCAAGAGGTCAAAAGATCAAGACTATCCTGGCCAACATGATAAAACCTTGTCTCTACTAAAATAACAAAAATTAGCTGGGCATGGTGGCATGTGCCTGTAGTCCTGGCTACTCAGGAGACTGACACAGAATTGCTTGAACCGGGAGGTGGAGTTTGCAGTGAGCCAAGATCATGCCACTGCACTCCAGCCTGGGCAACCAGAGCAAAAATACCCTCCGAAAAGACAAAAAAAAGAGTGTAGCTAACTCAAATTATTAAAGGCCATAAATAGTTCAAAATAAGTTTCCTTGACTCTGAAAAACAAAACAAAGATCAGCAATATTCCAAGCAAAACTTAAAAAGGTTTCTTCAGTTTCCTGAGTACATTCAGTTAACTCTTGCTTTGCTTGATATTTGTGAATATTTTAGCTCTTAATGAGTCCTGTATGTTTTTCCTTTATTCCAATGTTACAGTCTCCAAAGTTATCAGAAGCCTGTATTTAAGAGCACCTGTCAAAGTTCTGTAGCTTATTATAAACAATGTTTTGAAAAGAATTAAAACAAAACAATAATTGTCTATGAATAACAAAATGTTCAGGGTAGTTACAGTTAGAAGCACAATTGACAAGGAAGTTTGATTATCTCCATGGTTTACAAAAACTTAACAACTTTAATTATGCTTGATAGCATATACTCAGACATTAGAATTTTAGAAATTCCATAAAATTTTGGAACATATGTTAGTATTATTCACCAAAATATAACCTAAAGAAGACTAAACACAGTTCCATGTATCTAAACATTTCTATTTTTTGTTTCTTATGCATTCCTCATAGAGACTGTCAAAAATTGCTATTGCGGACTATATTTCAAGTCGTCATGGCAGGGTATTGGGAAAGATTTTCAATTAGCAATAATCGTGCCTTGGATAAACCTCACTGGCTACGATACTGCCACTGTGCAAAGCATACCTAAACATTTCAAATAATCCTGTTTACCTCTGTTTTCTGGACACTCCAGGGGCTCTTCTGAAGTATTCGAAAACCCAGGTGTCAGGAAAGACAATTGTGAAACTGAAGTTTGATTTTTGGAAAGTCTGTTAAATATGTTAGAGGTTTAAAACACTTGATGTTATGAAATAGAATTCCAGACTACCATAAATTATTTAGTTTGCCAAAACGATGACTCAGAAACATAAAAAGAAATAAAACCCTTTTATAACCCTTTACAAATTTTGCCAAAGAGCAGATTAATGACTTAAGAGTACCTTGTTGTGCTTTTATTTCAATGCTCAATTTACAGAAAAATCATGTAATACCCTTTCAAATTTAGTCAAAATAATGACCTTTAGAATTTAGTCAGTTTTGTTTTTCAGTGTCAAGGAAATATTTTGAACTATTTACGGCCTTTAACAAATTGAGTAAGGTACTTTAAAAAATAAAAAAGAAAAGAAAAGAAAAAGAGAAAAAAAGCCAGGTGCAGTGGCTCATGCCTGTAATCCTAGCACTTTGGGAGGCTGAGGTGGGTGGATCACCTGAGGTCAGGAGTTCATGACCAGCCTGGCCATCATGGTGAAACCTCATCCTTAAAAAATAAAATAAAATAAAATAAAACAAAAAACAAATTGAATAAGGTATACTCTTGTGAACAAAATCTAGAGCATTGTTCTCTGCCTTGTTCCTCTAGAATTTAGAAACTATCTGTGAGTATTCTTAACTTGTGGTAATATAGTTGTTTGCATTAGTGCAAAAAATTTCTTTTGTAAGTTTAATTTTTATTTTATTTATTTATATTTTATTTTTTTAATTTTTATTTATTTTATTTAATTAATTTATTTATTTATTTATTTATTTATTTAAAGACGGGGTTTCACCATGTTGGTCAGGCTGGTCTTGAACTCCCGACCTCAGGTGATTCACCCGCCTTGGCCTCCAAAGTGCTTGGATTACAGGCGTGAGCCACCACGCCCGGCCCGTATTTATTTATTTATTTATTTTTTTTTTTTTGAGACGGAGTTTCGCTCGTTACCCAGGCTGGAGTGCAATGGCGTGATCTCGGCACACCGCAACCTCCACCTCCTGGGTTCAGGCAATTCTCCTGCCTCAGCCTCCTGAGTAGCTGGGATTACAGGCATGCACTACCATGCCCAGCTAATTTTTTGTATTTTTAGTAGAGACGGGGTTTCACCATGTTGACCAGGATGGTCTCGATCTCTTGACCTTGTGATCCACCTGCCTCGGCCTCCCAAAGTGCTGGGATTACAGGCTTGAGCCACCGCGCCCGGCTATTTATTTATTTATTTATTTATTTTTTTTTTTTTTGAGACGGAGTTTCGCTCTTGTTCCCCAGGCTGGAGTGCAATGGCGCGATCTCGGCTCACCGCAACCTCCGCCTCCTGGGTTCAGGCAATTCTCCTGCCTCAGCCTCCTGAGTAGCTGGGATTACAGGCACGCGCCACCATGCCCAGCTATTTTTTTTTGTATTTTTAGTAGAGACGGGGTTTCACCATGTTGACCAGGATGGTCTCGATCTCTCGACCTTGTGATCCACCCGCCTCGGCCTCCCAAAGTGCTGGGATTACAGGCTTGAGCCACCGCGCCCGGCCTTATTTATTTTTAAAGATGGGGTTTCACCTTGTTGGTCAGGCTGGTCTTGAACTCCTGACCTCAGGTGATCCGCCCACCTTGGCCTCCAAAGTGCTTGGATTACAGGCATGAGCCACCACGCCCAGCCAATTTTTTTTTTTAAAGATGGAAATGGAGTCTTACTCTGTTGCCCAGTCTGGAGTGCAGTGGCATGATCTTGGCTTACTGCAACCTCTGTCTCATGGGTTCAAGCAATTCTTGTGTTTCAGTCTCCTGAGTAGCTGGGACTACACGTATCTGCCACCATGCCTGACTAATTTTTGTATTTTTAGTAGAGACCAAAAAACAGTTTATAACCTTAAAACCTTTAGTCAACCTAGTATCTGACCTGTATAATCTAGTCCACCCATTTTTTTTTTATTTTTTTTTTGAGACAGTCTCACTCTGTCACCCAGGATAGAGTGCAGTGCCATGATCTCAGCTCACTGCAACTTCTGCCTCCCAGGTTCAAGCAATTCTGCCTCAGCTCCCTAAGTACCTGGGACTACAGGCACACACTGGCATACCTGGCAAATTTTTTGTATTTTAGCATAGACAGGGTTTCACTGTCTTGTCCAGGCTGGTCTCAAACTCCGGAGCTCATGCAATCCACCTGCCTTGGCCTCCCAAAGTGCTGGGATTACAGGTGTGAGCCACTGTGCCCAGCCCAGTCTACCTATTTACATTTTGATGACATCTGCTTTTTACCATTAATCTTTAAGGCTGTTTTCATTTCTCAAAGATTAAAGTCATGTGAACTGAAAACTACCGCAGCTTTTATCTCCCCCCCTTTTTTTTTGTGGCAAAGTTTCACTTTTGTTGCCCAGGTTGGAGGGCAATGGTGCGATCTTTTTTTTGAGATGGAGTTTCGCTCTTGTTACCCAGGCTGGAGTGCAATGGCGCCATCTCGGCTCACTGCAACCTCTGCCTCCTGGGTTCCAGTAATTCTCCTGCCTCCCGCTCCCCAGGACATCAGAGAGAGAACACCTAGTTCTGCCGCCAACACCCAAAGCTGAAGTTCTGATCTTAAACTACTCTCTGAGTAACAAATTGTACTAATTTATATTATTGATGGACTAACAGCAATGTGTTTTCCAAGCATACACAACACCGTTACCTTATGTAATTAGTGCATTAATGTTTAACCCCATGAATAATGCACAGTACTAGGAATGCTTAATCATACATAGCACATTACACCAAAATGTGCATAACTTACCAAACAACATGCTTACAAGCAAGAACTCTAATTCCACACAGGACCATAGCACATAACAACCTAATTCCCCATTAAGTCACACAACACATGGATATCATCCAGCAATGTAGATCATTAACCGTACATTCATACATCAAGTTATTGATCGGACATAGCACATTCTAATTCTACAGTCCTTGTAACCATGGATATCCCCTTCCCTATTTGGTCTCTTAATCTACCAACCTCCGTGAAACCAGCAACCCGCCCACATCTGCGGCTCTTCTCGCTCCGGGCCCATATAGACAGGGCTTGGTTATACTGAAACTATATCTGGCATTTGGTTCCTACCTCAGGGCCATCCCATCAAAACCGTGCATACGTTCCTCTTAAATAAGACATCATGATGGTGTAGCGCTATCACCCTCTTAACCGCGTCACTGGATGCATGTAGTGCCTATATGGGGAAGGGGGCGGGGGGAGGGAAATCCTCAGCATTGCCGTAGGCTCCGGTAGGAGTCCCCCTACCGTCTTGTGGGACCTGTCTGTGCCTTGCCAGACCTTATGCTATCATCGCACCTAAATTGAATGTCTTGGCCCCCAACCCACCCACTAAGGTGTTATTCAGTCAATGGTTTCAGGACATAATAAGTAATTGACTAGAATTTGCCCAACCAACTTTACACAATTTACCTCCACTCCCATCTCTAACCACCTCCATTTTCTGAGGTACATAATGATAAAGAGAGATTTTACTATTAATATTTAGCCACCCTAACCCCACAGGCTAAAATAGATAGCCACCCAGCAACAACCTGCCCATTCAAATAAATAGCACTAGCCAGCCCCCATCCTTCAGAAAGCATACTAATGCCAATATAACAGCGGACTAAGCTCTAATATCAACTAACCCACTGCTTACCGCCCCAAATAGGCCAAGTTAATGTAGCTTAATATTTAAAGCAAGACACTGAAAATGTCTGGAAGGGTGGCTACTGCCCCATAAACACAAAGGTTTGGTCCGAGCCTTTCTATTAGCTCTCAGAGAGATTACACATGCAAGCATCTGCAGCCCTTTGAAAATGCCCTCTAGAACGCCAGAACATGAGGAGTGAGCATCAAGCACGCACACATGCAGCTCAAAACGCTTTGCTTAGCCACGCCCCCACGGGAGACAGCAGTGACAAACTTTTAGCAATGAACAAAAGTTCAACTAAGCTACGCTATCAGAGTCGGTCAATTTCGTGCCAGCCACCGCGGCCATATGATTGACTCAAGTTAATAAAGCCCGGTGTAAAGAGTGTTTAAGATTTTATATCAATAAAGCTGACCTATGACCAAGTTGTAGAAAACCCCGGTTATAGTAAAATACCCTACGAAAGTGGCTTTAATATCCTGAACACACTATAGCTAAGGTACAAACTGGGATTAGATACCCCACTATGCTTAGCCCTAAACCTCAATAATTTAGACAACAAAATTATTTGCCAGAACACTACAAGCAACAGCTCGAAACTCAAAGGACCTGGGGGTGCTTTACATCCGTCTAGAGGAGCCTGTTCTATAATCGATATACCCCGATAAACCTTACCACCTCTTGCCCTCAGTCTGTATACCGCCACCTTCAGCAAACTCCCTAAAGATCGCAGAGTAAGCAGGAGTATTATCATAAAAACGTTAGGTCAAGGTGCAGCCAATGAAGTGGGAAGAAATGGGCTACATTTTCTAAACTAGAAAATTACACGATAACCCTTATGAAATCTAAGGACACAAGGTGAATTTAGCAGTAAACCAAGAATAGAGAGCTTGATTGAAGCAAGGCCATTAAGCACGCACACACCGCCCGTCACCCTCCTCAACCATCACACAAAGTACATTAACAACTAAGCCACTAAATACTGATGTAGAGGGGATAAGTCGTAACATGGTAAGCATACTGGAAAGTGCGCTTGGATGAATCAAAGTGTAGCTTAAAACAAAGCACCCGGCCTACACCCGGAAGATCTCAAAACAACTGATCACTTTGAGCTAACCCTAGCCCAAATCCTATTTAACTTTACTATATAAACATAACAATTAAACCATTTACCCCTTATAAAAGTATAGGCGATAGAAATTTCACCCTAGGAGCAATAGACGGAGTACCGCAAGGGAAAGACAACCCCATAAGCACAAAAAAGCAAAGATAAACCCTTCTACCTCCTGCATAATGAGTTAACTAGACATGGCCTTATATAGAGAACTTCAACAATGTCTCCCGAAACCAGACGAGCTACCCAAAGATAGCTAAAAGAGCACACCCATCTATGTGGCAAAATAGTGGGAAAATCTGTGGGTAGAGGCGACAAACCTACCGAGCCTGGTTGTCCAAGACAGAATTTCAGTTCAGCCTTAAACTTACTTATGGAATCGCCCAATCCCCCCGTAAGTTTAATTGTTAGTCTAAAGAGGGACAGCTCTTCAGACCAAAGGAAACAACCTTAACATAGAGAGTAAGACACTTTATCACCACAGTTGGCCTAGAAGCAGCCATCAATTAAGAAAGCGTTTAAGCTCAATATCCAACAATTCTTAATCCTGCTCATACCACCGAACTCCTAATATACATTGGACTAATCTATTAACTAATAGAAGCAATAATGTTAGTATAAGTAACATGAAATTATTCTCCTTGCATAAGCTTATCTCAGACCAAAACAGTGACCGTTAGTTAACAGCTAAATCACAAGACCCTACAACTTAACACGCCTATTATTCTAACTGTTAACCCAACACAGGTATGCACTAAGGAAAGATTAAAAAAAGTAAAAGGAACTCGGCAAACTCTACCCCGCCTGTTTACCAAAAACATCACCTCTAGCATTACCATTATTAGAGGCACTGCCTGCCCAGTGACACATGTTCAACGGCCGCGGTACCCTAACTGTGCAAAGGTAGCATAATCACTTGTTCTCTAAATAAGGACTTGTATGAATGGCCACACGAGGGTTTAACTGTCTCTTACTTTCTTTTTTTTTTTTTTGAGACGGAGTTTCGCTCTTGTTACCCAGGCTGGAGTGCAATGGCACGATCTCGGCTCACCGCAACCTCCGCCTCCTGGGTTCAGGCAATTCTCCTGCCTCAGCCTCCTGAGTAGCTGGGATTACAGGCACGTGCCACCATGCCCAGCTAATTTTTTGTATTTATAGTAGAGACGGGGTTTCACCATGTTGACCAGGATGGTCTCGATCTCTCGACCTCATGATCCACCCGCCTCGGCCTCCCAAAGTGCTGGGATTACAAGCTTGAGCCACCGCGCCCGGCCTCTTTTTTTTTTTTTTTCTGAGACGGAGTTTCGCTCTTGTTACCCAGGCTGGAGTGCAATGGCGCGATCTCGGCTCACCGCAACCTCCGCCTCCTGGGTTCAGGCAATTCTCCTGTCTCAGCCTCCTGAGTAGCTGGGATTACAGGTACGCACAACCATGCTCAGCTAATTTTTTGTATTTTTAGTAGAGATGGGGTTTCACCTTGTTGACCAGGATGGTCTCCATCTCTTGACCTTGTGATCCACCCGCCTCAGCCTCCCAAAGTGCTGGGATTACAGGCGTGAGCCACCGCGCCCGGTTGTCTCTTACTTTCAATCAGTGAAATTGACCTGTCCGTGAAGAGGCGGATATACACAAATAAGACGAGAAGACCCTATGGAGCTTCAATTTAATAGTACAAATCAATACCTTAAGGTACCTCAGCCTCCCGAGTAGCTGAGACTACAGGCATGCACCACCATGCCCAGCTAATTTTTGTATTTTTTTTTTTTTTTTTTTTTTTTTTTTTGAGACGGAGTTTCGCTCTTGTTACCCAGGCTGGAGTGCAATGGCGCGATCTCCGCTCACCGCAACCTCCGCCTCCTGGGCTCAGGCAATTCTCCTGCCTCAGCCTCCTAAGTAGCTGGGATTACAGGCATGCACCACCACGCCCAGCTAGTTTTTTGTATTTTTAGTAGAGACGGGGTTTCACCATGTTGACCAGGATGGTCTCGATCTCTCGACCTCGTGATCCACCCGCCTCGGCCTCCCAAAGTGCTGGGATTACAGGCTTGAGCCACCGCGCCCGGCCTAATTTTTGTATTTTTAATAGAGACAGGGTTTGACCATGTTGACCAGAATGGTCTCAATCTCTTTTTTTTTTTTTTTTTTTTTTTTTTTTTTTTTTTTTTTGAGACGGAGTTTCGCTCTTGTTACCCAGGCTGGAGTGCAATGGCGCGATCTCGGCTCACCGCAACCTCCGCCTCCTGGGCTCAGGCAATTCTCCTGTCTCAGCCTCCTGAGTAGCTGGGATTACAGGCACGCACCACCATGCCCAGCTAATTTTTTGCACTTTTAGTAGAGACGGGGTTTCACCATGTTGACCAGGATGGTCTCAATCTCTTGACCTCGTGATCCACCTGCCTCAGCCTCCCAAAGTGCTGGGATTACAGGTATGAGCCACTGCACCCAGCAATGGTGTGATCTTGACACATCACAACCTCTGTCTCCCAGGTACAAGTGATTCTCCTGTCTTAGTTGCCAGAGTAGCTAGGAATACAGGCATGGGCCACCATGTCTGCTTAATTTTGTATTTTTAGTAGAGATGGGGTTTCTCCACGTTGATCAGGCTGGTCTCAAACTCCCAACCTCAGGTAATCTGCCTGCCTCGGCCTTCCAAAATGCTGGGATTACAGGCATGAGCCACCACACTTGGCCTATCTTCCCTTTACGAAATATTTGATTCAGCCAGGCATGGTGGCTCATGCCTGTAATCCCAGCACTTTGGGAAGCTGAGGTGTGTGGATCACTTGGGGTCAGGAGTTCAAGACCAGCCGTACTAACATGGTGAAACCCGTCTCAACTAAAAATACAAAAAATTAGCTGGGCTCCGTGGTAGGCACCTGTAATCTCAGCTACTCGGGAGAATGAGGCGGGAGAATCACTTGAACCCGGGAGGTGGAGGTTATAGAGAGCTGAGATTGTGCCACTGCACCGCAGCCTGGACAACAAGAGTGAGACTCCATCTCAAAAAAAAAAAAAAAAAAAGAAAAGAAAAGAAATATTTGATTCAAGTGCTTATTTTCCTTTTGGCTAATTAATTTGAGCTATTTTATAGACATCACACACACAACACATATATAACTCCACGGACTGGCAGAAGAAAACTCAGCCTCCACAAGATCCTTCATTTGCCAATCTCCTATTTGGACTACTGGTCTTTGGGTAATTTTAATTCCTGGGGTTTCATGAAGAAAGCAGACTGGACATGGTGGCTCACTCCTGTAATTCCAGCACTTTGAGAGGCTGAGGTGGGTAGATTACCTGAGGTCAGGAGACCAAGATCAGCCTGGCCAATGTGGTAAAACCCTGTCTCTACTAAAAATACAAAAATTAGCTGAGCATGGTGGTGCACGCCTGTAATGCCAGCTACTCAGGAGGCTGAGGCAGGAGAATTGCTTGAACCTAGGAGGGGGAGGTTGAAGTGAGCTGAGATCATGCCATTGCACTCCAGCCTGGGTAACAAGAGCAAAACTCCGTCTCAAAAAAAAAAAAAAAAAAAAACTCCAGCCTGGGCAACAGCCTGGGCCCAAGGGGCTGGGATTACAGGTGTCTGCCACGCATGCCCGGCTAATTTTTGTATTTTTAGTAGAGACAGGGTTTCACTATCTTGGCCAGGCTGGTCTTTAACTCCTGTCCTCATGATCCACCCGTCTTCACCTCCCAAAGTGCTGGGCTTACAGGCGTGAGCCACCATGCCTGGCCTATTTATTTATTTATTTTTGAGCTGGCGTCTGGCACTGCCGCCTGGGCTGGAGTTCAGCGGTCTGATCTTGGCTCAATGTAACCTCCGCCTCTCAGGTTCAAGTGATTCTCCTGCCTCAGCGTCCGGAGTAGCTGAGATTACCGGTGCCTGCCACCACTCCCAGCTAATTTTTTGCATTTTTAGTCCAGATGGGTTTCACCATGTTGGTCAGGCTGGTCTTGGACGCCTAACCTTGTGATCCACCCACCTCGGTTTTCCAAAGTACTGGGATTACAGGCTTGAGCCACACACCTGGTCCATTAATTTTTTTTTTTTTTTTTTTTTTGAGTCGGAGTCTCGCTCTATTGCCCAGGCTGGAGTGAAGTGGTGCGATCTCCGCTCACTGAAACCTCCACCTCTGGGGTTCAAGTGATTCTCTTGCCTCAGCCTCCAGAGTAGCTGGGATTATAGGCGCCTGCCACCACGCCTGGTTACTTTTTGGATTTTTAGTAGAGATAGGGCTTCATCATATTGGTCAGGCTGGAAACTTGGGTTACTATTTTTTTGAGATGGAGTCTTGCTCTGTCGCTCGGGTTGGAGCACAATGGCATGCTCTCGGCTCACCGCAACCTCCGCCTCCCTGGTTGAAGCGATTCTCCTGCCTCAGCCTCCCTAGCAGCTGGGATTATAGGCGCATCGCACCACACCTGGCTAATTTTTTTATATTTAGTAGAGAAGGGGTTTCACCATGTTGGTCAGGCTGGTCTCAAACTCCTGACCTGCCCGCCTTGGCTTCCCAAAATGCTGGGATTACAGGCTTGAGCCACTGCGCCCAGCCTGGTTTTTGTTTTTGAAATGTAGTCTCACTCTGTTGCCCAGGCTAGAATGCAGTGGCACGAACTCGGCTCACTGCAACCTCCATCCCCTGGGTTCAAGCGATTCTCCTGCCTCAGCCCCTCAAGTAGCTGGGATATCAGGCGCCTGCCACCACACGTCTAATTTTTGTATTTTTTAGTACAGATGGGGTTTCACCATCTTGGCCAGGCTGGTCTTGAACTTCTGACTTAGTGATCGCATCCACTTCGGCCTCCCAAAGTGCTCTGATTACAGGCGTGAGCCACCACGCCCAGCCCCTTGGCTTATTTTTCTAAGAAACAGACTAACACCGATCTCACTAGTAGCATTGTTAAGACTGAATAAGATGGCGAATAGCTTTAAAGCGTCTAATCACAGTACCCCCACATGTAGTAGTCACTGAGCAAATCAGCCAAGAATGGACGAAAAGCACTGTGCGCATTAAACCAGCCAGATTTGGAGTCTGGGCAGGGCCTAAGAGGATGGCATCAGCGGATTGGGCCAGCCAAAGGGGGCGGGTCCAAAGGGAGGAGCCAGACGTTTCCCGCTGCGGCCAGAGCTTTGAATCAAGAGCGGTAGCTTCAGCTGTAGCCAATCCTAGAACAACTGTTCTTGCGTCAGTTGTTGCCTAGGCCCAGATGTCATCCAGATCAGTTGTAGGAGCTGCAGTTGTACTCTTCCTCGCTCTTGAGTGTCCATCCGTTATGACTGAGAGGGCAGACAGAAAATCTAAGTCACCTTACTCAGTATCCAGGCTGGAAGGGGACTTTCGGCTACTCGCCCTACACAGGCAGAGCAGCACTGGCTTCCTTTTCTGTGGATGCCGCAGGGGCTTCCTGTCAGGAGTTACACTGTCAAGATTCCAGTTCTTACGCGTCTTGCTGGAGAAGTAGGAAGTTGCTGTTTATCGGAGAAGGCAGGCTAGGGAGGGCAACAACCCCGCGGAGCCATCTGGAGAGGGCAGGAGGTGTCCTTCGATAGTGGGAGGCCGGTTGGGGGCGGGGGTATTGAGTCCTGGCCCTTTAAACCCGGGGATGGAGGGGGGGAAGATCCGGAAGTTGATGGGCGGGGCCAAGGGCCATTGTATATAAGAGGGCCCAGCCGCGCGGGGTCTCCAATCTGCCATTTTCTGTCCCTGAGTGGGTCCTTGGCGTCCCAAATCGCCTGTTATCTCACAGGCTCTGTTCCGTTCGCTGGTTCGCCACCTCAGGGGAACGATGGCCACAGAGTCCACAGCCGCTGCCGCCGTCGCCGCGGAGCTGGTTTCTGCTGACAAGTAAGCGGGACTGTGGACAGCCTTAGGCACTGGCCAGTCCGCGGGGAGGGCTAATGGACGGGAGCTCCGGGGAAGGGATAGACCTGTGGGTGGGAGTACTTGCCTTCCCAGGAGCAACTGTCGCTGTTCGGGGAGGCCTGGTCACTGGAGCAGTTCTCTTGCTGAGCGCCTAGCGCTCTAGTGGTAACGGCGGTCGGCTGGCGCCCCTTGCCCCGCTTTTCGCGGCCGCCATCTTGCCGGGGGCAGCGGCGGCTGTATCCATCGCCTGCCCCTCTCTTTCCTCCCCCGTCCCGGGGCGGTTGGCCGGGAGGCGGGGCCGTGGCTCGCGGGTTGGCCCTTAACGCCCCTTCTGTCCCCAGCTTATGCCTCGGGTAGAATTCCTGGATAACCTCGTAATAGAACCAACGGAGATTTGGCGCCAAAAGAAAAAAAAAAACCCTGCACGAGGAAGGAGGCTGAACCTTAGGGGTCGGGATGGGCGGGGCCTTGCTGTGGGCGGGGTTTTGCGCGCGAGCGTTCGCTTCCCTCCCTGGCTCCGGAGCAGGGGGGCGGGACCTCGGAGGCGGGAAAACTCCATTGTTCGCGGCCGCAGCAGCTCCAACCGGATCCTTGGACTTGCCTTGGTGCGGGCAGCGAGGCTAGTTCTCCCCACGCCTCGTGCTGGGGGATAGTTATCGCTTCCTCCGACTCAGTGAGCCCCTGCCTGTGGTAGGGAGGATTGTAGTTCTTTTTTTTTTTTTTTCCCGAGATGGAGTTTCGTTCTTGTTACCCAGGCTGGAGTGCAATGGCGCGATCTCGGCTCACCGCAACCTCCACCTCCCGGGTTCAGGCAATTCTCCTGCCTCAGCCTCCTGAGTAGCTGGGATTACAGGCATGCGCCACCATGCCCAGCTAATTTTTTGTATTTTTAGTAGAGATGGGGTTTCACCATGTTGACCAGGATGGTCTCGATCTCTCGACCTCGTGATCCACCCGCCTCGGCCTCCCAAAGTGTTGGGATTACAGGCTTGAGCCACCGCGCCCGGCCCTAATTTTTTGTGTTTTTAGTAGAGACGGGGTTTAACCATGTTGACCAGGATGGTCTCGATCTGTTGACCTCGTGATCCACCCGCCTCGGCCTCCCAAAGTGCTGAGATTACAGGCTTGAGCCACCGCGCCCGGCCGATTGTAGTTCTTTATACTTTGGAGGTGGTGCCTGTTTTAGGGGAACGTTATCCGGATGCAAAGCGTCTTCAGGAAGCGGTGTCTGGAGCTCTCACCAGCAGTGTTTGGTTGCTAGGTGAATCCACAGTAGGATGCACGACGTGGAGAAGAACTGGAGGGAAATAAGATAGGATTGCTTTGAAAGTGGCACAGTGCTACTCAGGCTCATCATTTTTTTGAACAGTGGAGGGAAACACTACGTCAGTTCAAGGAAACAGGTGCTGTTTTCCATAGAGTAGTTCTGATTTCCCATTCTTGTCTTATCTTTTTGGGGATCTGGTTCAATTTCTTTTCTCTAATATGCACTTTAGAGGTTAGCTTCGTTCCCTGTAAAAGGGATGGTTGTGAAGTTTTTAAAATTAATATTCTATAGGCTTACACTGACATGATTATGTCTTAGTATATTTATAGTTACTAGAGATTTACTTATATTTCCGCTTACCCCTTTTTGTTTTCTCTGCCGTCTTGTAGAGCAGTGGTTCTCAAGTCACCCCGAGAATCACCTGGCAACTCATGGGAAATAAAATTTTAATTTCAAACTTACATAACCTGCCTGTTTCCCCATTGATTCGATAGGAGCAGTATAGACGGGTCGGGAGTCGTGCTATAGCTATTATTTAAAAAAAAAAAAAAAAAAAGCTTTTTATCATATTTCCTAGACAACTGCAGCATTCAGTATTTCACTGATAGGTGTCTGTTTTTGGAGACAGGGTCTGGCTCTCCAGGCTAGAGTGCAGTCAGTGGTGGGATCATAGTCTCTGCAACCTCGGACTCCAGTGCTCAAGCGATCCTCCTGAGTGAACCTCAGACTGCTGGGACTGCAGTCATTTGCCACCACGCCTGGCTAATTGTTTGTAAATACAGGGTCTTGATGTTGCCCAGATTGGTCTCAGACTCTTGGGCTCAAGCGATCCTCCTGCCTTGGCCTCCCAAAGTGTTGGGGCTATAGGTGTGAGCCACTGCAAAGGGCCAGGTGTTTTATCTCTTGTAGGTCCTCTGTGTCTAGCCAGTTAGGTCATTAGTGAACTTAGTCTCAGCTTCCTGGCAGGTTATACATAGAGAAAGTTTATGTTTATATGGCTAGAACGAACTATTTAAGTAGTTCCTCACACCATAAATTGAAAGCTAAAACTGAGCAATTATATGTGCTGGGTGTGTGTGTGTGGTAGGGGGCAGGATCTCTTTCACCCAGGCAGAAGTGCAGTGATACCACCTCGGCCCACTGCAACCTCTACCTCCTGGGCTCAAGTGATTCTCCTGCCTCAGCCTCCTGAGTAGCTAGGACTACAGGCACCTGGTACAAGTCCCAGCTGATTTTTGTATTTATTTTGTAGAGATGGGTTTCACCATGTTGCCTAAGCTGGTTTCCAACTCCTAGGCTCAAAGGATCTATCTGCTTGGGCCTCTCATCAAAGTGCTGAGATTACCCATGTAAGCTACCAAGCCCAGCCAGTATTTTCATTTTCATTCCCTCATTGCCCCATCTCATTAGTGTGAGAGAACAATGAAAGCAGTGTACCTCGGTTAAGTTAGTGGGGACATTTAAAAGTAAAGTTTATAAGGTACTCATGTTTGAGGGTAGGATGAAGAAAATGGTGTGAATTTAGACTTTAGGTAAGAATGTACATTATAATTTGAGGATAAACGTTGTAAGAATAAATGTAACTTCCAAACCAGTAGAAAGAAAAAAAATGGAATGAGAAACCTCAGTTCAGGTTTTTTAAATTTAGGAGATGGAGATCTTGCTATGTTGCCCAGGCTGAATTCCCAACTCTTAGGCTCAAGCAATCCTTCCACCTCAGCCTTCTGGGTAGCTGGGACTACAGGTGTGCATCACCTCACCTGGTTTGGAATTGGCTTTGATACCAGCTTCATTGCTTCAGTAGTGATAATGGACCACAATTCTGTAAGAAGTCTTAGGTTGGCTTTTGCCACCTCATGCCATTAAAACAGTATTGTTTAAGATAATGCATATCTAAATGCTAAAGTAATCCTCTCATTCTTAGCTTTCAAACTAGTTCTTAGTTTTTTGTTTGTTTGTTTTTTGAGAGAGAGAGTTTTGTCATCCAGGCTGGAGTGCAGTGGAATAATCTCTGCCCACTACAACCTCTGCCTCCCAGGTTCAAGTGATTCTCCTGCCCCAGCCTCCCAAGTAAATGGGACTGCAGGTGTGTACCACCACACCTGGCTAATTTTTTGTGTTTTTAGTAGAGAAGGGATTTTGCCTTGTTGGCCAGTCTGGTTGCAAACATCTGACCTCAGGTGATCTACCCTCCTCTGCCTCCCAAAGTGCTGGGATTACAGGTGTGAGCTACTGTGCCTGGCCACCACTTATAAAAACAGGTGTCCACTGGGTGCAGTGGCTCATGCCTTTAGTCCCAGCACACTTTGGGAGGCTGAGGTGGGCAGATCACTTAAACCCAGGAGTTTGAGACCAGCCTGGGCAACGTGGCAAAACCCTGTCTCTACAAAAAAATGTAAATTTGCCAAGTGTGGTGGCACATGCCTGTAATCCTAGCTTTTTGGGAGGCTGAAATGGGAGGATCACTTGAGCCTGGGAGATTAAGGCTGCCATTAGCTATGATGGTGCCACTGCACTTAGGCCTGGGTAATAGAGCAAGACCCTGTCTCAAACAAACGAAAACTCAGCAGTGACATAGCACCTCATACTCATAATGATGCTATAATTAAAAAAAAAAAAAAAACAAGGCTGGGTGCTGTGACTCATGCCTGAAATTCCAGCACTTTGGGAGGCCGAAGCAGGTGGATCATGAGGTCAGGAGATTGAGACCATCCTGGCCAACATAGTGAAACCCCTTCTCTACTAAAAATACAAAAAAATTAGCTGGGCGTGGTGGCACACACCTGTAGTCCCAGCTACTCGGGAGTCTGAGGCAGGAGAATTGCTTGAGCCCAGAAGGCAGAGATTACAGGGAGCTGAGATCACGCCACTGCACTACAGCCTGGGTGACAGTGCGAGACTGTCTCAAAAAAAAAAAAAAAGTGTTGGCAAGGCTATGGAGAAATTGGAGCCCTTGGGACACTGTTGGTTAGATAATAAAGTAGTGCTCACAGAGAGAGACCCTGTCAAAAAAAAAAAAAACAGTATTGTATGATTCCACACAGGAGGTGTCTGAAGTTTCAACATAGGATCAAGTCAGATTCATTGGAACAAAGTAGAATAGTGGTTACCAGAAGCTGGGGAAAAAGAGGGGAAAGGGAAGTTATTTAATTGGTATAAAGTTGAGATTTGCAAGATTAAAGGGTTCTGGAGATCTGTTTTATCGCAAAGTGAATATACCTAACTGTACTGAATTGTACACTTAAGATGGTAAATTTTATGTGTTCTTTCCCACATACGAAAAAGTTAAAACCATAGGATGAACAAAAGTTTGCCTCTTCAAATGAAAGAAACACTTTTCCTCATGGAAAAAAATGTAGATCACTGGCATCATTCATAATTATTTACAGTCCTCTTAACCTTTAATTTGAACTAACATGGTTGAGTTTAAAACTTGGAGCTACATCATCACTGGTCATTAGAGAAATGCAAATCAAAACCGCATTGAGATACCATCTCATGCCAGTTAGAATGGCGATCATTAAAAAATTGAGACAACAGTTGCGGGAGAGGATGTGGAGAAAGAGGAACACTTTTACACTGTTGGTAGGAGTGTAAAATTAGTTCAACCATTGTGGAAGACAGTGTGGCGATTCCTCAAGGACCTAGAAATAGAAATTCCATTTGACCCAGCAATCCCATTACTGGCTATATATCCAAAGGATTATAAATCATTCTACTATAAGGACACACGCACACGAATGTTCATTGCAGCACTGTTTACGATAGCAAAGACCTGGAACCAACCCAAATGCCCATCGATGATAGACTGGACAGGGAAAATGTGGCACATATACACCATGAAATATTATGCAGCCATCAAAAACGATGAGTTTGTGTCCTTTGTAGGGACATGGATGAACCTGGAAACCATCATCCTCAGCAAACAGACAGAAGAACAGAAAATCAAATACTGTATGTTCTCACTCATAGGCGGGTGTTGAAAAATGAGAACACATGGACACAGGAAGGGGAGCATCTCACACAGGGGTCTGTTGGGGGGAAATGGGGGAGGGACAGTGGGGGGTGGGGAGTTGGGGAGAGAGAACATGGGGAGAAATGCCAGATACAGGTGAAGGGGAGGAAGGCAGCACATCACACTGCCATGTGTGTACCTATGCAACAATCTTGCATGTTCTTCACATGTACCCCAAAACCTAAAATGCAAAAAAAAACAAAAACAAAAAAAACTTGGAGCTAGTGGAAAATAAAGTATATAGAGAAACATCTCGAAAACAAATGTGGGGGGAAAAAAAGCTGGGTGTGGTGGCTCACACCTGTAATTCCAGCATTTTGGGAGGCTGAGGTGGACAGATCACAAGGTCAGGAGATAGAGACCATCCTAGCCATGGTGAAACCACGTCAAAAAAGAAAACAGATGTGAAATCACGTTACCACTTTTTTTTTTTTTTTTTTTTTTTTTTTTTAATGAGATGGAGTCTCACTCTGTTTCCCAGGCTGGAGTACAGTGGCACAATAGTGGCTTGCTGCAACTTCTGCCTCCTGGGTTCAAGCAATTCTCCTGCATGAGCCTCCTGACTAGCTGGGATTACAGGCACCTGCCACCATGCCTGGCTAATTTTTGTGTTTTTAGAAGAGACAGGGTTTCACTGTCTTGGTCAGGTTGATGTCAAACTCCTGACCTCAGGTGATCCACCTGCCTCAGCCTCCCACAGTGCTGGGATTACGGGTGTGAGCCACTGTGCCCAGCCAAGTTACCATTTTTCTTATTTAAATCTGCAGTGGAAAATTGAGTTGACAGAGCCAGGTGCTGATTTAAAAGAATCGATTATAGATTTCTGCTATTTAACTTTAATTTTTGTTTTATTTTTTATTTATTTTGTTTTCGAAATGGAGTCTCACTCTGTTGCCTAGGCTGGAGTGCAGCACACCTGGCTAATTTTTGTATTTTTAGTAGAGATGGGATTTCACCAGGTTGGCCAGACAGGTCTCCAACTTCTGACCTCAGGTGGTCTACCTGCCTCAGCCTCCTAAAGTTCTGGGATTACAGGTGTGAGCCACCTCGGCTGGCCCAGTTTTTCTTTTCAAAGATTGGATTTCTGAGCCAGGCGTGGTGGCTCATGCCTGTATTCCCAGTACTTTGGGAGGCTAAGGTGGGTGGATCATCTGAGGTCAGGAGTTGAGTCTAGGCTTGCCAACATGGCAAAACCCTGTCTCTACTAAAAATACAACAGATTAGGTAGGTGTGGTGGCAGGTGTCTGTATTCCCAGCTACTAGGAAGGCCAAAGCAGGAGAATTGCTTGAACCCAGGAGGCAGAGGTTGCAGTGAGCTGAGATCATGTCATTGCATTCCTGGGCAACAGGAGCGAAACTCTGTTAAGGTAAAGGTACAAGGCAAATAATTGAACTTAAAAAAGTTAACCTTCTAGTTTTCCTGTATATTTTATAAAAATGTACTATACTACAAAGAATAGTGCACAAATGATGAGTGTACAAGTCAAGGAATTTCCACAAATGGAAGTAAGAAACAAAAAATAGGCCAGTTGTGGTGGCTCGTTCCTATTGTTTTAGTCCGTTTTTACACTGCTGATAAAGACATACCTGAGATGATGTAGTTCACAAAAGAAAGGTTTAATGAGACTTACAGTTACACATGGCTGGGGAGGCCTCACTATCATGGTGGAAGGCAAGGAGGAGCAGGTCACATGATGGCAGCAAGCAAAGAGAGTGCTTGTTCAGGGAAAATCCCGGTTTTAAAACCAACAGATCTCATGAGACTCATTCACTATCATGAGAACAGAGCAGGAAAGACCTGCCTCCAGCCCCAATAATTCAAGTACCTCCCATTGGGTTCCTCCCATGACATGTGGGAGTTACAATTCAAGATGAGATGTGGATGAAGACAAAACCAAACCATATCACCTGTAATTCCAGCACTTTGGGAGGCTGAGGTGGGAGGATTGCTTGAGCCCAGGAGGTTGACGCTGCAGTCAGCCATGTTCATGCCAACATGGGCAACAGAGCAAGACACTGACGGACTTAAAAACATATAAAACAATAACGTGCTAGGTGTGGTAGCTCATGCCTGTAATTCCAGCACTTTGGGAGGCCAAGGATGGCAGATCACTTGAAGTCAAGAGTTCAAGATCAGCCTGGCCAACTGGTGAAACCCCGTCTCTCTCTCTTTTTTTAATGTGAGCCAAATATTTATTTCTTCACTTCTTGTATTTGAAGTACTCTTCGATGACATCTTTGGCCTGAGACTCCTTGGCATAGTCCTTAATTGCTACACAACTGCAACCAACCACTTAATGGGGCTTCCCCTCTCTTGTCAGTTTTATTTATTTATTTTTTTTTTTTTGGAGACGGAGTTTCGCTCTTGTTACCCAGGCTGGAGTGCAATGGCACGATCTCGGCTCACCGCAACCTCCGCCTCCTGGGTTCAGGCAATTCTCCTGCCTCAGCCTCCTGAGTAGCTGGGATTACAGGCATGCGCCACCATGCCCAGCTAATTTTTTGTGTTTTTAGTAGAGACGGGGTTTCACCATGTTGACCAGGATGGTCTCGATCTATTGACCTCGTGATCTACCCGCCTCGGCCTCCCAAAGTGCTGGGATTACAGGCTTGAGCCACCGCGCCCGGCCTCTTGTCAGTTTTAAAGAGGCCTACCCATTCCCTTAGTTTCTTTTTGTCATCAACCTTAACTAGGTTGATTTGATGTTTAGCACAAAGGGCCTCCACCAACTTGACATACATAGGCTCATCACAGTTGGATGCAAGCACATAAAGATGGACTTGGTGCTTTGGCAGCTTTGCGAATTCCATGTGCTAGGCCATCATGGCAGTCTTCAGTACCTCTTATAAAGCAGTATTAATGTCCATTACACCACCAGCAGCAATGCCTTCCTCGGCCATGGCAGTGTGAAGCCAAATCTTCAATGCACCCAAGCTTCCTGCACGATTCAGCGGCGGCAGGAAAAGAGCAGTGAAACCCGAACTCTACTAAAAAAAGTTAGCTGGATGTGATGGCAGGCACATGTAATCCCAGCTACTTGGGAGGCTGAGGCAGGAGGATTGCTTGAACTCCAGCCAGAGGTTGCAGTAAGCCAAGATTGTGCTGCTGCTCTCCAGCCTGGGTGAAAGAGCAAGACCCTGTCTCAAAAAAAAGGAAGAAAACAATATAGGCAATCCAGAAACTTCTTTTTTTGGTTGCCTCCCCACCCAGCTCTTCTGACTTGAACATCACAGATTAGTTTTGCCTGTTTTCGAACTTCATATAAACTGAATCACAGAGTATCTAGTCATATTTGGCTTCAAATACTCAACTTTTGTGAAAATCATTTATGTGTTATTACAGTGATTTCTTTCTGCTCTATAGTGTTCCGTTTGTGTGAGTATATCACATTTTATCCATTCTTTTTTTTTTTTGGGATTGAGTTTCGTTCTTGTTACCCAGGCTGGAGTGCAATGGCGCAATCTCGGCTCACCGCAACCTCCGCCTCCTGGGCTCAGGCAATTCTCGTGCCTCAGCCTCCTGAGTAGCTGGGATTACAGGCATGCGCCACCACGCCCAGCTAGTTTTTTGTATTTTTAGTAGAGACAGGGTTTCACCATGTTGACCAGGATGGTCTCGATCTTTCGACCTCGTGATCCACCCGCCTCGGCCTCCCAAAGTGCTGAGATTACAGGCTTGAGCCACCGTGCCTGGCCTTTATCCATTCTTTTGTAGGTGAACTCTGAACTTATGTTTATTTATAAGAGCTTTCTACGGAGGATGAGAGATGATGCTAAATTTTTATGCCTGGAGGTCAGGAAAGCTGAATTCTCTCTGCCACTGTGGGCCTCAGTTTTCCTATTGTAAAATGGTGGCAGTAGCGGGGAGATTGAACAAGTTCAGATTTCATTTCGTTAGGAACATTTTGTGCGGCGGGTTTTTTTTCCCTTCCAGATTATATTTTTAATGTATTAAGCATTTCTTTTAGGTACTAGAGATAGATGGCTATGAAGACAGAAATAAGTTGACACTTAAAGAACTCAGGGCTGCCCGGGCTGGCCGGGCGCGGTGGCTCAAGCCTGTAATCTCAGCACTTTGGGAGGCCGAGGCGGGTGGATCACAAGGTCAAGAGATCGAGACCATCCTGGTCAACATGGTGAAACCCCGTCTCTACTAAAGGTGCAAAAACTTAGCTGGGCATGGTGGCACGTGCCTGTAATCCCAGCTACTCAGGAGGCTGAGGCAGGAGAATTGCCTGAACCCAGGAGGCAGAGGTTGCGGTGAGCCGAGATCGCGCCATTGCACTCCAGCCTGGGTAACGAGTGAAACTCCCATCTCAAAAAAAAAAATAAGAAGAACTCAGGGCTTAGGGTTGCTGACTTCCGATACAGTCAGAAATCCACATTATTTTTTTCATTATTTTTTCCCCAATGTATTAATTTTTGACTCTACAAAAATTTAACTATTAATAGCCTACTGTGGACTGAGCATCCCCCTTCCCTTTTTTTTTAAATTTTAAAAGACGGGATTTCACCGTGTTGGTCAGGCTGGTCTTGAACTCCTGACCTCAAGTGATCTGACCGCCTTGGCATTCAAAGTGCTTGGATTACAGGCGTGAGCCACCATGCCTGGCCTTTTTTTTTTTTTTTTTTTTTTTTTTTTTATGATGGGGTTTCACCATGATGGCCAGGCTGGTCTTGAACTCCTGACCTCAGGTGATCCTCCTTGGCCTCCCAAAGTGCTAGGATTATAGGTGTGAGCCATTGCGCCCGGCCCTCCCCCTGCACCTTTTTTTTTTTTTTTTTTTTTTTTTGTGAGACAGGGTCTTACTCCGGTTGTCCAGGCTGGAGTGCAGTGGCACCCTCTCAGCTCTCTGCAGCCTCAACCTCCTGAGCTCATGTGATTCTCCTACCTCAATCTCCCAAGTAGCTGAGATTACAGGCACACACCACCGTGCCTGGCAAATTTTTTATTAGAGTTTTAGTAAAGGGGTTTCACTGTATTGGCTAGGCTGGTCTCCACTCCTTGACTCAGTCCACTTGCTTCAGCATCCCAGAATGCTGGAATTACAGGCATGAGTCACTGCGCCTGGCCGTCTACTGTATTCTTAAAATAAGCTAGAGGGAAACAAAGGTTATTAAAATCATAAGGAAGAGAAAATATACTTACAGTACTATTCAGTATTCATCACAACTGTTAAGTCATGTATAGGATTATCTGTCTGAAATGATGGGCTGTAATTGCAGCTCTCTATCATACAAGCTGTTTAACTTTTTCCTGTAATGTCATGACTTTTCTCAGCTTCCTGGGGAAACTTCCAGGATTACCAGTGGCGCTTCATATAGGTCTCATGGTGTATTCAAGGTTTACAGTATTGAAATAAACATGAATAAAAATATGTGAAAACTTCTTGTTTCAGCAGCACAAATTTTTTTTTTTTTTTTTTTTTTGAAACGGAGTTTCGCTCTTGTTACCCAGGCTGGAGTGCAATGACGCGATCTCGACTCACCGCAACCTCCGCCTCCTGGGTTCAGGCAATTCTCCTGCCTCAGCCTCCTGAGTAGCTGGAATTACAGGCACGTGCCACCATGCCCAGCTAATTTTTTGCACCTTTAGTAGAGACGGGGTTTCACCATGTTGACCAGGATGGTCTCGATCTCTTGACCTCGTGATCCACCCGCCTCGGCCTCCCAAAGTGCTGGGATTACAGGCTTGAACCACGGCGCCCGGTCAGCAGCACAAATATTAAAATAGGAAAAAAATTCGAGAAGTGAGTAAGATCACTTACTACAATATACAGTTTACTGGAGAGACTAAGGGCTCATGCAGAGATGATTACTTTCACACAGCATTATGAGGGATACCTGCAGACCAGGTGTGGCTCATGCCTGTGATCTCAGCACTTTGGGAGGCCGAGGCAGGCAGATCATGAGGTCAGGAGTTTGAGATCACCCTGACCAACATGGTGAAACTCCGTCTCTACTAAAAATAACAAAAATTAGCCAGGCATGATGGTGCTCACCTGTACTTCCAGTTACTCAGGAGGCTGAAGCAGGAGTATTGCCTGAACCCGGGAGGTGGAGGTTAAGGTGAGCTAAGATCACGCCACTGCACTCCAACCTGGGCCACAGAGTGATTTTTTTTTTTTTGAGACGGAGTTTCGCTCTTGTTACCCAGGCTGGAGTGCAATGGCGCCATCTAAGCTCACCGCAACCTCTGCCTCCTGGGTCCAGGCAATTCTCCTGCCTCAGCCTCCTGAGTAGCTGGGATTACAGGCACGTGCCACCATGCCCAGCTAATTTTTTGCACCTTTAGTAGAGACGGGGTTTCACCATGTTGACCAGGATGGTCTCAATCTGTTGACCTCGTGATCCACCCCCCTCGGCCTCCCAAAGTGCTGAGATTACAGGCTTGAGCCACGGCGCCTGGCCTTAGAGTGATTCTTGTCTCAAAAACAAAAAAAGGAAAACAGGATACTGCAAGACTCTGTCTCAAAAAAAAAAAAAGGAGCTCATAGCAGAAGCAACAGGACGTGACTTAAGAAATTTTTACAGTATATACTATACTGAATTTTATGCAATTAAGATTTTTTATTTTTTGAGAGAGTTTCCCTGTGTTGCCCAGGCTGAAGTGCAGTGGTGAGATCTCGCTCATCGTAACCTCTGCCTCCTAGGTTCAAACGATTCTCCTGCCTAAGCCTCCTGAGTAGCTGCAACTACAGGTGTGTGCCACTATGCCCGGCTGATTTTTTTGCATTTTTAGTAGAGACAGGGTTTCACCATGATGGCCAGGCTGGTCTTGAACTCCTGACCTCTGTTGATCCCCCTGCCTCAGCCTCCCAAAGTGCTGGGATTACAGGCGTGAGCCACTGCCCCCAGCCTAGTCTGTTTTATTTTTTATTTTATTTTATTTTATTTTATTTTATTTTATTTTTTTTTGAGACGGAGTTTCGCTCTTGTTACCCAGGCTGGAGTGCAATGGCGCGATCTCGGCTCACCACAACCTCCGCCTCCTGGGTTCAGGCAATTCTCCTGCCTCAGCCTCCTGAGTAGCTGGGATTACAGGCACACGCCACCATGCCCAGCTAATTTTTTGTATTTATAGTAGAGACGGGGTTTCACCATGTTGACCAGGATGGTCTTGATCTCTCGACCTGGTGATTCACCTGCCTCGGCCTCCCAAAGTGCTGGGATTACAGGCTTGAGCCACCGCGCCCGGCCTATTTTATTTTATTTTTATTGTTTTTTGAGATGGAGCCTTGCTCTGTAACCCAGACTGGTGTGCAGTTGTGCAATCTTGGCTCACTGCAACATCCACCTCCCTGGTCCCAGTTCAGACAATTCTGCCTTAGCCTCCCGAGTAGCTTCGATTACAGGTGCATGCCACCGTGCCTAGTTAATTTTTGTTTTTTTTTGTTTTTTTTTTTTTTTGAGACGGAGTTTCGCTCTTGTTACCCAGGCTGGAGTGCAATGGCACGATCTCGGCTCACCGCAACCTTCGCCTCCTGGGTTCAGGCAATTCTCCTGTCTCAGCCTCCTGAGTAGCTGGTATTACAGGCACGCACCACCATGCCCAGCTAATATTTTGTAATTTTAGTAGAGACGAGGTTTCACCTTGCTGACCAGGATGGTCTCGATCTCTTGACCTTGTGATCCACCCGCCTCGGCCTCCCAAAGTGCTGGGATTACAGGCTTGAGCCACCGCGCCTGGCCCAATTTTTGTATTTTTAGTAGAGATGGGGTTTCACCATGTTGGCCAGGCTAGTCTTGCACTGCTTGCCTTGGCCTCCCAAAGTGCTGGAATTACGGTTGTGAGCTGCTGTGCCTGGCCACCTAGTCTGTATTTTAATGTTAGGGTTTAAGGATTCAGACATGAATAAGGTCCTGGTTCCTGGTCATCAGATCACAACCCAATAGGACAGGTAGCTACACAGAGTATACACATTTATTGAACCTGCTTCAATTTGACTTCTTTCCCTTCGCATCATTTGAATAACATTACTAAATGTAATGAACAATGCCAAATTAGTCCTCAGCATTCTTAGCTTTGTTATTAGTTCTTTTTTTTTTTTGGAGACTGAGTTTTGCTCTTGTTACCCAGGCTGGAGTGCAATGGCGCGATCGTGGCTCACCACAACCTCTGCCTCCTGGGTTCAAGCAATTCTCCTGCCTCAGCCTCTCTAGTTGCTGGGACTACAGGCATGCGCCACAATGCCCAGCTAATTTTTGTATTTTTAGTAGAGATGAGGTTTTACCATGTTGACCAGAATGGTCTCGATCTCTTGACCTCGTAATACACCTGCCTCGGCCTCCCAAAGTGCTGGGATTACAGGCATGAGCCACCGTGTCCAGCCGAAAACATAATTTCTTAGTATAGCTTTTTTTGGTTTCTCTTAAGAAGGAGCAGGAACATGTGGTCAAGTGTTTGTGTTTTGGTTTTTTTGTGAATGTGTTTGTTTATATTAAATCCAATCCCATTGGGCTTTTTATATCCCATTGATTGTGATTCTATGTGTATTTGCTAAGTTATTATTTTTTATTGCATTTTAGGTTTTGGGGTACATGTGAAGAACTTACAAGATTGTTGCATAGGTACACACATGGCAGCGTGATTTGCTGCATTCCTCCCCTTCACCTATATCTGGCATTTCTCCCCATGTTCTCTCTCCCCAACTCCCCACCCCCCCATCCCTCCCTCATTTCCCCCCAACGGACCCCAGTGTGTAGTGCTCCCCTCCCCGTGTCCATGTGTTCTCATTGTTCAACACCCGCCTATGAGTGAGAACATGCGGTGTTTGATTTTCTGTTCTTGTGTCAATTTGCTGAGGATGATGGTTTCCAGGTTCATCCATGTCCCTATGAAGGACACGAACTCATCGTTTTTGATGGCTGCGTAATATTCCATGGTGTATATGTACCACATTTTCTCTGTCCAGTCTATAATCGATGGGCATTTGGTTTGGTTCCAGGTCTTTGCTATTGTAAACAGTGCTGCAATGAACATTCGTGTGCATGTGTCCTTACAGTAGAATGATTTATAATCCTTTGGATATATACCCAGTAATGGGATTGCTGGGTCAAATGGGATTTCTATTTTTAGGTCATTGAGGAATCGCCACACTGTCTTCCACAATGGTTGAACTAATTTACACTTCCACCAAGTGTAAAAGTGTTCCTATTTCTCCACACCCTCTCCAGCATCTGTTGTCTCCAGATTTTTTAATGATCGCCATTCTAACTGGTGTGAGATGGTATCTTAATGTAGTTTTGATTTGCATTTCTCTAATGACCAGTGATGATGAGCATTTTTTCATATGTTTGTTGGCCTCCTGTATGTCTTCTTTTGTAAAGTGTCTGTTCATATCCTTCGCCCACTTTTGAATGGGCTTGTTTGTTTTTTTCTTGTATATCTGTTTTAGTTCTTTGTAAATTCTGGATATCAGCCCCTTGTCAGATGGGTAGACTGCAAAAATTTTTTCCCATTCTGTTGGTTGCTGATTCACTCTAATGACGATTTCTTTTGCTGTGCAGAAGCTGTGGAGTTTGATTAGTTCCCTTTTGTCTATTTTGGCTTTTGTTGCCAATGCTTTTGGCGTTTTGGTCATGAAGTCCTTCCCTATGCCTATGTCCTGAATGGTTTTGCCTAGATTTTCTTCTAGGGTTTTTATGGTGTTAGGTGGATTTATTATTTATTTGAGACGGGATCTTGCTCTGTCACCAGGCTGGAATATAGTGGCATGATCATAGCTCACTGCAGGTTCCATCTTCTGGGCTCAAGCAGTCTTCCCACATCAGTCTCTGGAGTAGCTGGGACTAGAGGCATATACCACCATGCCCAGCTCATTTTGTTTTTGGTAGAGACAGGTCTCGCCATGTTGCCCAGGTTGCTTTTGAGCTCCTGAGCTCAGGCAGTTCTCCCACCTTGGTCTCATAAAGTGTTGGGATTACAGGAGAGAGCCATTTCACCCAGTCTGATTTCTGGATTTTGGAAGGCCTTCTCCAGATAATTACTAAGTAATTTTCCTATGATTTCCTCTAGTACTTTGCTGGTTTCATACTAATTCTAAAAATTCATAATGGTTTTTTTAAGGAAATCAGAAATCCAGATTAAGTCATAGCTTCATAGTTTTACATGTAGTGACTACTAGAATTAACATTTTAAAAAGTAACTGGATCAGGCCTGGTGCAGTGGCTCACACCTGTAATCCCAGCACTCTGGGAGGCTGAGGCCGGAGGATCACTTGAGGTGTTCCTCAAGGTCAGGAGTTTGAGAATAATCTGGCCAACATGGTGAAACCTGCTTGCTACTAAAAAATATAAAAATCAGCTGGGTGTCATAGCAGGCACCTGTAATCCCAGCTACTTTAGAGGCTGAGGCAGGAGAATTGCTTGACCCTGGGAGTCAGAGGTTGCAGTGAGCTGAGATGGCGCCACTGCACTCCAGCCTGGGTCACAGAGTAAGACACCATCTCAAAAAAACAACTGGATCAGACATAGCTATTGCTCAGATAGGACATGAACATTCATCTATAATTTTTGTTCTAATCCAGTAGTCCTCAGAGTATGGTTGCAGAAACCGTGTGTGTCACCTAGGGAATGTGTCATCTGGGCAGTTGTTAGAAATGCAGATTCTTGAAACTTACCTGAAATCTTCTGACTCAGAAACTGAAGGGGGTGGAGTTCAATCTGTTTAACAGTTCTCCAGATGGTTTGCATACAGACTAAAATTTGAGAAACATTGCTTTAATTCATTTTTTTTCCAACTTTACCAGTACTGCCTTAGTTCAATCTCTTTTCTATTTGTCTAGGTTTCTGCTAAGCAAGAAGTAATTTTATCACTGATAAGTAGTGTTTTTGGTTCTTTGCTTTTAATGGTATTCACTTCAAAGAATCTTTTATATTGCAGTGATAGTGTATGAAAAGTAAATTTGAGGCCGGGCGCGGTGGCTCAAGCCTGTAATCCCAGCACTTTGGGAGGCCGAGGCGGGTGGATCACGAGGTCAAGAGATCGAGACCATCCTGGTCAACACGGTAAAACCCCGTCTCTACTAAAAATACTAAAAATTAGCTGGGCATGGTGGCGGGTGCCTGTAATCCCAGCTACTCAGGAGGCTGAGGCAGGAGAATTGCCTGAGCCCAGGAGGCGGAGGTTGCGGTGAGCCGAGATCGCGCCATTGCACTCCAGCCTGGGCAACAAGAGCGAAACTCCGTCTAAAAAAAAAAAAAAAAAAGAAAAGTAAATTTGATAATATTTTTAGTGACTCCTGACTTCAGAATAAAAAATGTTAAACCTCAGGTTGGCATCAAAAGTAAATGGTCTGGCTGCTGTCTACCTGTCCAGCTTTGTAGCTTTGTTCCTGGTTACATTTTGGGATAGAAAGTGGGAGGAGGAAAGTTTAGAAAAATAATTGTCCTATTCCTGGACTTTACATGATATATAAAGAAGTGTTCTTAAAAATAGAGAGTAATTAAGCTTTAATAATAGAAACAATTGACTTATGTTTTTTAGAGATGAGGGTCTTGCTATGCTGCACAGCCTGAACTAAACCACCTAGGCTGAAGCTATCATCCCACCTTAGCTTCCTGAATATTTGGAAATAGCAATGTGTGCCACCACATCCAGTTGACAGTTGCCTTATTTGTGACTTAATTTATCTAATTAAAACTAGCTCTTACCAAATGGATATATTTAAAAGATACTAGAAATTGCTTGGAGTCCTTGAAGGAATTTGGTGGCAGCATAGAGTGGGAGGAGTGAATTAGGAAGATAAATGGTAATCAAGGCCGGGCGTGGTGGCTCAAGCCTGTAATCCCAGCACTTTGGGCCGAGGCGGGTGGATCATGAGGTCAAGAGATTGAGACCATCCTGGTCAACATGGTGAAACCCCATCTCTACTAAAAATACAAGAAATTAGCTGGGCATGGTGGCGCGTGCCTGTAATCCCAGCTACTCAGGAGGCTGAGGCAGGAGAATTGCCTGAACCCAGGAGGCAGAGGTTGTGGTGAGCCAAGATGGCGCCATTGCACTCCAGCCTGGGTAACAAGAGTGAAACTCCGTCTCAAAAAAAAAAAAAAAAAGTCATCAAAACATTTCTAGACTGAGCACAGTGGGTCACGCCTGTAATCCTAGCACTTTGGGAGGCCAGGGTGGGTGGATCACCTGAAGTCAGGAGTTCGAGACTAGCTGAGCAAGAGTCCCATCTCAAAAAGAAAAAAAATTTCTTTTTCTAATTTTGATGAGAAATTAGAAACCCACAGATCCAAGAATCTACAAACCTAAGCAAAAGAAATCTGAAGAAAACCACATGTAATCAAATTGTACACTAGAATTAAATTGCTGAAAACCAGCAATTTAAAAAAATGCTAAATCAGGCAAATGAAAAGCCACATTACAAACAGAATCAGGGTTGAATTCTGTTTTTTGGCCCCGCCCCTGGTTAATGTATAAGCAGGACTTTTTTTTGTTTTTGTTTTTTTGAGACTTATTGCCCAGGCTGGAGTGCCATGGCACGATTTTGGCCCACCACAACCTCTGCCTCCCAGGTTCAAGCAGTTCTCCTGCCTCAGCCTCCCGAGTAGCTGGGATTACAGGCATGAGCCACCATGCCTAGCTAATTTTGTATTTTTAGTAGAGTCGGGGCTTCTCCATGTTGGTCAGGCTGGTCTCAAACTCCTGACCTCAGGCGATCCCGCCCTCAGCCTCCCAGAGTGCAAGGATTACAGGTGTGAGCCACTGTGTCCGGCTATTTTGTTTTTTTTTTTTTTTTTTTTTTTTTGAGACGGAGTTTCGCTCTTGTTACCCAGGCTGGAGTGCAATGGCGCGATCTCGGCTCACCGCAACCTCCGCCTCCTGGGTTCAGTCAATTCTCCTGTCTCAGCCTCCTGAGTAGCTGGGATTACAGGCACGCACCACCATGCCCAGCTAATTTTTTGTATTTTTAGTAGAGACGGGGTTTCACCATGTTGACCAGGATGGTCTCGATCTCTTGACCTCGTGATCCACCCGCCTCGGCCTCCCAAAGTGCTGGGATTACAGGCTTGAGCCACCGCGCCCGGCGCTATTTTTGTTTTTTAAATCAAATTTTTTTCCCCCCAGATTCTTTCCATGTTATCCAGGCCGGAGTGCAGTGGCTCTTCACAGGCAACATGCACTGCATCCTTGAACTCTTGATTCCAAGTGATCCTTCCACCTCGGCTTCCCTGGCACCCACCCCCCTCCTTTTTTTTTTTTTTTTTGAGTCTTTGTCTCTTCTTTTAGAATAGTTTCTAGTGCTATGTTTTTAGGTTTGTAAATTTTTTTTATTAGGTTCTAATTTATTATTCATCCTATGAGGTGTATTTTCATCTCTAAAAGTTTGACTTTTAGAGTTTAAAAAATCTTTTTTGTTTCTCTATGCTTTTAACTTTGTGAGCTTGTGGGATATATTTATAACTAAATATATCCATATCATCTATATATTTTTCTGGATCTGTTTCTGTTGTGCTTGTTTATTTGTGTGTGTGTGTGTGTGTGTTTTGTTTTTTTGAGACAGAGTGTCATTGTCGCCCAGGCTGGAGTGTAATGGTGTGATCTCAGCTCACTGCAACTTCTACCTCCCGGGTTCAAGTGATTCTCCTGTCTCGGCCTCCCTAGTAGCTGGGAATACAGGTGCATGCTGCCACGCCCAGCTAGTTTTTTGTACTTCAGTAGAGACAGGGTTTCACCATGTTGCCCAGGCTGATCACTAAGTCCTGAGCTCAGGCATTCCACCTTCCTGGGCCTCCCAAAGTGCTAGGATTACAGGCGTGAGCCACTGCACCCAGCCTGTTTAGTATTTTTAAAGGTGGTCTCAGTGTATTGCCCAGTGCAGTGGCTTGATCATGGCTTCCTGCAGCTTTGACCTCTTGGGCTCAAGGAATCTTCCCACCACAGCCTCCTGAGTAGCTGTAACTATGGGCACATGCCACCATGCCTGGCTAACTTTTATTTTTTGTATAAATAGATAAAATTTAAAACCATTTATTTTTTTGTATAAATACAAAGACCATGTTGTCCAGGCTTGAAAGACTATGTTGTCCAGGCTTGTGTCGAGCTCCTGGGCTGAGTGATCCTCCAAGTGAAGCCATCCAAAGTGTGGGGATTACAGGTATGAGCCAGTATGCCTGCCTAATTATTTTCCCTACAGGTTTGACTTTCTGTTTCATTTGTTTCCCTGGTAATTTTTTTTTGGAGCGGGAGGGAGGTATCAGAGATTATGAAATTTGGTATTGGTTGCCGGATGTTTTGTTTCTTTGGATATATTTTGGCTTTGTTCTAGGATGGTTATTTGGAAAGTTCAATCCTTTTGAGGTTTTTAAGTTTTCTTTAGGCAGGTCTGGAATACTCTTTAGTACTAATTTGGCTCCATTACTAAAGCACTACTTTCTGCTCTTGATTTTAGAACCTTTGTGAATTCTGAGGTTTCATCTACTCCTTTCTGGTGTTTGTCTTCCAGGCTTCAGTAGTTTTCTCATACAGTAAGCTGGTTGAAACCTAGCCATAGACTGAGGGGACACTCTGTAGATCTCTGGAGGTTGTTTGCTCTCTTCTCTCTACTTACTCTGTTCTACAAATTCTAGCCTCCTTGGTCTTTCTAAACTGTCTCTTCAATTTGGTGAGATTGTTGGACTCTGTTTGGGTCCGCCTGTATGCTGTGGATAAAACTCCACAAGGTAGCCGGGCGCGGTGGCTCAAGCCTGTAATCCCAGCACTTTGGGAGGCTGAGGCGGGTGGATCACGAAGTCGAGAGATCGAGACCATCCTGGTCAACATGGTGAAACCCCGTCTCTACTAAAAGTGCAAAAAATTAGCTGGGCATGGTGGCACGTGCCTGTAATCCCAGCTACTCAGGAGGCTGAGGCAGGAGAATTGCCTGAGCCCAGGAGGCGGAGGTTGCGGTGAGCCGAGATCGCGCCATTGCACTCCAGCCTGGGCAACAAGGGCGAAACTCCGTCTCAAAAAAAAAAAAAAACTCCACAAGGTAAGCTGGGATAGTCAGTAGGCTCACCTCATTCCCCTCACTGTCTCTGAGATCACTGTTGTGGGCTACTAGTTCAGTGTCTCCAATATTTCACGTATTTCGGGTATTTTTCTAGTTGTCTGAGTTAGAAGGGTGAGTCCTCTCCAGTTACATCCATCGTGGCTAGCTAAATAGTATTGTATTACAGTCTCTCACTGATATAGGTACAAAATATTTTGGATTTTTTTTGGGGGGGGCGTGCTGAGGAACGGAGTCTCACTCTGTCACCCAGAGTGGAGTACAGTGGTATGATCTTGGCTCACTGCAACCTCTGCCTCTCAGGTTCAAGCAATTCTCCTTCCTTAGCCTACGGAGTAGCTGGGATTACAGGCACGTGCCACCATGCCCAGCTAATTTTTGTATTGTTAGAAGAGATGGGGTTTTGCCATGTTGGCCAGGCTGGTCTCGAACTCCTGATCTCAGGTGATCCACCTGCCTCAGCCTCCCCAAAGTGTTGGGATTATAGGTGTGAGCCGCTGCGCCTGGACACATTTTGGGTATTCTTGTTGCCAGTGGTGCCTGAATGTTTGTAATGCATGTACAGTATTATAATGTTTTATTTTTAGTATTCAAACTCTTATTTGGACATTTGTGATATATTGTGTGGTTCATAGGATAGTGTTAGTTTGCTACTGGTCTACAAAGAGATAAGTACAAAAGTTTGGAGTAAGCATTTAGAAACAAAGCAATTTGATATCTCCCTGACACTGTATTTAAAAAAAACCTATGGTTACAGACTAGAAATAAAAGACTTAGTTCTTTAACCACAGGTAGTTTGAGAAGCTCTGTGCTAGATCATTTGGTCAAAATGACCCCTTAATAAAACTATTTGACATAAATAACTGGCTGTGACAGAGTTTGTAGATAAGGATCCAAGACCATTTCAAGATTTAGGCAAATGGCCCAGATAGCTTACTTAACCTGTATCTGAAAGCACTGCCTGCACTGCCCTTTAAGTTGTTCCTCATCCCTGTGGTTATAGCTGTGAAGTTACTACTTATTTTCAGCCCTGGATATTTGAATGAATAAGAATTAATTTTTTTTTTTAAGAATCACATAGTCACAGAATTAGAAGGGACCTTGGGGCCAACCGTTCCAACTCTCTACATGGTACTAATATTTTGAAATGCTCTCATCAGGTGGTATCCTACTCTGATTAAAACTGATGGGCACATTTTACCTTATTAGTCTGTCTCCATTTAAAGAGCTCTAAGTGTTTAAAAGCTCTTTATTATAATAATATGACTTCCCATGACTTTTACACACTGGTCTTGGTTCTGCCATCTGGTGCCACATACAATGGATGATAGCTGGAGACAGTCATCATTCCCCTAAATAATCTCTTCTCCACCCTAAATGACTGAAGTTCTTCTTTAACATGTTCCTCATATCCAAGATTGCTCATTTCTGGATAAGCTTGTTTTTCTTTGCAAGGATGGAATGAGGATTAGAGCACAATAGGATGTGAGCTTAAGCCCAGGAGGCAGACGTTACAGTGAGCTGAGATTGCACACCGCAGTTCAGCCTGGGTGACAGAGTGAGACCATGTCAAAAAAGAAAGAGTGAAAAGAGAGGAAGGAAGGAAGAAAAAGAAAGAGGAAGGAAGGAGGGAAGGAAGAGAAGGAACAAGAAGGGAAGAGAGGAAAGAAAACAGTACACTCAAGAGCTGGACCAATCTCTTTCTGTGTTCTATGCAATATATTTCTATTGGTGCCCCTACAATCACATTATTTTTTGTCCCCCTCCCTCACCTTGCTTTATATTCCTCTTGAAATCAGCATTGAAATCCCCTAAGATTTTTTCCCCCAGGCTTTGATATTTAGCTGTTCCTCCCTGATTCTGCATATATGTAGCTAGTTTTTTGGGCACAGGAGTAGGACTTCATGAAGATTCTTATTAAAATAGGCCTATTGTACCATTCTATGGAGACTTTTTATATCCTGACTCTATCACTAAATATATTTACTGTTGCCACTGGCTCCACATTGGCTGCAACCTCTATATAAACAGTCCTTGAGTCCTTTCTTAAAATTGTTGAGAAGACACTTGAGCATAAAATGGTGAAAAGGAAATCATTAGAAAGCTATACATTCTTACTGTAACATTTTGACCTATTAATGTTAAAAATTTTTTAAATTTTTTTTTATTGCATTTTAGGTTTTGGGGTACATGTGAAGAACATACAAGATTGTTGCATAGGTACACACATGGCAGCGTGATTTGCTGCCTTCCTCCCCTTCACCTATATCTGGCATTTCTCCCCATGTTCTCTCTCCCCAACTCCCCACCCCTCCGTCCCTCCCCCATTGTCCCCCAACAGACCCCAATGTGTAGTGCTCCCCTCCCCGTGTCCATGTGTTCTCATTGTTCAACACCCGCCTATGAGTGAGAACATGCGGTGTTTGATTTTCTGTTTTTGTGTCAATTTGCTGAGGATGATGGTTTCCAGGTTCATCCATGTCCCTACGAAGGACACGAACTCATCGTTTTTGATGGCTGCGTAATATTTCATGGTGTATATGTGCCACATTTTCTCTGTCCAGTCTATCATCGATGGGCATTTGGGTTGGTTCCAGGTCTTTGCTATTGTGATCTGTACTACAGTGAACATTCGTGTGCATGTGTCCTTATAGCAGAATGATTTATCATCCTTTGGATATATACCCAGTAATGGGATTGCTGGGTCAAATGAGATTTCTATTTTTAGGTCATTGAGGAATCGCCACACTGTCTTCCACAATGGTTGAACTAATTTTACACTCCCACTGACAGTGTAAAAGTGTTCCTCTTTCTCCACATCCTCTTCCGCATCTGTTGTCTCTAGATTTTTTAATGATCGCCATTCTAAGTGGTGTGAGATAGTATCTTAATGTAGTTTTGATTTGCATTTCTCTAATGACCAGTGATGATGAGCATTTTTTTATATGTGTGTTGGCCTCATGTATGTCTTCTTTTGTAAAGTGTTCATATCCTTCACCCACTTTTGAATGGGCTTTTTTTTTTTTCTTGTAAATATGTTTTAGTTCTTTGTAAATTCTGGATATCAACCCTTTGTCAGATGGGTAGATTGCAAAAATTTTTTCCCATTCTCTTGGTTGCTGATTCACTCTAATGACGATTTCTTTTGCTGTGCAGAAGCTGTGGAGTTTGATTAGTTCCCTTTTGTCTATTTTGGCTTTTGCTGCCAATGCTTTTGGTGTTTTGGTCATGAAGTCCTTGCCTGTGACTCTGTCCTGAATGGTTTTGCCTAGATTTTCTTCTAGGGTTTTTATGGTGTTAGGTCTTATGTTTAAGTCTTTCTGGAGTTAATTTTAGTGTAAGGTGTCAGGAAGGGTCCAGTTTCTGCTTTCTGCACATGGCTAGCCAGTTCTTCCAACTCCATTTATTAAATAGGGAATCCTTTCCCCATTGCTTGTTTTTGTCAGGTTTGTCAAAGATGGGATGGTTGTAGATATGGTGTGTTGCCTCCGAGGCCTCTGTTCTGTTCCATTGGTCTATATCTTTGTTTTGGTACCAGTACCATGCTGTTTTGATTACTGTAGCCTTGTAGTATAGTTTGAAGTCCGGTGGTGTGATGCCTCTCGCTTTGTATTTTTTTGCTTAGAATTGACTTGGCTATGCAGGTTCTCTTTTGGTTCCATATGAAGTTTAAGGTGTTTTTTTCCATTCTGTGAAGGTCATTCGTAGCTTGATGGGGATAGCATTTAATCTGTAAATTACTTTGGGTAGTATGGCCGTTTTCATGATACTGATTCTGAATTAAATTTGGTAAGGCAAGTATGTAAATAATACTTTGGTATTTAATAAATGACAGCTCTTTTTTTATTTTTTATTTTCAGGCTTAATGATTGCCTCCAGTTTTACCTTTTTCCCCCTTTTTTATTACAGAATTGAAGATGTTCCTGCTCCTTCTACATCTGCAGATAACGTGGAGAGGTAAGATTATTTACATGGTACAATTAGACTTGTATCTGAAACATAAGCTAAGAACAATATAACATGAGTACAGTTTCATTTTTTATTTTTAAATTATTATTATTATTATTATTATTTTTGATAGAGGCAAGATCTCGATTTGTTGCTCAGGCTGAAGTACAATGTGCTGTCCGGGCTCCCAATAGCCTTGAACTCCTGGGTTTAAGCAGTCCTCCCACCTCAACCCCTGAGAAGCTAGGACAACAGGCACATACCACTACACTTGGCTCACTTTAAATTTTTTGGAGAGATGGGGTCTTGCTATGTTGCCAAGGTTGGTCTCAAAACTCCTAGCCTCATGCAGTTCTCCCTGCCTCAGCCTTCCAGAGTTCTGGGTTATAGGTTTGAACTACCAGGCTCGTCTCACATACTTCCCGTAACTTTTCTATCTTGATATGACTGTGTTTTTTTTTTCTTCTTAATCTCAGATCTATATCTGCAGAGTTACTTTTTTTTTGGGGTGGGGTGGGGTGGGGAGGCAGAGTTTCACTCTTGTTGCCCAGGCTGGAGTGCAGTGGCGCAACCTCCACTTTCCCGGTTCAGGTGATTCTCCTGCCTCAGCCTCCCAAATAGTTGGGATTACAGGCATGTGCTGCCATGTCCGTCTGATAACTGTATTTTTAGTAGAGACGGGGTTTCTCCATGTTGGTCGGGCTGGTCTCGAACTCGTGGACTCAGATGATTCCCCCCGCCTCGGCCTCCCAAAGTGCTGGGATTACAGGTGTGAGCCATTGCACCCAGCCCATGGCTATGTTTCTTAATCAGAAGTGGGCATAACAATTAACTAAAAAGCTTACCCAGAAGGTAGATAATAGGTTGCATCCCTAGAGATTTTTGTTACTGTTTTAGTTTTTAGAACAGCGTCTTATTCCGTTACCCAAGCTGGAGTACAGTGATGTGATCATAGCTCACCATCACCTTGAACTCCTGGACTAAGATTCTTCTGCCTTAGCCTCTTGAGTAGCTGGGTAGGCAGGCACCACCACATGTGGCTATTTTATTTTCTTTGAGACGGATTCTTGCTCTGTTGCCTAGGCTGGAATGCAGTGGTACAATCTTGGCTCACTGCAACCTCCGCCTCCTTGGTTCAAGCAATTCTCGCACCTCAGTGTCCCGAGTAGCTGGGATTACAGGCATGCACCACCATGCCCTGCTAATTTTTTGTTTTTTTGGTAGAGACAGGCTCTCATCTTGTTGCCCTGGCTGGTCTTGAACTCCTGACCTCAAGTGATTCGCTTGCCTTGGCCTCCCAAAGAACTGGGATTATAGGTATGAGCCACCATGCCCAGTCTATTTATTTTTGAGATGGAGTTTCGCTCTTGTTGTCCAGGCTGGAGTGCAGTGACGCAATCTTTGCTCACTGCAATCTCCGTTTCCTGGGTTGAAGTGATTCTCCTGCCTCAGTCTCCTGAGTAGCTGGATTTACAGGCAGGCCTCACCAAATCCGGCCAATTTTTGTATTTTTAGTAGAGATGGGGTTTCACCATGTTGACTAGGCTGGTCTTGAACTCCTGACCTCAGGTGATCTGCCCGCCTTGGCCTCCCAGTGTTGGGATTACAGGCATGGGCCACTGTACCCGGCTGAATTATTTTATTTTTTGGAGTGGAGTTTTGGCTTGTTGGCCAGGCTGGTCTCCAGCAATCCCCCTGCCTTGGCTTCCGAAAGTGTTCCGATTAGAAACCTGATCTACCATGCCCAGCTGATTTTATTTGTTAAGTTTGAGATAAAAATTCTGTTTTCTTTGTTATGGAAAACCTTTCTGATAAAGGTTGAGAATTATTGCTGTTTCTGTTTAAACCTTGTGCAGAATATCTTAAAAATACTTTTTTCTTTTTTTGGAGACGGAGTAAAATGGCATGATTTCAGCTCACTGCAACCTCTGCTTACTGGGTTCAAGTGATTCTCCTGCCTCAGCCTCCTGAGTAGTTGGGATTACAGGCGCCCACCACCTCACCCGGCTAATATATGTATATATATTTTTATTTTATTTTATTTTTCCCTCTCCGAGAGTGGGTCTTGTTCTGTTGCCCAGGCTAGAGTACAGTGGCATGATCTCGGCTCACTGCAGCCTCTGCTTCCTGAGTTCAAGCAGTTCTCCTGCCAAACCTATGGAGTAGCTGGGATTACAGGCGCCTGCCACCACGCCCGGCTAATTTTTGTTTTCTTTTTTTTTGAGATGGAGTCTCGCTCTGTTGCCAGGCGCCAGGCTGGAGTGCAGTGGTGTCATCTCGGCTCAGTGCAACCTCCGCCTCCTGGGTTCAAGCAATTCTTCTGCCTCAGCCTCCTGAGTAGCTGGTACTACAGGCGTGTGCCACCACGCCCAACTAATTTTTGTATTTTTAATAGAGACGGGGTTTCACCATGTTGGCCAGGATGGTCTTGATCTCTTGACCTTGTGATCCACCCGCCTTGGCCTCCCAAAGTTCTGGGATTATAGGTGTGAGCCACTGCACCCAGCTTGATTTTTGTATTTTTAGTAGAGACAGTGTTTCACCATTGTGACCTGGCTGTTCTCAAGCTCCTGACCTTGTGATCTGCCCACCTTGGCCTCCCTGAGTGCTGGGATTACAGGGGTGAGCCATCACGTCCAGCTGTAATTTTTGTATTTTTAGTAGAGACAGGTTTTCACCGTGTTGGCCAGGCTGGTCTTGAACTGACCTCAGGTGATCCACCCGCCTCGGCCTCCCAAAGTGATGGGATTACAGGTGTGAGCTATCGCGCCTGGCCACAAATATGCTTTTTAAGTGTCCATACGGTCTTATGTTTTTCATGTTTGAAATCCAGTTGTCATCTTGGTTATTTAACCCTTTTCTTATTTGCCCCAAGAATATGTGCTAGTGGTGCTTGGGGCTGCAGCATTTACCCAGTGATAACTGCCACAAGATAGCTCCTCTTAATTGTTATTTTCACATCGCTCTAATACATCGATTTTGGGGAAAAAAAAGACATCATTCTATTTATAGCACTGTTTTTAGTAGTTGTATTTTCATTTACAGAATATAGTAATTCTTGATCACTGTCAATGTCAAATCCTAGAAAACATAGCATTTCTGTGTGTGATGTTAACACCATTCTCAAATGGTTGTTAGCCACAGATTCATTTGATGAATTCGATTTTTCTGAAATAGATGATTCCGATGTTGTGTTTAGAAATAACTCCAGCCAGGTGCAGTGACTTATGTCTGTAATCCCAGCACTTTCAGAGGCCTAGGTGGGTGGATCACTTGAGGTTAGGAGTTCAAGATCAGCCTAGCCAACATGATGAAACCCTGTGTCTAGTAATAAATACAAAAATTAGCTGGATGTGGTGGCAAGCGCCTGCAATTCCAGCTACTTGGGAGGCTGAGGTAGGAGAATCATTTGAACCTGGGAGGTGGAGGTTACAGTGAGCCAAGATTGCCCCACTGCACTCCAGTCTGGGTGATGAGCGAAACTTCATCTCAAAAAAAAAGAAAAATAATAATAATTTGTGAGTTAATCAGGTATTTGTATGGTATGAATACTGTTTAGGATTGATCCTAAACACAATACTTTCTTTTTTTAAGAAACGATATCTCACCATGTTGCCCAGGGTGGAGTGCAGTGGCTATTCACAGGCACTATCCCACTACTGATCAGCATGGGCATTTTGACCTGCTCCGTTTTCCACCTGGGCCAGTTCACCCCTCCTTAGGCAACCTGGTGGTTCCCCGGTCCCAGGAGGTCACCATAGTGATGCCGAACTTAGTGTGGACACCTGATCGGCATAGCGCACTACAGCACAGAACTCCTGGGCTCAAGCGATCCTCCCACCTCAGTCTCCCGAGTAGCTGGGACTATAGGCATGCGCCACTGCACCCAGCTAAACAATACTTTCAAGAGGGTTGCTCATAGGATATGCCATAGTATTTTAAGTTTCTGGACTGACTAAATGTAGCTAGGCTACCCAAAACAGTGCTTGATAACGTAATCATCAGTATTCAACTTTGTAGCCCAGGCTGCAATGTTAGTGGTGCAATCACAGCCCACTGCAGCCTTGACCTTCCCTGGGCCCAGGTGATGCTCCTGCTTTAGCCTTTTTTTTTTTTTTTTTTTTTTTTTTTGAGACGGAGTTTCGCTCTTGTTACCCAGGCTGGAGTGCAATGGCACGATCTCGGCTCACTGCAACCTCCGCCTCCTGGGTTCAGGCAATTCTCCTGCTTCAGCCTCCTGAGTAGTTGGGATTACAGGCACGCGCCACCATGCCCAGCTAATTTTTTGTATTTTTAGTAGAGACGGGGTTTCACCATGTTGACCAGGATGGTCTCAATCTCTGGACCTCGTGATCCACCCACCTCAGCCTCCCAAAAGGCTGGGATTACAGGCTTGAGCCACCGTGCCCGGCCTTGCCTTAGCCTTCCGAGTAGATAGGACCACACAAATGCGTGCCATCATGACTGGCTAATTTTTGTATTTTGTTTTCAGTGATGAGGTTTCGCCGCTGGCCTCAAACTTCTGGGGCTCAAGCTGTCTTCTCCACACAGCCTCCCGAAGTGCTAGGATTACAAGTTGGGGGACCACCGTGTTGGCCTAAGCATTTGATTTTTAAAGGATTAGAATATTCTTATTCTTCGAGAAATGTGAAGGATGGTTGGGAAACACATTTATTTGTCTCACCTTAAATTTATAACCTCTGACCTCAAGTGGGTTTTTTGTTTTGATTGGCAGTTATACCACATTTTTCTGGTCAAGTTATGTTTTTTTTTTTTTTTTTTTGAGACGGAGTTTGGCTCTTGTTACCCAGGCTGGAGTGCAATGGCACGATCCCGGCTCACCGCAACCTCCGCCTCCTGGGTTCAGGCAGTTCTCCTGCCTCAGCCTCCTGAGTAGCTGGGATTACAGGCACGTGCCACCATGCCCAGCTAATTTTTTGTATTTTTAGTAGAGACGGGGTTTCACCATGTTGACCAGGATGGTCTTGATCTCTCGACCTCGTGATCCACCCGCCTCCCAAAGTGCTGGGATTACAGGCTTGAGCCACCGCGCCCGGCCCTAAGTTATTTTTTCATTCTGCTCAACTGCTTAATCTCCCTCCCCCCGCCCCCACTTGAGTAAGGGTATTACTCAGCCACTTAGGCTGGAGTACAGTGGTCCTGATCCTGGCTCAGTGCAGCCTCAAACTGCTGGGCTCAAGATATCCTCCCGCATCAGCCTCTCAAGCTACGTTTTTTGTGTGTGTTTCAGAGTCAGGGTCTTATGTTGCTGACGCAGTATTGAACTCCTGACCTCTCTATGATGCTCTCTCATCAGCTTCCTGAATTGTTACAATTACCAGCATAAGCCACTGCACCTAGCTGATCAAACTCCTTTTCTTTACATTTCTTTTTTTTTTTTGAGACTGAGTCTTGCTCTGTTGCCCATGCTGGAGTGTAGTGGTTTGATCTTGGGTCACTGCAACCTCTACCTCCCAGGTTCAAGCGATTCTCCTGCCTCAGCCACCTGAGTAGCTGGGATTACATGCATGTACCACCATGTTCGGCTAATTTTTGTATTTTTAGTAGAGATGGGGTTTCATCATGTTGGTCAGGCTGGTCTCGAACTGACCTCATGATCTGCTCGCCTTGGCCTCCAAAAGTTACTGGGATTACAGGTGTGAGCCACCGTACCCGGCCTTTATATTTTCTTAAACTTTCAATATCATACTCCTCATCTTGCTTTTACCTGATGATTTTGCTTTATGTTTGGTTCTGGATTTTTGTTTGTTCACTGAATAAACTATACAAAGAAAAATTTCTTAACATTGTGCCATTGTTTGTACCCATATATTCTTTCCTTTTGAATGTCTGTTCATGCTCTTTTTCAGCAGTTCTCAAGGTTTTTTTCTTGTATACCCTTGGGTCTCCAGTACTGTTTCAGGAATAATGTAAGATTAAAACTTTACATAGTAGCAAGACTGCCTTTTTATTGTGTTGACCACTGGCACTGATATGCTAGAATAATGGTGGATAAAACTGCTGTTCTCTTAACATAAATCAGGGCAGTGTCAACAAACAGTAATCACTCTTGTGTTCTTCACTGTCACCTTCACTTAGAAAATGGCCATGATGAGGCCGGGCGCGGTGGCTCAAGCCTGTAATCCCAGCACTTTGGGAGGCCGAGGCGGGTGGATCACGAGGTCAAGAGATCGAGACCAGCCTGGTCAACATGGTGAAACCTCGTCTCTACTAAAAATTAGCTGGGCATGGTGGCACGTGCCTGTAATCCCAGCTACTCAGGAGGCTGAGGCAGGAGAATTGCCTGAACTCAGGAGGCGGAGGTTGCGGTGAGCCGAGATCGCGCCATTGCACTCCAGCCTGGGTAACAAGAGTGAAACTCCGCCTCAAAAAAAAAAAAAAAAAGAAAGAAAATGGCCATGATGAAGCACTGCAAACTTAAGTTTATTAATTCTCAGTCCTTGACTACATGGCTTTAAAATAACCTGGTAAAATAGGAATTATGGATGGAGTGCTTCAGCATATCAAAAATAAGTGTGGTTTTCTTTTTTTTCCCCCCTCCAAGATGAGGTTTTGCTGTAGTTGCCCAGCCTGGAGTGCAACGGTGTTATCTCGGCTCACTGTAACCTCTGCCTCCTGGGTTCAGGCACTCTCCTGCCTCAGCCTCCTGAGTAGCTGGGATTACAGATGTGCACCAGCATGCCCAGCTAATTTTTGCATTTTTAGTAGAGATGGGGTTTCACCATGTTGGTCAGGCTGGTCTTGAACTCCTGACCACAGGTGATCCACCCTCCCTGGCCTCCCAAAGGGCTGGGATTACGGGCTTGAGCCACTGCGCCTGGCTGGCACAGTGGTTTTCTCTAGGAAAAGCCCTTGTGTGATTTTAATTAAGAGTTGAGGCGGCGTGTGGTGGCTCATGCCTGTAATCCCCAGCACTTTGGGAGGCCAAGGTGGGTGGATCACGAGGTCAGGAGTTTGAGACCAGCTTGGCCAACGTGGTGAAACTCTGTCTCTACTAAAAATGCAAAAATTAGCCAGGTGTGGTGGCAGACACTTGTAATCTCAGTTACTCGGGACATTGAGGCAGGACAATTGCTTGATCTTGGGAGGCAGAGGTAGCAGTGAGCTGAGATTGCACCATTGCACTCCAGTCTAGGTGACAGAGCAAGACTCCATTGAGGGTGGGGGGGGGGGATTGATTGAGCTACTTTTTTTTTTTTTTTTTTTTTGAGACGGAGTTTCGCTCTTGTTACCCAGGCTGGAGTGCAATGGCGCGATCTCGGCTCACCGCAACCTCCGCCTCCTGGGCTCAGGCAATTCTCCTGTCTCGGCCTCCTGAGTAGCTGGGATTACAGGCACGCGCCACCATGCCCAGCTAATTTTTTGTATTTTTAGTAGAGACGGGGTTTCACTATGTTGACCAGGATGATCTAGATCTCTTGACCTCGTGATCCACCCGCCTTGGCCTCCCAAAGTGCTGGGATTACAGGCTTGAGCCACCGCGCCCGGCCTGAGCTACTTTTTAATGTAAGTTTATTTTTTTTATTTTTTTAATTTTTTTTTTGAGACGGAGTTTCGCTCTTGTTACCCAGGCTGGAGTGCAATGGCACGATCTCGGCTCACTGCAACCTCCGCCTCCTGGGTTCAGGCAATTCTCCTGCCTCAACCTCCTGAGTAGCTGGGATTACAGGCACGCGCCACCATGCCCAGCTAGTTTTTTGTATATTTTAGTAGAGACGGGGTTTCACCATGTTGACCAGGTTGGTCTTGATCTCTCAACCTTGTGATCCACCCGCCTCGGCCTCCCAAAGTGCTGGGATTACAGGCTTGAGCCACCGCGCCCGGCCAATGTAAGTTTATTTACTGGCTTTGTTTTGAAAGAATCTTATTTGAAAGTTTTATTTTTGAAAGAATGACCAACAGACAAACTTTTATTTAGACTTGATATTTAGCAGATGTTTTCTCCACAATGAATACGGTGAGCCTGTCTCTTTAAGGGAAGTAACTGACAGTATCAGGTGCCAGTGATAGAATGTGAACTTTCATATGAAAAATAGAAATTTTGGGTAAGTTATCAATTGCTGTTGTGAGACTGACAGTATCCTAATACTTTATGACTGTTCTGATGAAATTGATTTTTAAGTTGTGGTAAAATACACATAATATAAAAAGTTAGTGTCAAATACGTTCACATTGTTGTACACCCAATCTTATCTTACAAATCTGAAACTATTACCCATTAAGCAGCTTACTCTTTCTCCTATAGCCCCTGGCAGCCACCATTCTGCTTTCTGTCTGTCTGACTTTGGCTGCTTTAGGCACCTCATATAAATGGAATAATAGAATGTTTATCCTTTTGTGACTGGCTTATTTCACTTAGCATAGTGTTCTTAACATTCCTCCATGTTGTGGTGTCTCAGAATTTCCTTGCTTTTATTGTGAGTACTGCTGCTATGACCATGGGTTTATGTAATCATTTATAAGTAGATCCAGAATACAAGATAGACTGGTTTTTAATGTATCAGTATGAGGAGTTCATCAGTGTTCTCAGATTGTACAGTACAACTAACCTTTAAGAGATTATCACTTGTTGGCCTGGTAGAGTGGCTCATGCCTGCAATCCCAGCACTTCGGGAGGCCAAGGCTTCGGATCACTTGAGGTCAGGAGTTTGAGAACAGCCTGGTCAACATGGTGAAACTGTCTCTACTAAAAATACAATAAGTAGCTGGGTATGGTGGCGCCTACCTGTAATCCCAGCTACTCCGGAGGCTGAGGCAGGAGAATTGCCTGAACCCAGGAGGCGGAGGTTGCGGTGAGCCGAGATCGCGCCATTGCACTCCAGCCTGGGTAACAAGAGCGAAACTCCGTCTCAAAAAAAAAAAAAAAAAAAAAGTCATGTTAACATGTACCATTTTAAAATATTTAAAATTATTTATTTTAGTTTTAATTTCAGTATGGTGGATACTGATATAACTTGCATACACAGAGACTTTTGGGGGACTTCAGTAATGTAACGGTGTAAAGCAGGCATCCCCCTGAGGCCATTTATCCTCCCCCACCCGCCGCACTTCAGGAAGGGGCACCTCTTTCATTGGTGGTCAGTGAGAGGAGCACAGTATGTGGCGGCCCTCCAACGGTCTGAGGGACAGTGAACTGGCCCCCTGTGTAAAAAGTTTGGGGACTCCTGGTGTAAAGGATCCTGATACCAAAGTTTCTTTGCTCTTACATAACATCATCATCTCCATTTGTTCACAAAATCCCACTCATCATTTTCTTAAGAATAGAGCTCCTGTAGTTCTCTATGCAACAATACTACTCTTGTTTCCTATGAGATAAGTTGTATCAACCCACTAGGTATCACCGGGTTTAACTGTTGACTCCTCATACCTCCCTTCATCTATTACCTCACATCAATTTCTTTGACAGGAGAATATTTAACAGGTGTCTACTCTTTCTCTACTTCCTCTTTTGTTAATTGAAGCTTCAAGTTTTTCTCTGTCGTTCTACTAAAATAGTCTTGTTTGTGGTCATTAACACCACCCATATTCCTTACTCTAGTAGTCATCTCTCAGCTGAGTTAAGGTTTTTTTTTTTTAAGTAGTCCTATTGTCTGAGTTAATCTTGTCATTGGGAATTGACCCAATCCATTACTCCCATTACTTTATTTTCTTTCCTTTGTTGTTGTTGTTTGTTTTTGTTTGTTTGAGATGGAGTCTGTCACTCAGCCTGGAGTGCAATGGTGCAATCTTGGCTCACTGCAACCTCTGCCTCCTGCGTTCAAGCAGTTCTGCTGTCCCAGCCTCCCCAGTAGCTGGTATTACAGGTGTGCACCACCATGCCTGGCTAATTTTTGTATTTTTAGTAGAGACGGGTTTCACCATGTTGGTCAGCCCCTGCACCCAGTTCTGTTACTTTACTTCATATTATTTTCTTGTCTCTTTTCCTTTACTGACTTTTCCCCCAAACCCTTATTCTTACCTACATTTAAATGTTGGAAGGCTTCCTACTAATGAAGAGGTCTCAGTCCTACCTCTTCATTAGTAGCCACTCCATATGTATTCTCCCTGTTAAGTCCTGTGGCTTTAAGCACCTGAATCCCATTTGTATCTGTAGTCCCCACATATCTCCCCAAAATTTTCCCTTATAATATCTTGGAGGTCTAATAGGGATCTTAGAATTAACATATCCAAAGCTAAATACTGTACAGTAATCGATTGCCTTGTTCCTCACTGGATTTTCCTTCAACTGACTTTTTCTCAGTAAATGGCAATGTTCTAGAATTTTGAATCTAGATTGTGTAGATTTGAATCACTGACTGCCATTAATACTCAGTTTTCCATATGTAAAGTGGGGGTAATGATTCGACAATTTTATGAGGTTTGGATCCTAGAATTTAAATGTAGGTAAAAGTTCTACATAGTTCATTAATAACACTTAATACCAGTTGGCTAGGCCATAAAACGTTTGCTTGATCTCTCTTTCATTCAAGAAATTACATATCTAGGCTATTAGTACATTGTAAAGTATATTCAGAACCTAATCCTCTGTAATACTCTTCAGGTTCTTGTCTAGATTCTTATGGTTTCCTTCTTTCGTTTCTTATGGAAAAGGAATTTTTTGTTTTTGTTTTTGTTTTTTAAAGACCTGGAGTGCAGTCGTATAATCTTGGCTCACTGTAACCTCTGCCTCCTGGGTTCAAGCAATTCTCCTGCCTCAGCCTCCCTAGTAGCTGGGACTACAGGTGTGTGCCACTATGCCCAGCTAATTTCTTTATTTTTAGTAGAGATGAGGTTTCACCATGTTGGCCAGGATGGTCTCGATCTCCTGACCTCGTGATCCGCCCACCTTGACCCCACAAAGTGCTAGGATTACAGGCATGAGCCACCATGCCCCACCAGGCGACCTTTTTAAATTTATTTTTTTGACATAGGGTCTTGCTCTGTTGCTCAGGCTGGAGTGTAGTGGTGTGATCATAGTTCACTGCAGCCTTGAGTTCCTGGGCTCAGACAGTCCTCCTGCCTCAGCCTCCCAAGTAGCTGGGACTGCAGGTGCACACCAGGATGTCAGCTAATTTTGATATTTTCCTGTAGAGATGCTAGTCTGGAACTCCTGGGCTCAAGTGATCATCCCACCTTGGCCTCCCAAAGTGCTGGGATTGTAGGTAGGAGCCACCTGCCTTAGACTTTATTTCTAACTGGTTTTCTCCCCAATTCTATTCTTGTTCTGTCTTAAAGTCTATTCTAATGTGATGCTACCCTCTCCCTCTTTCTCTTTATTTCCCATATTTCTTCCCCAGCTTACTCTAGCTGGAAAATTTTTCTGTTTCTCAAGTATTTTAAGCAAACTTCTTTAAGCTTTGAACTTATTGTTGCCTCTGCCCTAGAGTGCTTTTTCCCTCCCTGTATTTCTTTGGGGCTTGCCTTCTTAAAGTCTTTGCTTCAATTTGACATTGTCTATGTGTTCTTAGTTCACTCTTGTTATAATCAGTGTCTTGAATTGTGCCCAGCAATATTAGGTGCCCAAGTATTGTTGATTGAATTAAGAAGAGCAATTATCCTTCCAAATAATTTGGTTTCCATTAATGGAACTGCCCCAGGATTTTCTTAAAGCTGTAAGAAACATTAAATGAAGGTGTAATTAACACACAGGAAACTGCATATAACTTTAAAGTAACAATTACGAGTTTTTATATATATACACTTGTAAACCATTATCACAATCAAGATAATGAGTGTATTCATCACCTCAAAGTTTCCTCATGTGCCTTTGTACTTCATTCCCTCCCCAGCAACCATTAATCTGCTTTCTGTCACTGAAGATGGGTTGCATTTTGTAGACTATTATCTAAATAGAATCATACAGTAAGTACTGTTTCTTTTTGTGGTTATTTTGATTCAGCACAATTATTTTGTGATTCATCCATGTTACCACATGTATTAATAGTACATTGTTGTTAGTGAATGATATTTCATTATGTAGAATTTGTCCATTTGGGTTTCCAGTTTTTGGCATACAAAAAAAGCTGCTGTGAATATTTGTGTGCAAGGCTTTGTATGGGCATTCATTTCCATTTTTGCGGTTCATACCTAGGAGTAGAATGGCAAGATAATATGGCTGGTATATATCTAAGAAACTCCAAAACTGTTTTCTGAAGTGATTCTACCATTATATTCTTTCTAGCAGTGTTTAAGAGTTCTAGTTGCTCTACATCGTCATCATCACTTGAGTCAGTCTTTAACATTTTAGCCCTTACAGTGAGTATAACAGTACCTTATTGTGGGTTTAGTTAGTAGTTTTTTGAGTGATGAGTAATACTGACATCTTTTCATGTGCTTATTTGCCATCCTTGTATCTTTGATGACATGTTTGTTAAAATCTTTGCCCCCTTTGTATTGGATTGTTAATTTTATTGTGCTCTAAGAGTTATGTATTCAAGTCCTTTCTCAGAAGTTTTGCATATATTTTCTCCCAGTTTGGCTTAAAACAGTGTTTCAAAAAGCAAACATTCTTCATTTTAGTGGTTTGTCTGGTTTATTGATTTTTTTTCTCTTGTTAATAGTTTGTGCTGCTTTCATATTTAAAAAGTCTTTGCCAAACCCAAAGTCACTAAGATATTCTTCTGTATATTTTTGTAGAAATTTTATCGTTTAAATCTTTTTTTTTTTTTTTTGAGATGGAATCTCACTCTGTCACCGAGGTTGGAGTGCAGTGGCGCGATCTCAGCTCACCGCAACCACCGCCTCCTGGGTTCAATCAATTCTTCTGTCTCAGCCTCCCAAGTAGCTGGGATTACAGGCGCCTGCCACCAAGACCAGCTAATTTATGTGTATTTTTACTAGAGACAGGGTTTCACCATGTTGGTCAGGATGGTCTTGATCTCTTTGTCATCCACCTGCCTCGGCCTCCCAAAGTGCTGGGATTACAGGTGTGAGCTACCGTGCCTGGCCGGTTTAAATCTTATATTTAGAAAGCCTATGATCCATTTCAAATTAATTTTTGTATGAGGTATAATAGCTGAAGTTCACTTTATTGCATGTGGATTTATAGTCACTGCAGCACCATTTGTTGGAAAGATTATCCATTCCCAATTGCATTGTCTTGGTACCTTTGTCAGAATTTCAGTTAGTCATATATTTGTGGATCTATTTTTGTACTCTGTGTTCTATCTGATCCATTTGCTTTGCTTTATGGGAATACTACATTGTCTTAATCTTAAAATCACTGCCTCTTGCCCTGTTTACCTAAATACTTCTTAATTTTAATATTTCTTTTAGCTAGTACAGTTTGTATGAATTTATGATTCTTTTATGATGCCTTTTTTGTTGTTTTATTGGCAAATATTTATAGTAACATACAATACAGGCTTTGTGAGTAGATGAGGCATTATGAGAAAATACTCTAGTCAAGTTTCTGAGAATGTTGCCTTTAAGATTTCTTTTGGTTTTGCGATGGTAAATACGTGTTATCCAGGCCTTGCCAGAGTAGTCCAAAAGTTTAAAAAAATTAAACTATTGTTCAAATGTAATAGGTATTCAGAAAATATTGATTTAAACAGTACTTGACACTATAAAAAAAAAATCTTTTTTTTTTTTGCAGTCTGGATGTGGATAGTGAAGCTAAGAAATTACTGGGTTTAGGACAGAAACATCTGGTGATGGGGGATATTCCAGCAGCTGTCAATGCATTCCAGGAAGCAGCTAGTCTTTTGTAAGTATTGTATATTTTGCTATGATGTAATATTATGTTCCTAATAAACCTTGAGTTATAAAAGATTGTTTAATAGGGAAAAAGCATGAAGAGCAAGAGTTTAAAAACATTTGATTAGCTGGGCATGGTGGCTCATGCCTGTAATCCTAGCACTTTGGGAGGCCGAGGTGGGTGGATCACCTGAGGTGAGGATTTCAAAACCAGCCTGGCCATCATGGTGAAACCCCATCTTTTTAAAAAAACCAAAACAAAACAAAACAGATTTGATTATTTTTCATTTAGTTTGTATCACTAACTGTAGGTGTAAAACCTAAATGTCACCTAGCAATTCTACCCTTTCATTTTCCTGATTAACGTAACTTACATTTCAGTCATCACAAATTTGGGTGACTACACCTTGGCCTGGTTTGTCCAGGACTTACCCCCGCCACACCCTCTCCACCCCTGACTTTTTTGAGACAGTCTCTTGTCACCCAGGCTGAAGGGCAGTGGGATGCTCTCATACTCACTTCCCAGGTTCAATTTATCCCCCTATGGACAACAGGTGTGTTCCACTATGCCCAGCTAATATTTGTATTTTCTTTGTAGAGATGGTATTTGTATTTTCTTTGTAGAGATGGGGTTTCCCCAAATTGCCCAGGCTGGTCTCAAACTCTTGGGCTTAAGGAATTTGTCTGCCTTGGCCTCCCAAAGTGCTTTGTAAAGGGATTGCAGGCATGAGCCACTGAGCCCAGCCTGGCTTTCCCAATTGTGAACACTGGAAATTCTATGTCTGTGGAAACCCTTTAGGCCCAAGGAAGTCATGATTGATAGTGCTGTTATTAGCACAACATTTTTCATACATCTTTGGCACATTTTTCTTTTTTTTTTTTTTTTTTTTTTGAGACAGAGTTTTGCTCTTGTTACCCAGGCCGGAGTGCAATGGCGCGATCTCGGCTCATCGCAACCTCCGCCTCCTGGGTTCAGGCAATTCTCCTGCCTCAGCCTCCTGAGTAGCTGGGATTACAGGCACGTGCCACCATGCCCAGCTAATTTTTTGTATTTTTAGTAGAGACGGGGTTTCACTATGTTGACCGGGATGGTCTCGATCTCTTGACCTCGTGATCCACCCGCCTCGGCCTCCCAAAGTGCTGGGATTACAGGCTTGAGCCACCGCGCCCGGCAGATTTTTCATACATTCTTAGCATTGTTGCAGTTGCTTAGAAGTTGGTCGCTAAACATTGTTTTTAGTGCTTTTACATATATTATTTAGTTCTTTCAGTAGCTCTTTTAACAAACAGTTATTAACATTCCCATTTGACAGATGAGAAAACTAAGGGACTTTGAGACTAATTTGTCTAAGGTCTCACAGTTAGTTATTGGTTAAAGATAGTATTTGAACCCAGGCAGAACAACTCCAGGTATTCTGCTCTTTACATCATGCCTTTCTGTGGGCCTTAATCATCTTCTAGGTCCCAGCTAAAGGTCCTTTAACTATTCTGGTCCATATTGACATCTTGTAGTAGGAGGAATACCTGTTTTAATACCTAAATTATATTACCAATTATAGCACAGTATGTCGCTTAGGATATATGTTGATAAAGAGCATACAGGATTTTCATGCATCGTTTCTTAACGTCCTTTTGATCTTGACTTGAAAGCAAGAGGGATATTGGTTTCTTTGGAAGGAGTATGTCATGGAAGAAATATTAATTTATAACTGAAGAACTAGAACTAAATGTTTTAGACTAGATGTTAATTCAGATTTTAAATGTTTATTCTCTTTGTAGAGGTAAGAAGTATGGAGAGACAGCTAATGAGTGTGGAGAAGCCTTCTTTTTCTATGGGAAATCACTTCTGGAGTTAGCAAGGTATGGATGTTGTATTTACAAACTGAAGTTTCCTTGTTAAGATTATTTACCAGCTTTGAGATTTAGCCAAGCAAGATTGCCTAGAGAGTTTTGAAGGAGCTCGAAGTAGTGTTGGAAGTTGTGAATGGCACTTGATGCAATTAGTAGTTATATTTAAGTTTTGACTTTTTGAGTCATTAGAAGGAAAGATTATCCAATAGTGAATGATCCAAAGTTCAATACAGAGAATCTTTATTTTTCTTTTCTTTTTTTTTTTTGTGAGACAGAGTTTCACTCTTGTTACCCAGGCTAGAGTGCAATGGCGCGATCTCGGCTCACCGCAACCTCCGCCCCCTGGGTTCAGGCAATTCTCCTGTCTCAGTCTCCTGAGTAGCTGGGATTACAGGCACGCGCCACCATGCCCAGCTAATTTTTTGTATTTTTAGTAGAGACGGGGTTTCACCATGTTGACCAGGATGGTCTCGATCTCTTGACCTCGTGATCCGCCCGCCTCGGCCTCCCAAAGTGCTGGGATTACAGGCTTGAGCCACCGCGCCCGGCCCGAGAATCTTTATTTTTATTTATTTATTTTTGAGACAGAGTTTCGCTCTTGTTGCCCAGGCTGGAGTGCAATGGTGCTATCTTGGCTCACCACAGCCTCTGCCTCCCGGGGTCAAGCAGTTCTCCTTCCTCAGAGTCCCAAGTAGCTAGGATTACAGCCATGTGCCACCATGTCTGGCTAATTTTATATATATATATTTTTTTGAGACGGAATTTCGCTCTTGTTACCCAGGCTGGAGTGCAATGTCGCGATCTCGGCTCACCGCAACCTCCGCCTCCTGGGTTCAGGCAATTCTCCTGCCTCAGCCTCCTGAGTAACTGGGATTACAGGCACACGCCACCATGCCCAGCTAGTTTTTTGTATTTTTAGTAGAGACGGGGTTTCACCATGTTGACCAGGATGGTCTCGATCTCTTGACCTCGTGATCTGCCCGCCTCGGCCTCCCAAAGAGCTGGGATTACAGGCTTGAGCCACCGCTCCCGGCCTTAGTTTTTTGTATTTTTAGTAGAGACAGGGTTTCACCATGTTGACCAGGATGGTCTCGATCTCTTGACCTCGTGATCCACCCGCCTCGGCCTCCCAACGTGCTGGGATTACAGGCTTGAGCCACCGCGCCCTGCTTTAATTTTATATTTTTAGTAGAGGTGGGGTTTCTCCATGTTGGTCAGGCTGGTCTTGAACTCCCAACCTCAGCTGATCCACCCGCCTTGGCCTCCCAAAGTGCTGGGATTATAGGTGTGAGCCACTGCGCCCAGTTTAGAGTGAGAATCTTTAAAAGCACCCTGAGCTAGCTCAAAACAAGGACTGAAAAGAGTGACAACTGGAAAGAACTAGCATGTAATACTGTTGAAAATAAACTCTTTCTATTGAAAAGGTCTTGGCTATGTTCTACTAGAATTTATTAACCAGAGTAAGTTCTGTTGAGGGTATGTACAAACTAGGAAATGATGTCATTAACAGAACTGTTAATCTCAGTTCTGGTGAGAGAGAGAGAGAGAGAGAGTGTGTTTGTGTTTTTGTTTTAAGACAAAGCCTTTTTTGGCCCAGGCTGGAGTGCAGTGGTGTGATCTCAGCTTGCTGCATCCTCCATCTTGTGGGTTCAAGCGATTCTCCTGCCTCAGCCTCTCTAGTAGCTGGGATTACAGGCATGTGCCACCATGCTCAACTAATTTTTGTATTTTTAGTATAGACGGAGTTTCACTATGTTAGTTGGGCTGGTCTCGAACTCCTGACCTCAGGTAATCAGCCTGCCCTGGCCTCCCAAAGTGCCGGGATTACAGGCCTGAGCCACAGTGCTGTGGTTCACGCCTGTAATCCCGGCACTTTGGGAGGCGGGAAAAACAAACAAACAAAAAATCCCAGCACTTTGGGAGGAGAAAAAAAAATTTTTTTTCTAAGACAAAAAATATAGGACTATATTTTTTGTCTTAGAAAAAATTGTTAGGTTCTAGCCATCAAACCTTTGGTGCTTTCTCCTCTTGTTCTTCTAGAATGGAGAATGGTGTGTTGGGAAACGCCTTGGAAGGTGTGCATGTGGAAGAGGAAGAAGGAGAAAAAACAGAAGATGAATCTCTAGTAGAAAATAATGATAACATAGATGGTATGTAGAGTTGCATGTGACATTCAAGAGATGCGACATTGTATATTTCTTGTATACAAGTGGTGGAAACAGGGCTCTACCTGTCCTGGATGGTCTCTCCTAAGATGCTTGGGGTGATGCCTGCATCTGGTGGAGATTGCAGTAGGGGTAGCTGATTACTGAAACTCACAGCAGGTTTTCATAAGAGAATAACTTAATTTCTTAAGTGAATCTGGTTATTTCAATTGGGGGTTTTTAAACCAAAAAGATAAAAAGCAAAATTAAATTGGTGTTTTAAATACTATTACAACCTTAAATATTTTTGCAATGCAGATTTTTTTAAACAGCCTGTGCAGTTCAGTTATTTTAATAGCGGTACTTTTAGAGCCCTTTTACATTTTTTAATGTCTATGAAATTTATATATAATTTCTAAGCTGAATTTGGCTACTAGAGTTTTACATACCAGATGGGGGAGAATGAAAAGCTTAGCATCTCTTACCTAACTGGTAATCGGAATGCTCAAGTAAAACAGTATCTAGTTTAACAAGCTTGGGTTTCTTTTGCAGTAAGTCGCTCTGCTAGCTGGGACGTTCCCTTTCCTTTTCTCTAGGGGGCAGATAATTTTTAGGCCATCTGCTAAAACTTGGTAGGCTTTTTGAGGGTTTAAAGGGAATGTATTTTTAGTTTCCATTTATGCCTTTATCATTAAACTCGAAGACATGTTTATGCTTCATGTTCTTTAACCATGTAGAGGAAGCAAGGGAAGAGTTGAGAGAACAGGTTTATGACGCCATGGGAGAAAAAGAAGAAGCCAAAAAAACAGAAGACAAGTCTTTGGCAAAGCATGAAATTGATAAAGAACAGGAGAGTGAAATGGAGAAGGGTGGAAGAGAAGATATGGAGATAAGTGAATCTGCAGAGGAGCCACAGGAAAAAGTTGACTTGACTCTAGATCGGTTAACTGAAACCTCTGAAGAGGCAAGAGGAGCAGCACCAGAAGGACCGAATGAAGCTGAGGTCCCTTCTGGGAAGCCAGAACAGGAAATACCAGATGCTGAGGAAGAACAGTCAGTTTCTGGAACTGATGTCCAGGAGGAGTACAGAGAAAAAGGAGGTCAGGAGAAGCAGGGAGAGGTAATTGTAAGCGTAGAGGAGAAGCCAAAAGAAGGTTCAGAAGAGCAGCCTATGGTGACTGTAGAAAAGCAGGGCACTGCAGTGGAGGTAGAAGCAGAGTCTTTAGACCCGACAGTCAAGCCAGTGGATGTGGGCGGGGACAAGCCAGAGGAGGAGGTAGTTACCTCTGAAAATGATGCAGGAAAGGTAGTTCTTGAGCAGCTGGTAGGTCAAGAAGTGCCATCTGCTGAAGAGTTGCCAGAGGTGACAACAGAGGCTGCAGAGGCCTCAGTTGTAGAGGTTGGATCAGAAGTCTCTGAAAAGCCTGGGCAGGAGGCTACAGTTGTCCCTAAAGATGGTGCAGTCAATGGACCGTCAGCTGTAGGAGATCAGACTTCTGTTGAACCACAGACTTCTATAGAAAGACTGACAGAAACAAAAGATGGCTCAGGACTAGAGAAGGTCAGGGCAAAGCTGGTTCCTAGTCAGGAGGAGACTAAGCTGTCTGTAGAAGAGTCTGAGGCAGCTGGAAATGGGGTTGATACCAAGGTAGCCCAGGGAGCTACTGAGAAATCACCTGAAGACAAAGTTCAGATAGCTGCTAATGAAGAGACACAAGAGAGAGAAGAACAGATGAAAGAGGGTGAAGGTAACCGGGATATGCAAGAGCTGCAGTGGGTGGAGTACATTCTGGATTTGACTCACTAATTATGGGTAAAAGTCAGCCTTCCATTCAGGATTTTCCGTCTGCCTTTGGATTAGGAAAGGGCTAAATGAAAAAGGGGGTAGTTTAAGAAGGTTGTGACAGTCAAGTAAGTTAAATCAAAAGCAGCAAGTCTAGCTGGCTTATAAACTAACACTTTTACTAACTGCAAAATAGGTCTTCTGTGATTTCTGAGACTTGGCTAGCTATTAGTAACTTGTTGCAGCATACTAGCCAATAAAGTGGGACGGAAAAGGTAGATGAGGGGAGGGGTGGGCTAGGCTGGCAGAGAATGCTGAATGGATGTTCACTTGCATGCCTCTGGATTTTTAAATTTATTGTTCACATAACTCCTTTTCTGTGCATTAGGAAGCAGGAACAGCAGTAGAATCCACTGAATTGGTACACTGAAGCAGGCATGCCATTTTAATTGAATGTTGTATCACCAGAGTTAAAGAATTCTGTTGCCCTTCTCTACGTTTAAGTCTTCAGGAAGTGTTTAGAGCCTTATTCATATGAGTTAAAACAGGCCTTCCACCTTCCTCAAGGCAACAAAAAACATAACCATTAGCTCTCTTGCTGCTTTTCTTCCTCATTTCATGCTTGCTTTGGCTGCTAAACTCAATTTTTTCTTACTTAGAATTTTATAAAGCGTGGATGCTTTCTATAGTGCTATTGGTCTAATTGTGATTAAATTTCATCAAGATGTATAAACCTCTATTCCATAATTGGCACGTCTGACTTGTGCTATCATTTGAGGATTCTACTGTATATAAGGTTCATCTAACATTGGCATTAATAACCACAGGTATATTCCAACTAATTTGTTACTTTTTGTAATTGCCAGACTATTTCAAGAGTTCTCTTTAAGTTTTAGATTTTCAGAGACCCATCTTCAGTACTTGGAGCTCATTCTGGTAAACTTCCTTCTACCTATGTGCAAGTCCCTGTACTCCAGCTAGCACAGGCTCAGTAACTGGAAGTGAATTGGCTAAAATGGTAGCACCATTGTGTTTGTCATTGAGCTTTAGGAGTTCTTTATAGAAAAAACAAAACAAAATTCCTATGTCTTAATCTTAATGATTGTGAGCAAGGATGGTAAAAAGCTCTGCTAACTGGCTCTCTTAAAGACCTTGAATGATAAGCTACAATAGAGATGTCATAGTCCCCTACAGTTTGTTCAAAAAGTAGTTGGATCATAATTAACATTGTTAGAGCTCTCTCACATGAATTACATCTGATTCTAAAACAATACCATGTGGTAGGTAGTGTTGCTCAAGTTACAATGATGAGGTTGAGGTTTAAAGGTTACATGACTTGTTTAGGGTCATAGTACTGAATCCGAACCTAGATCTGCCTTGAATATATTATTCTTCCCAAGTTGCTGCATGCACATCGGAGAAGGCAGTATTTATCCCTTCCCTATACCCACTTAGAAATTTTGTCATGGGCTAGCATGGTTGCTCACAGCTGTAATCCCAGCACTTTTGGAGGCTGAGGTGGGCGGATGACAAAGTCAGGAGTTCGAGACCAGCCTGGCCAGCACGGTGAAACCCCATCTCTACTAAAAATACACACACGAAAAATTAGCTGGGTATGGTGGCAGGCACCTGTAGCCCCAGCTACTTGGGAGGCTGAGGTAGGAGAATTGCTTGAACCCAGGAGGTGGAGGTTGCAGTGAGCTGAGATTGTGCCACTGCACTCCAGCCTGGGCAACACAATGAGAGACTGTCTCCAAAAAAAAAAAGAAATTTTGTCATTTATTAATAAAAATTACTATCTTTTAAAAGTCCCAAGCTTTTCATATACTGTATCTTTTGGCATTATATATCCGATATTGTTCTGCTTGTAAAGACAATATAGTTTTCCTTATTTTACAAAAGAACAAATGGGAGAAAGGAGTTTAATTAAATTGTCCTAGTCACACAGTAAGAAGGCTGGGTACCCAGACAACTGGCTTGAATACCCAACCACTTACTTTCTGTGCTTTGTCTTTATGTGGCAGCACCATTCTGCAGAAATCTTACAGGCAGTTTTGTTTTTATCTTCACTGAAAAATTAAAACCCGGCCGGGCGCGGTGGCTCACGCCTGTAATCCCAGCACTTTGGGAGGCTGAGGTGGGTGGATCACGAGGTCAAGAGATCGAGACCATCCCGGTCAACATGGTGAAACCCCGTCTCTACTAAAAATATAAAAAATTAGCTGGGCATGGTGGCGCATGCCTGTAATCCCAGCTACTCAGGAGGCTGAGGCAGGAGAATTGCCTGAACCCGGGAGGCGGAGGTTGCGGTGAGCTGAGATCGCGCCATTGCACTCCAGCCTGGGTAACAAGAGTGAAACTCCGTCTCAAAAAAAATAAAAAAATTAAAACCCCATTTACTGCCACCTCTTGACTTTTTGCCATGTCTTGTGCTGTACATACCCTTCTAATGAAGATAATTGGTCTGTTTTTCTCTTTGAATCGGGGTCTTGCTCGTTTGCCAGGCTGGAGTGCAGTGGTGTTGCAATCATGGGCTTACTACAGCCCAAACTCCTATGCCCAAGCCATCCTCCTGCCTCAGCCTCTTGAGCAGCTGGCACTACAGGTATGCATCATCATGCCCAGCTGTTTTCCCTCCTCTTCCCTCCCCTCCCCTTCTTGACGGTGCTTCACTCTTGTCACCCAGGCTGGAGTGCAGTGATGTGATCTCAGCTTACTGCAGCCTCTACCTCCCAGGTTCAAGTGATTCTCCTGCCTCATCCTCCCGAGTAGCTGGGATTACAGGCACATGCCCCCCAGGCCCAACTGATTTTTTTGTATTTTTAGTAGAGATGGGGGTTTCAGTATATTGGCCAGGCTGGTCTCAAATTCCTGTCCTCAGATGATTCATTTGCCTTGGCCTAACAAAGTTTTGGGATTACAGGTGTGAGCCATCATGCCTAGCCCATCATACATCTTTTTTTTTTTTTTTTGTATTTTTAGTAGAGACAGGCTTTCATCAGGTTGGCCAGGATGGTCTTGGTCTCCTGACCTTGTGATCCACCTGCCTCAGCCTCCCAAAATGCTGGGATTACAGGTGTGAGCCATTGTGTCTGGCCTATCTTTTCATCCAAATTTCCAAGTGGGTCTGGGCCTAGTTTCCAAACTTTAGACCAGATGAGTGGTTTTATTAACTCTGCCCATCCTCTAGCTGAATATGCAGAAAAGCTGAACTAGATGTATATATTTAGTATAATTAACAGAAAAATAAATACTCATCTTACCAATCTGTAGGAAAAATTAAATTGATACTATTTATCCTCTTATCTGGTATCTCTTCCTACTCATACCAGAATACTAGAAGACAACCTCTAATTTAGAAAATATCTTAATTACTTCAAAGTTTTACATTAAAATTTTAAAGTTCCTATAATTACCTCAGAGTTATATTATTGGTTTCTCTTGAGGAATCTACACTATCCTCAAAGAATGGTAGAGAGCTAACTTAAGGAGAAGGTCATTGCCATTACTTTAAAATCTTTTCCCACCTGTACTCAGTTACCAATGGCAATGCCCTGATGCCCCCAGTAAAGAAATTTGTTGAAATATTTTCTGAGCTTCTTTTTAGCTGCTGCTGATAAAAATCCTTTAACCCGACATTATTACTCTTAAGGCCTAATTGCCATATTTATATTCCCATGGTAGGGTGTTTGGGGATAGTATTTGAACTCTTTTGCTGGTGTTAAAAATGCTTAATGAAAGATGGCAGAGAGAGGCACATTATATCCAGTTCATGAATTGTTTATATCAACAAAAAGCCCATTTTGCTCACTTAACATTGTTGATTTGTCTTATCACTGACAGTAGAGCTATTGATAGAAGCCTAACCTTTAGATGGTTGACTTGTGAGTGTATTCAGTATGGTAAAATATACAGGAGTAAAATAGGGGTTATAGTATTCCTTACTCAAATTCTGTATGTGCTAGAGCTGGCTGGAGGCTGTGGCATGCTCATTGGTGCAGGTTGGTAAGGACTATGCTTTTTGCTCCACAGCTCAGTTGTGGGAAAGCTAGTCTCTTGAGCATTCTTGATCAGAATGGACTGGAATAATTTAACTTTTGGTAAAAAGTTATTTTCTCAGGCTGTTAGTATTATCTAATGAGTGGCTTAAAGACACCAGAAACACTGACTAAGGTCTCCACTTGCTTCTGGCTGAATGGATGGGAGCTTCTAGCCAGTGAAGAAGAGGCAGTAGCCAATGTGTCTTATTCTGAATGGTCCAGGTTGACTTTTATAAGAGAAACACTCAGCCTTTTAACTGCTGAAGGTCTGACCCATACACTATAAGATACACATTCCTAGTCTAAGTTACATTTGAATTAGACTGCACCTACTGACAGTATATTCACTTCAGGTGTTAACTCACTTGGATTAGCATCTGGCCTATCCTATCTCTGAATATAGGTTGACACGTGTATTGGAATGTCTGAGTAGTCAGAAGATACTCTTAGTTACATTCTCAATACTGAGGAATTTTTACTTCTAGAAACTGAAGGCTCAGAAGAAGATGATAAAGAAAATGATAAGGCTGAAGAAATGCCAAACGATTCAGTCCTTGAAAACAAGGTACATTGTTAGCCACTCAGTACTATTGTCAGCCTTTTTCCTTTTTGGGGAGACAGGAGCTCACTTTGTTGCCTAGGCTGGATTGCAGTGGGGTGATCATGATCATGGCTCACTGCAGCCTAGACCCTCTGGGCTTAAGTAATCCCTTCACGTCAGCCACTCAAGTAGCTGGGACTACAGGCTTATGCCAACATGGCCAGCTAATTTGCAGGACTGTAGCTTAACTAGTTTAGGCACGATGATTATTTTTTAAAGAGATAGAATCCCTGTTTCTGTTGCCCAGGCTGGCATGAACATGGCTCATTGTATCTTCAGCCTCCTGAGCTCAAGGAATCCTCTCACCTCAGCCTCTGAGATAGCTGGGTCTCTAGATATCTGCCACCATGCCTGGTTAATTTGTTCTCTTAATTTTATTTGTTTAGATGTTACGCTGCCCAGGCTAGTCTCAATCCTTGCCTCAAATATTCCTCCTGCCTCAGCCTCCCAAAGTGTTTGATAGGCATGAGCCACCATGCCCAGCCCTAGGAATGATTATTATAATTATCTCTTGGTTATGAATTAGGGACTCTTTATTCATGACTAGGATGTAAGGATATATTGATTAGGGGTCATGTGTGTTAATATGTGACCCAACATTTCACTGTTAAATACCACTGACGTGGTCATGATTTAGGATAGTATGTGGACCCATTCTCTAGATTATAGGGAGAAAGTTCAAATTTTGAATTGTATGTCAACTATTTTGTTTTTAGCTATGCTAAATTATACATTTAGATTTGTACTGTAAAAAGATGCCTATCTTTTTGATTTGGATATACTTTAGTCTCCTCAGGAAAATGAAGAGGAGGAGATTGGGAATCTAGAGCTTGCCTGGGATATGCTGGATTTAGCAAAGATCATTTTTAAAAGGTAAAACTCTTAGTGCTTCTAGGCTCAGGTTGGGAGCTTGGTGATTAAGTCGAAATCAGGGATAGACAAGTACCGTTAAGGTTTTCCATCAGCTTTCCTTCTTTTAGGCAAGAAACAAAAGAAGCCCAGCTTTATGCTGCCCAGGCGCATCTTAAACTCGGAGAAGTCAGTGTTGAATCTGGTAATGCATTTTCCATTTTATACTCTCCTACTCTGTTCATCTCTCCTGTTCTCCCCATAACAAATTCTCTAGAACCCAACTTGATTTAAAAAGACAGGTTTAGATTCCCTGTAGAACATGGAACAATGAACAGTCTCTTCCAAATGGTACTCTGATAGAAAGTCTTTGAGTAGATTTTTAAAAGTCATTTTGACATTCTTTATAGTCAAGGGGATTGGAAACATACTACATACAAAAATGAAATATTAAATAGGGATATATTCCCGTAGGATGGGTCTGAATTCTGGAAGTATTTTATGTTAAATGCTGTCCATTTACTTGCTCTTTCTCTCTTCGTTAGAGAACTATGTACAAGCTGTGGAGGAATTCCAGTCCTGCCTAAACCTGCAGGAACAGTACTTGGAAGCCCATGACCGTCTCCTTGCAGAGACCCACTACCAGCTGGGCTTGGCTTATGGGTACAACTCTCAGTATGATGAGGCAGTGGCACAGTTCAGCAAATCTATTGAAGTTATTGAGAAGAGAATGGGTGAGTGAAGACGAGCTGCTTCATGGTGATGCTGGATCCAGCAATTAACAAGGAAAAAAGTGGTTCTTTTTTGTGCTGTTACTTATCACTTCTTCTTTTTACAGCTGTACTAAATGAGCAAGTGAAGGAGGCAGAACGATCATCTGCTGAATGTAAGAAAGAAATTGAGGAGCTGAAGGAACTGCTACCTGAAATTAGAGAGAAGATAGAAGATGCAAAGGAGTCCCAGCGTAGTGGGAATGTAGCTGAACTGGCTCTGAAAGCTACTCTGGTTGGTTCCGTTTCCTTTTAAGATTTTGATAATAGTATGTTTGTACCATTTATGTTAGTACTCCATTTGCCGGGAACTTTTCATCATGACTTGGGTTCCACGCAGTTGGTGGGCTCATCTCATTATTCCTATCAAATAATATAGTGGTTAAGAGGAAATACCCTGGAGCCCCAGACTTATCTCGGTTTTAATTCCATACTTAGTGTGTGTGGCCATGGGCATTTCTCTCCCTCAGTTGACCCATTTGAAAAATGGATAATACAGCTTGAGTATCCTTACCTGAATGCTTGAGACCAGAAGTGTTTTTGCATTTCAGATGCTTTTGGATTTTGGAATACTTGCATCATACTAACAGTTGGATGTCTTTAACCCAAAATACGAAATGCTCCAGAGAGTATTTCCTTTTGAGTGTCATGTCAGTCCTCAAAAAGTTTCAGATTGTTGGATTAAGAGATGGGATGCCCAACCTGTAGTACATATGTATAAAATATAATACTTCTGACAGTACTGGACAAATAGACATTTCTTAACAAATGTAAGTTGCTGTTTCCATCTGAGAACTTAATTTGCATAAATTGGTGACTTACTGAGAGGCATTCACCACAAATTGCCTGGTACTGTTTTTGGCTGTCAGGATGTCACAGAGCTTTTTACCCTGCAGGTAGGATATGGAAGATTTAGTTTATTATGTGCACTCTGACTGTGCTTTGGGTGGCTGCTAGACAGGCATAGGTTGGCCAGGGTTAGATGATCTTCACACTACATGGAGGCAACTAGCATTTGAGGTCAGTTGTTTGGTTGGTGATTGGTACCTGTGAGTGGCTGGGTTCTATCCTGAAACCAATTTGGGTTTGTCATTTCACATACAGGTGGAGAGCTCTACTTCAGGTTTTACTCCTAGTGGAGGAGTCTCTTCAGTCTCTATGGTGGGTATTCAGGTGGTTTTTGGTCACTTACTAAGTCTCAGTATTGGCACAGTGTGGTGGCGCTTGCCTGTAATCCCAGCACTTTGGGAGGCCAAAGCAGGAGGATTGCTTGAGGCTTGGGAATTCAATACTTGCCTTAGAAACATAGTGAGACTGTCTCTAAAAAACTAAACACAAAAGTAAATCATATAAGCCTTAGCATTGCTCTTGTATAGCTTGAACAATTACTAATAAAGACTTATTTTGCCAGATTGCCAGTAGAAAGCCAACAGACGGTGCTTCCTCATCAAATTGTGTAACTGATATTTCCCACCTTGTTAGAAAGAAGGTAAGTCTGCATGCAGTGTTTTCTACCTTTTCCTCAGACTCCATTTTTAATACCTTTCCTATAAACCCCTCTCTATATAGTTGGTACATGTAAGACATTTTTTCCAAAGATTTGTAAGTGAAGACAGGTGTGTGTGTGTGGGTATGTTTTGAGACGGAGTATTGCTCTGTTGCCCAGGCTGGAGTGCAGTGGTGTGATCTCAGGTCACTGCAACCTCCGCCTCCCTGGTCCAGCAATTCTTCTGCCTCAGCCTCCCGAGTAGTTGGTACTACAAGTGCCACCATGCACGGCTAATTTTTATACTTTTAGTAGAGATGGGGTTTCACCATATTGACCAGGCTGGTCTTAAACTCCTGACCTTGTGATCCATCTGCCTTGGCCTCCCAAAGTGCAGGCATGAGCTACTGTTCCTGACTGTGAAGACAGGTTTTATTTGTACATCTCTTCTAGGAAAGAGTCCTGGCCTTTTAAAGCCCAAAGGACTATCATGAAAGCTGCAGAGGAGGATTGGATTAGCAGCTGGCAGGTTTTCTTTGACAGTAGTCATTCAGCAGCAGGCCTATTGGTACTTAGTCTGCCTTTTGCCTACAGTTGGCGGTGGCTGTTTTCTTTTGGTGGATAGGGGAAGTCAAACTTCCCTGACTCAAACACAGGAATCCAAACTTCTACAGTAATTTCCATTCACACCTCCTCACCCCAACCTTACCCCACTCTGCTTTTGGTACAGAGGCCTCGAGTGTTATGATGGGACAGATTTATTCTGAGAGTACAGGTTAGCATCTGTCTGTGGCTAGAGAGAGAGACCCTTAGACCTGTGAATCTTGGTGTTCAGGATCTTTGCCCCACAAGGATTGAGGAAATGTTTTTCAGTTGTCTTTTTAAAAACATTAAGCACATTTGTGAAGTCTTTATAATTATCTCTTCAGAGGAAACCAGAGGAAGAGAGTCCCCGGAAAGATGATGCAAAGAAAGCCAAACAAGAGCTGGAGGTGAATGGAGGCAGTGGGGATGCTGTCTCCAGTGGAAATGAAGTTTTGGAAAACACAGAGGAGGTGGGCAGTTAAGCAGGGGTTGGCCTCTTGCCTCATTCCTTGTTCTCAGGACCTGCGAAAAAAAACCATTAGGTCATTTCTCCTTTTCATGTGATAGGATTATTGGCTCTGTCAGCCCTATTATCACAAAGAATTCAAGAAATGTCCTTGTACATTGTGGTCACTGCCCTCTTAATAGAGGGAGCAAAGCAGAGTTTGGGTGATTTGTATGTAGTTCCTTTGACTGAGGCCTGACTTATGTAAGACAGAATGGCTTAAAGTAGGCTCACTCATGCCCAGGCTCCATTTATCTTCCAGGCTGAGAAACAGGCTGAAAGCCGAGTGGCAGTGGAGGGGACAGTGGAGGCTGGCGCTACAGTTGAAAGCACTGCATGTTAAGAGGGGGCAGAGCCTTCCTCCCAAGGGAAAGTGTTTTTGTATATAATGTATTTTTTCACTTTTGGAGGATTCTTTTTGTATAACTTCAATAAAGATTGTAAGCAAAGGTTGAGGCTTTGATGTTTTTTTTCTTAATTGACTGAATCTGCCTTGGAGCACTCCTCGTTTTATATAGTAGCTAAAGGTTTTGTTTTGGCCTTCTGTACCGATCTGTGTTGCAAGTCCTGATCCCTAATTCCTGTCTGTCTAACGTAGAGTTGATTAAGTGTGGCTGTAGGCCTTTGTTTTCCAATGGTGCTATATTTCTTTTGTTTTCAACTACTTCACTGAACCCAGCTGTCTTGCAACCTTCAGTGGTGCTGTCTCTGGATGGGGGCTACAAAAACAAGACTTGGTGAATATCTTGCTCTTTGGTGCTGAAAATGGATAATGGACTTTGGCTGTGAGCCAGGGTTAGGATGGTACTTGTCTTACATCCACCTCGTCTTCAACTGGGGCTATATTTCTGTCCTGGAAAACGAACTCTGAAGAAAACATGGGTTGGGGGAATGATCCCTAAGGAAAACAGTTTACACTTGAGCTCTGGTTTGAAAGTACAAGGGACTGATGGTGATGGACAGTTCAGATGTGGATGGAAGAATACGTGGGGAGGCTGGCTGGTTGAGTTTGTTATTTTCTGTATATAGAGGTTGGAATATATCAACACTTGGAATTGTTACCCATCTACAGAATTGACTTCTCAAATAAAGATGCTAAAAATCTCCTGGTCTGGAATTGTGTTTAAAGATCTTACAGAGGGATCCTAGGCTGTTTTTTCTTGAGGTGCAATCTCTGCTCACTGCAACGTCTGCCCCTCCTGGGTTCAAGAGATTCTCTTGCCTCAACCTCCTGAGTAGGTAACACTACAGGCCAGTACCACCACACCTGGCTAATTTTTGTATTTTTACTGGAGGGTGAGGTTTCACCATGTTGTCCAGGCTGGTCGCAAACTCCTGATGCAGAGTGATGTGCCCACCTCACCCTCCCAAAGTGCCAGGATTCCAGGTGCGGTACCGCACCTGACTGCCTGGAGTATTTCTATGTGCAGTAGAGGGTTTGAAAGACAGAAACCACCACCCCAAAGATGCTGCTGGTGAAGGCACTAGTAGTAATGCCATCCGGGTTGGGCTCTCACTAGTGTCTAGTGTTCAGGGCTTTCTTGAGACTGAACTGCCTCTGACCAGACTCAGTTTAAGAACCTGTTAGGATCTGAATTCCAAACAGTGCCTACCCTGCATCACCCAAGGGGATTCAATTTAGTAGTCTTGACACCTGTAGGGCTGCTCTAGGCCAACCCCTCAACTTAATCCCATTTTTCAGACTAGGAGTTTTTCTGGGCTGGTTATCCTGGCTTCGGAGTTTCTTCCTGAAAATGCCCTTGCAATATATGTTCCAGGTCCTGAGGACTCCTTGCCCTGCTCCCCCCGCCCCCCCTTTTAATAGCCTCATTTTTTATTTGTTTTTGAGACAGTTTCACTCTTGCTGCTCAGGCTGGAGTACAATGGCACGATCTCAGCTCACTGCAATCTCTGCCTCCTGGGTTTAAGCAATACTCTTGGCCTCAGCTTCCCAAGTAGCTGGGATTGCAGGCATGTCTCTGCAATCTGCTTTTTTCCCCTTTATTGGTCAGGACAGTCATGATGTAGTTTACTCCCAGGTGCTTGACCACCTCTGGTTGGCACTAGGAACTAGGGCTAGGCACAGTATCTCATTTTATCTAGGTCTCACATGTAACCCTTGTGGGGGAACAACCTTAGGCTGGGGCCCTATCCCAGAATCTAAGTACATAAGGCCGCAGGAGTTTCCTGTTTATGGGTATCTTGAGCAACCTGAAAGGTTTCCTGGCAGAAGTACTGAGGAAACAGATTTGAATAAGTTTGGTGATAAAACTGGCTTTACCAAAAAACCAGTGGGAATTTATAGTTAAACTTTCGTTGGAATTAAAGAATGCCCCCTAGTCACCTGTATATGTGCCAGACAATAGCATAAATACCTGACCACTCATTTAATCCTTAGTCTGCTTTATAAAAAACAGAAGAGGTATAGAAAAATTAAGGACTTGGGGGAGATGATGGTAAAGCTGTGGTTGGAGCTCATATTCTCAACTCAGCTGCTAGTTGCTTCTAGACCCAATGTCAGAACATAAAGTAGTAAAGCTGTAGGTCTGCAAATAGGCCTCCATCTAGGCCCCAGTTGTGTATGTTCAGATGCTCATCCCCTTATTCACTTGGGTTCAGAAACTCACTGGGGCAAGTCAGAACTGGTGAAGGCCCAAACCCTCATCTCTCCTTGATGCCACTGAGGGGCTCTTCTGTAGGAGGTAGGGGATCAGCAAACCCAACTGTGGGGGTGAAGAAGTTGGCTTCCAGTGAAGACGTGCTGGATACCTGTGGAACAGGGAGAAAGCAGGTTTGGAGCAAAAATGTAAAAGTTAAGCACATAGGTTTTGGAGTTAGGTCTCACTATGAACCAAGTTTAACTGATCCCGCTTTGATTCCCTTATCTATTATGTAGGACTTCATATAGATATGAGCATCAAACAAGGAAGCATTGCTAATGACTGACCACTCATGAGTGGTCAATAAAGGCTGGCTGTTAGCCCTACCAGCCACACTGGTACGGGTAGCTGTGGTATCCCTAGCTGTAGTTGGGCCCTCACCAGAGGTGGGTACTGGTACTCATGGACACTTGCTGGATTGATCTCTGCCAGTTCCTGGACAGCTGCATCTCTTGCATTTACCAGCCGCAGAAAGAGCTCAGCCTGACCTGCCTGGGGAAAGATGGAATAGTATTACATTTGTACCTTGGTGTATGCCCAATGCCCGCCCTCCACACTCACCTGAGGAATCCCATTCAGTTGCCCAAGGCTAAGGCTAGGGTCTAGAGGAAGGGCCCGAAGTGGGAGGCGCCAGCGGCCACTTAGCACCCGCTGATCTTGGTCAAATAGCCCAAGTGAGACCCAAGCCTTTGGCTGTGGTGCCCTAGTCCATGCCAGCCCCTGCCAGACCTGCAGCTCACAGACCAATGATACTGATGGTGAGGGTGGCAGTCTGTAGAATAACCAAAAAGCAGTGTTGGAAACCAGAGCTGCAGTCCCTTCCTAGGACTTAGCCCTTCAGAGCCAGTGGACTTTCTATACAGACGAGAAAACTTAGCAGAATGATGAATAAGCCTCAATTGTGGCAGAGTACCAGAGTCATGATCCCCACCTACTGACCTGGGCACAGGTTGCCTGCTAGCAAGGATGGCACAGTTGCCCGTGGGCCCGGGAGCGGGAGGTGGGGGCAGGCAAAGGGCTGGGGGCACTGCTGTGGTCCCTTCTGTATCCTGTCCATTGCATGCCAAGCCAGTCCTTAGCTGCACCCAAATCCAGGAAGCCTCAAGGCCCCGCAGAAAATCATAGAAAATGACCAGGCCAGCCCTGGGGGACATAAAAGTCTTAGCACAGACACACCCAACTCCTGTTAACCTCCCTCCTCTTAAGGCAGCTCCCCAATCCTATATGGCCCTAGTGGGCTCCCTTAACCAGCAGTGCTGGCCAAGTCACAGAGGGTGTCAAAGATGGCATAGGCCTCACTCAGGATCGTAGGGTGCAGGGCCCAGGACGTCCGATGTGGGCAGGAGGAAGTATGGGTGCAGGCCCAAGTTTCTGGTCATTGTTCCAGGAAGCTGTGGCTATGGGGAAGAGAGTTGACTCCTCTGGAAAGCCTTGTAAATGCCCATGTTCCCCCAACTGCTCAGACAGAGCTCCCAACCTGCTCCCCCCTCTACCAACTCCACCCTGTTACTCTCACAGCCTTTCCCAAGCCACTTAAGAACCGTACCTCCCTGAAGCTTGGAAGTGGCGGCAGCGGAGGTGCCACCGGCGGCGGTGGGAGGAGTGGGGGATTTCTCCTGCCCTTCAGTCGGTGGCTGGGACCTCCCAAGAGTCGCAGATCCTGGGGCCCTGGGAGCAGAAGAGTTTTAGGGTGCCCCTAAGTTGGACAAAGGGAACCAGCTGAGACACCCCTTCCCCAAGAGCTGGGCCCATAAATGGGTGGCAGATCCCTGAGGACACAGGAATACACACATGCAGACACGACCTAGGGGGTGACAAACACGGGTCTTGTTCCCCATACACTGCCTGAGCCAGGCCTGCTGGGGAGGGATAGGTGGGATGGGATAAGGTTGGGGTATTCACTGACCCAAGGGTGCCTGACCCCGCTGCATTTGCAAGGCGAAGATTTCTGCCTCCAGGCGCCGGTTTTCAGCCTCCACTACTGGAAGCTCCCCTGAGGAGGCACCTGCCCTTCCTGCAATGAACAAGTGTGACCTCCAGAGACCTGAGCAGCCCTCCAACACTAAGGCTCTTTGGATAAGGCTGGAGTTGACAGCCTACATCCTATCCACAGCCACAGGCCCTCCCTCGGGTTTTTTTCTCTTCCCAGGATTGACCACCGCTGCCGACAGGCCCTCCTGTTCACCTGGGCGGGTCTGCGACCGCTGCAACTCCAGTGCTGATGCCTCCACCTGCAACTGCCACATCTGGCCCAGCACGCCGGGGTCCCGTCCTCCACCTTGAATGTAGGCCTCCCGCAGGGCCCTAGTGAGTGGGGGACAGGAAGGCCGTCTTTCCAGAACTGCTCAGCGCTTCGCCCCATGCCCATTTCTGGACCCTGGCCCTCACCAGATTTCGGCAGCCAGAGTTCCCGGGTTGGCCTTTAACACTGGACAATAGAGTTCTGTCTCTCGCCCGGAGTTCAGTGTGGTGCTGGGGTGGCAGGCAACACTCAGACGGTGACGCATCAGAGGCCCGAGCAACAGCCAGCCCGCCACTCCCGCCCCGCAGCTGCACGTTCCGGGGGTGCGCTACGTCAGGCCTTACCCTGTCTCCGTCTGCAGCTCTTGAACGCGGGCCCCCAACACCTCTAGAGCTCCCTGCGTCTGCCCGGCCTCAGCTCGGAGTTCCCGAATCTCCCGCTCCAGGACAGATAGGCGGGCCATCCCGCCCCATGGGCGCGCCACACCTTGGAGGCGCTGGCTCAGTTCTGAGGGAGTGCAGGACAGAGTCAGAACCAGGCCGAGCAAGCTTAAGTCAAAGGGCGAGGGCAGAGGAGGTCCTTGGTCCCCGCCATTCTCCTTCACCCTCGCCGCGTCGTTGCAGGGCCCGGCTCTGAGCTTCCGTCTCCACCACGCGCCTTGCGCGACTCCTAAGCAGCGCCCGCAGCCGCTCGCTGGGGCTTCCCACCGCCTTGGACAAGGGGCTCTGAGGCCGCGCCTCGGAATGCGCCCAGGGCCGCGCGGACACCCTGGGGACCTCTGTTATCCAGGGCCACATTTCCTGTAGGGACAGCCGCAGCCACTGCACCTGGAGGTAAATAATCCTTGATCTTTTGTATGGGCAGAATCTGTCCCAAGTATGATCGGTTTGGGTAAGATGCTCAACATTTTGAGCCCTGGGGAAAGGTAGGTGGCCCTACCTCCTCTGCTAAACTCTTTAGAGCAGATTTACTGGTCTGCTGGTCTGGGAGGCCCTGGAGTTCTTGTGGTACAACCTGGGGACAGGGTGTAGTAGGATGAGGAATTGTAAGGTCCTGCTCCTTTCAATCCCCACCCATGGCCACAGAAGCCCTTACCGCAGCCTGCTGGAGTTCAGTGTCAACTGAGGCCTGTGCTCCAAATGTCATCTCTTGGGTCGGGTGGCCAATGCAGAAGCGCTGTGTGTGGGCGGCTAACAGAGCTGAGGAGCGGAAAACCATGTCACAGGTCCTACAGGGAAGGAGCTCTGGCTCCCCAGAGTGGGAGTCCATGGATGGGACCAGTTTCCTGAAATCAGCCAAGACCTGCAGAAGGGAGCAAGAGCAGGGGAAAGGCAGAAGGGGATGAAAGAGAAAGCAAGGTAGAGAAGAAAGGCCAGGTCTGTTAAGTCTGCGAGATCTTCAAGTTTATGTTTGGGGAGAGCCTTAGCTCCCTGGACAGCAACCACAGGCCTGGGCAGGTCAGGAGAATGGGTGGGGAAACCTTGGCTGTCTGGGAGGAGCCACTGGCTTGAAAAAGTAGTACGAAGTTTGAATGTGGGCAAATCTCTAACTGTATATTGGTTTCCCTGTTAATAAGGAGGAAAAACAGCTGCTTCCTAGACTAGCTGGACCCTTATCACTTACTCCATCATTGGTCATTTAATAGCCTCTAAAAGGCAAGTGTCATCTTTTTCACTGCTGTGTTAACAGTCTCTACCAGTCTCCAATCCAGAGAACTACTTTGTAAAGGAGGCACTCTGACCTTTCCAGCATTCTGCCTGGAAACCATGTCACACCAGGGATAGCAGTTTCTAACTCCCATTCCCTGATTTGTTTTTTAGCTGTAGATGGAGTTAATCAGCACAGTCCAAGAAATGAAAGCTGTGAGAGAACAGAAGGAATCTATCAGATGAGGGAATCAAGTCCAGAAAGAAACCCTTTCTCTTCCAAGATTGGCCAGAAGCCAAAAAGGACCTTAACTGTTGGTCAAATTCTTGACTCCCCTCTCTCAAAGATATGCAGAAGCTCTGAGATGGCCACGTATTTCTTAAGAAACCCCCTTTTCTAACCAAGATAGGGACTTGAGACATTTCCTTACACAGTACCTAAAGTCAAGGTATGACTGACCAGCAGCAAGTTAAAAAGTGTTCAAAGTATGTCATCTCAGTTCAGCTTAATTCCAAATGACATAGAATACATTTTTAGCAATACGTTCTGAGAGAATAATAGCAAAGTCTATTTTTCAATAACTAAGTTTGTCCCAATTTCAATGGTTAGACTTTTGATTGTTTTGACTTTACAATGGTGCAACAGTGATAGGTATTCAGTAGAAAAACTATTATTACCACCCCCCACCAAGAGATAGGGTCTCACTCTGTCATCCAGGCTAGACTGCAGTGGTGCCATCACGGCTCACCGTAGCCCTGAACTCTCTTGGAATCAAGCAATCCTCCTCCCTTAGCCTCCTGAAAAGCTAGCCTACAACTGTCTGCCACCATGTGGACCTGGCTATTTTGTTTTTGAGACAGAGTCTCTGCTCTTTTGCCCAGGCTGGAGTGCAATGCCACCATCTCGGCTCACTGCAAACTCTGCCTCTCAGGTTCAAGTAATTAATTCTTCTGCCTCATCCTCCAAAGTAGTTGGGATTACAGGCACCTGTCACCACACCTGCTAATTTTTCTTGTATTTTTAGTAGAGATGGGGTTTTGCCATGTTGGCCAGGCTGGTCTCGAACTCCTGACCTCGGTTGATCCACCCACTTTGGACTCCGAAAGTGCTGGGATTACAGGCATGAACCACTGCACCTGGCCAGATCTGGCTATTTTAATGATTTTATTTTTTTGTAGAGACAGGTTGCTGTGTTCCCCAGGCCGCTCCTGAACACTTGGCCTTTTCTTAGGTTACTGTCTATTCTCTCCCCTGCTGGGCTGGGTACTCCATGCAACCTTACAGCCTTGCATAATGCCTACAACTTACAACAAGGGATTAGAAAGTATTTGATGAATTAAAAAACCTGCTTTCTCCACTAGCCATCCAGCTAGCACCATTCAACTCTCCCCCAGTCCCCACTCCAAGTTCTTATTCAGTAGGAAAACAGAACAGACTTCCCTTAAAATATGTACATTGGTAAATACATGGGCACTAAAAAACAGTTTGAGAAAAAAAAAAATTTGGTTTCTGACTTTATTACTGAATTTATTGCACAGGTTTTTCTGCATCAAAAAAGTATCTGCTAAAAAGAGAAACAGTTGTGTCTGAAATTCACATTCCCCTCAACTTCTAAAAATATTTCCCCTAAAAAAGAATCCACTCATCTGATTTTAAAGAAAATATACTTCTTACACCAGACAATCCAAACTGATGCAAAATATTTATTCCAAGTTAGTTATTTTATGCAGTAGTTTCCCCCTCAAGACTTGTGATAACCGCATCTTTTAAATCTGTAAATAATGTTATCAAAATAATCTTAATCTTTGAAATCTCACAAAAATTTATATTTTACAATCCACCCTGAATATCAAGGCTGCAAGAATAACACAACATTTCCTATATCCAAATATTTTACAGCTGTACCCAAAAAGGAAAAAGAAAAAAAACAACAAAAAAACATAAAACCACATATGCTTGGTTAAGGGCTAAAGTTACCCGAGCAGCCAAAAATAAAATAAAATATCCAAATTATTAGCATTAATTTAATACAATTATAACTTCAATAGTCACTTTGTCATTGACAATGATTGCTTGAGCACAGGGGTGAGTGCCCCAAGGGCTGGTAGTAGAAGCTGTTGCTGCAGACCAGTGTCTCTTCTCTCTGCATTGCCAGCTCCTACCTGTGCATCGCCCCATATATACTATGTGTGTGTGTGTGTGCGTGTGTGTGTATGTTTAAAAAATCTGTTCCACCACACAAACTTCTCTCTATTAAGCAGATAACAGGGAAGAACAACAACAAAAGCAAAACAAGCCAATCGCTCTGTCTTTGGGATATGATTATTTCCCTTCTGAATGACGTATTCAACAATGTAAGAAAAGGAAAAGAACGATTTCTTTTGTATACTCCCTAAACACACAGAGTTTACTGGGTCTGATCTAATGGTGAGCATTATATGCCTACTTCCAGGCATCGTCATCTGATGTCTCACTGCTACTGGTTTCGGTATCTGAGTCCTCAAATTCTGCTTTGCAAGTGCTTCTCCAAGGGGAGAATAGGCTGGAACTGCGGTTCTGCAAGAAGCCATTCTTTCCAAAGCCATTTCTTCTCAGCTGTGGTTAGTATGGGAGAGAAAGAAAAAGAAAAAAAACATCAATGTCTGTACTGACCCATGAGCCCTGGGAAAGGCCAGGCCTCAATTCAATTATAGGTAGAATGTGGAGTGGGGGTGCTTCTAAGAAACCCTCCAAGATCCCTTATAGCAGTGCTTTCAAAACTTTAATGTACAATGAGTCATCTACCCATCTTTCAAAAATGCAGATCCAGATTCAGTATGTCTAGGATGGGGCCTCAAAGTCCTTTTTTTTTTTTGAGACAGAGTCTCACTCTGTCACCAGGCACTAGGCTGCAGTGCAGTGGCTCAATCTCAGCTCACTGCAACCTCCGCCTCCTGGGTTCAGGCAATTCCCTTGCCTCAGCCTCCCAAGTAGCTGGGACTACAGGTGCACTCCGCCACGCCCAGCTAATTTTTTGTATTTTTAGTAGAGACAGGGTTTCACCATGTTGGCCAGGATAGTCTCGATCTCTTGACCTTGTGATCCGCCCGCCTCAGCCTCCCAAAGTGCTGGGATTACAGGCTTGAGCCACCGCACCTGGCCCGGGGCCTGAAAGTCCTTATTCCTTGCTTTGTCATCCAGGCTGGACAAAAGACAGCCTTGCTCTGTTGCCCAGGCTGGAAGTGCAGTGGTGCGATCTTGGCTCACTGCAACCTCTGTCTCCTGGGTTCGAGTGATTCTTCTTCCTCAGCCTCCTGAGTAGCTGGGACTACAGGTGCACACCATCACACCTGGCTAATTTTTGTACTTTTGGTAGAGACGGAGGTTTCACCATATTGGCCTTGAACTCCTGACCTCGTGATCTGCCCACCTTGGCCCCCCGCAAAATGCTGGGATTATAGGCGTGAGCCACTGAACCCAGCCAAAAGTCTTTAGTTCTAACAGAGTTCTGAGTGTCAAGGTCTCACGTCAGCCTGTGCTGTGCCCCTTTTAAAGACATAGCCAATAATAATTTGTGCTATAAATATATGCCACCAGAAGTTCAAGGATTTTTGTAGAAATCTCATTTGTCTTGTTCACCCTAGATGTAGCAGTGTTTTATTCAGAGAAAGAATCCAAGCAACTGTTGGAAAAACTGACACAAGCTATTTAGCTCTGGCCAGAGGACCAGGAAACTACAGCGCAGAACAGGAAGCAGAGAAGGTGAACCTGCTTCCTTAAAGACCAAGAGCTCAGACCATAACTCTGGAACACAGCCTGTGGTTCTAGTAAGGAGTTAGAGCTGTGAGGATGAAAGAGCATAATATTTTCTAGAATCTGCTAATCACTGACACTTAGTTTTTGTATCCACCACTGGAGATCCTTATTTCCCAGGCAGATTTAGGAGCCCCACTATATTTCTACTAAGGTAATCTTTTTCCCCAAAGTCTTTCTCTCACATGAAACTAGGCTCCTTAATGGCAAGGATTGTCCTGACTCCTTATTCTCCAGGTTACGAACTGGTCTCTAGGAAAAAGGCTGACAACAAACCTGTTCTGTCTTCATGTGGAACTCTTTGAGCTCATCCTCTGTGAGGGGAAGGCAATTCTCATCATTTTCAGGATATTCTTGCCATCCCATTGCTTTCAATAACCTGGCAGACATAGAAGGAGAGGTAAAGAAAATATGCCATCATTAAGCCTAAGTGAACAGCTTACCACTTTCCACAGAAAACTTTTCTGCCCAGGGGCAACTGATATTAAAGAAGGAATTGTTTTCCTCCCTGTAGGATAAGCTTTAATTTCAGCTACTTAAGTGATTATAAATAACTGGAGGCTCTTCACTGTTGAGAGAGGAAGAGCTACAGAAGAGACAGCAGAAGCAGAAACCAAGATAGCATTAAGGAAGAAACAGCACTTGCTTTCTAAGAAAGGCTTTTTGTTGTTGTTGAGATGGCACCTCTGTCACCCAGGCTAGAGTGCAGTGGTGCAATCTCAGCTCAGTGCAGCTGTTGCCTCCTGGGTTCAAGCCATTCTCCTGTCCCAGCCTCCCTAGTAGCTGGGGTTACAGGCATGTACTACCATGCCCAGCTCATTTTTGTATTTTTAGTAGACAAGGTTTCACCACGTTGGCCAGACTGGTCACGAACTACTCTTGATCTCAAGTGATCCATCCACCACCTCAGCTTCCCAAAGTACTGTGATTACAGGTGTGAGCCACTCCGCCTGGCCTGAAGTTAAAATATATTAAAGTCTTGGAGAGCAGACTGTGAAAAAGATGGCTGAGTCTAGGAAAGAATGCTTGATGGGCAACAGACCAACCTGGGGCATACACAGAAAACAAGTTTTAATCGGGCCACTTCTCTCTGCATGTGGGCCTCTATCTGAGGTATCTTCTCCAGTATGTTCAAGGTCCTTAAGGGTCATATACTGCATGCCCTGTGATGTCTTCCCTCACTTACCTGTGCTCTGCTTCCAGAGAGTGTGAGAGAACCTCCCCTTCTTCCACTACAGGGAGGGCAAGACCATTCTGATGACAGCCTTCCTCCCCATTTTCCTTTGGTTCAGGTGTACTGTTGTCCTCCAACTGCAATAAGGAAAAGTAAGGACATACTTGGTTTAAGGTTCCTTTGTGGTAATATAAGCAACCTACGAATCAAGGAGTCACCACCCAGAAAGTGTTTTCCAAGATAGCCTCAGCCCATAGATTGTCCCCATTTATAAATGAGGTCCTGCTGTATCACCAAACTGATTCTAAAGTTTTTTTTTTTTTTTTTTTGAAACGGAGTTTTGCTCTTGTTACCCAGGCTGGAGTGCAATGGTGCGATCTCGGCTCACCGCAACCTCCGCCTCCTGGGTTCAGGCAATTCTCCTGCCTCAGCCTCCTGAGTAGCTGGGATTACAGGCACGCGCCACCATGCCCAGCTAATTTTTTTGTATTTTTAGTAGAGACGGGGTTTCACCATGTTGACCAGGATGGTCTCGATCTCTTGACCTTGTGATCCACCCGCCTCGGCCTCCCAAAGTGCTGGGATTACAGGCTTGAGTCACCGTGCCCGGCTGATTCTAAAGTTTTAATGAAAAGGCAAGGCCGGGAGCAGTGGCTCATGCCTGTCATCACAGCACTTTGGGAGGCCAAGGCGGGCGGGTCACTTGAGGTCATGAGTTCGAGACCAGCCTGGCCAACATGGTAAAACCCCGTCTCTACTAAAAATACAAAAATTAGCTGGGTGTAGTGGTGCATGCCTGTAATCACAGCTACTCTGGACGCTGAGGCAGGAGAATTGCTTGAACCTGGGAGGCAGAGGTTGCAGTGAGCTGAGATTGCGCCATTGCACTCCAGCCTGGGCAACAAGAGTAAAACTCTGCCTCAAAAGAAAAAAAAAAAAAAAAGAAAAGAAAAGAAAAGAAGAAAGAGAAAGAAAAGGCAAAAGATCCAGGACAGCTAACACGATACAGAAGAATAAAACCAGAGGACTGATAACTACCTGACATCAAGACTTAGCACAAAAGCTAGAGCAATTAAAACAGTGTGGTAAAGTGCTCATAAGAGGTGTGGAGGGAAAAAAAGTGGGGTGCTGACAGAAAATGACACAAATAGTTCAATGGGACAGAACAGAGAGCCCACAAATAGACAACTGATCTTTGACAAAGGAAATACAACGGAGAAAAGATAGTCTTTTCAACAAACGGTGAGGGAACAACTGGACGCTCACATAAAAAAAAAATCAATCTAAACAAAGACCTTATAACCTTCACAAAAATAAAATGGGTCACAGATATAAATGTAAAACACAAACTTTTAAAGGATTAATCTCAATTTACTATATGGTCTAGAAGGAAGTTACAGCTACAGATACTGTCTCTGTATATTTAAAAATATTGCCACATCTTTATCCTTTCAGAAGAAGCAAGCACCTATGTATGAAAGGAAAATTCCTAGGCTACCCCAGAGAAAGCCTATGCTCTTACATCTTCCAGCTTGTCACAGTCTCTGTTCTCTGAGAAGTCTCCATTCCGGTCATCCTTCAGAGTCTTCAGGAACTCACTCTTTCTGTCAGTGGTTCGGCGGGTCAACTTGGTCAGACGAGAGGAGCTGATCTCAATTGGAGGGGTGGTGCTGGAAGGACTCTGGGCAAATACCACAAATAGGTTGCTCCTGACAGCAAAGAGCAGGAACTGGGGTTCTCTTCTACACAGCACTGACTTCAGGAATTTGGTAGCCTATTTATCACTCTGTCTTAAACCAAACAATCCTTTTATTTAAGCAGAATTTAGTTTTGTAGGGTTTATATAGTTAAGAGTAGCTGGCTTACAAGGCACCTCTTTGATCTTTCTACAGACACCAGCAGAATGCCAATCTAACACAGCATGACCTTGGTCTACCACAGAGCATTTACCCCATTTAGCTACTGCCCACTTTTGGATGTGAACAGAAAACATCAATAAAGAAACAATTCTCAGCTATAAAAGAAAGTGTCACAGCTATACATGTTACACTGGTTATCTTAGTATAAGTGAATGGGAAATGGAAATTTCAGAAAAAGCTGCCTTGCTTTTCCTTACTTACCTCTTTGGGAGAACTCAGAGCTGCACCGCCAGCCAGTACCACTGGTTTAATAACAGAGATTGGACTGGTAAAAGCGGACTCCCGGCTAGAGGAAAGGGATCCTGACTTGTGCTCCATTCTGTTAGCTTTCCATGCATTAGGCTACAAAGGATGAAAGAACAAATCAGTCAGAACAAGCACACAAACAGAAGCTCAGCTTACAAAATCATAAAGCAAAGAGTGAAATGTTACATGAGAACATAAGTTTCCAGGGCATACCTGTCTTAACATGTTTGGGAAGTATGCAACCTCTTTTAGAGGTGAGGCACTTCAAGGAAAAAGGCAGATGGGATACAGAAGAGCCATGGGACAATAATAGGGACTTCTCAAAAAGAGGGCTCTAGCTCAATGAGTTTGGGAGGGACTAGGGTGAAAAAAGTTCAACACGGTTCTTTACTGTGCAATTTTTCAAAACATTAACTGCACATAAGAACTTGAGAGGTAGTTATACAGCATTTTCCAAATTTACTGAATCCCAAAACATTTTTTAATAGTGTTTAATTTTGGATGTAATCCTGATAGCCCACAAAATGCATCAGAAAATTGCTGTTTTCCAGGAACTCTAATGGCAATAGCCTAGTTCTAGGCCAGGGTAGCTATTTTTTTTTTTTTTGAGACAGAGTGTCGCTCTTGTTACCCAGGCTGGAGTGCAATGGCACGATCTCGGCTCACCGCAACCTCCGCCTCCTGGGTTCAGGCAATTCTCCTGCCTCAGCCTCCTGAGTAGCTGGGACTACAGGCACGCACCACCATGCCCAGCTAATTTTTTTGTATTTTTAGTAGAGACGGGGTTTCACCACGTTGACCAGGATGGTCTCGATCTCTCGACCTCGTGATCCACCCGCCTCGGCCTCCCAAAGTGCTGGGATTACAGGCTTGAGCCACTGCGCCCGGCCAGGGTGGCTATTGTAAATGGCCGAACAATCTGATTTAGTCTGGAGGCCTGTCTACTCAACCTTGCAAGGTCTGGGCCCATTCTGTCACTCTGGTCATATCCCCTACTATGATGGATAGCTGGAATACGGAGTTAACCACGCTGTCTGAGGAGAGGAAGGAAGATGAGGCAGGTCAATGGAATGGTGTTTCTCCAGAATAAACACTTAGAACTGAGGACCTCCAGGACAAAGAAGGGGCCTAAGTGAAATAAATTCACTTCCTGAGTGCTTTCTTAGTTGATTGGTATTAAACGAAGACACAATAATAGCTTTAGGAACGGAATTAACTTCACTATCTGCCATGTACAAGATGATGGTCACAGTTGTATTTAATTTTTAAATCAATGAGGTCTAATAATTGTTATGTTGACTTTTAATAGAGAATGATACTGACCATAAGAATTTGTTCAAGGTTATTCAGCTGGTAAATGAAATTGCCTTTTCACTATCCCAAAATGCCTCCAAAAAGAACAAGCAAGCAAATCAGAGAAACAATGACCCAACCAGAAAGAGGATTAATTGTTTTCTTGCACTGATAAAAATCTAAAGATAGTTGCTTGTGTCAGATTAGCTATCAAAGACAATTTGTGACCTTTCCTGAGTTGTAGAGTCACCAGATGTCCTGTCTTTAAAACAATGTCACTTCAGAGCACAGAAACACTTGGGTTTCTGCCACAGTAGTACAAAAGATTTACTCTGTTACATAAAACAGAGTATCTACATCTCTGTCAATTTTATTTCAACTTAATTGATAGTAACTTAAACCCTGTGGGATACCTGGACTACCCCCTGGAAAAATCATTGTCCCATACCTGTTTTTATTAGATGATTATATATGTAAAAGTCCATTAAAGTGAACTGTATAACCAGTTTTTGTTGTTGTTTTTTAAATGTTCTCTCCTTTTCCTCTAAATTCTGAATCAGCCCTAACTTGCTCCACTTCAAGTGGTCATCTTCTCCTACTGGACTGAAAATTCTAAAATCACTGGGCTCAAACTTTCTCCCACCCCCTCTCCCATTTGCCCCTCAAGTTCAAAGGAAATCCTTTCTAACACTGTTCTCTTTCAAGTTTACCAAATATGCTAACCCACCTTACTGAAATTAGGAGAAAAAAGCCAGACTTCTTATTTTCCCTCAATCTTATATATCACGTTCCTTTTATTGCCAAACTTCCGAGTAAGACAGTATCAACTTTCACTTGCTCATTAACTGCTTACTGCTTAGTTACCTGCAATACTCACCTCTATCCCCATTTTAGTAAAATAACTCTTTCATAAATAACCAACAATTTCATCTTTATTTTTCTTATTTTTTTTTTGAAACAGAGTCTCACTCTGTAGCCCAGGCTGGAATGCAGTGGCGTGATCTCAGCTCACTGCAACCTCTGCCTCCTGGATCCTAGTTCAAACAACGCTCCTGCCTCAGCCTCCCAAGTGGCTGGGATTACAGGCATGCACCACCATTTCCAGCTAATTTTTATATTTTTAGTAGAGACAGGTTTCACCATGTTGGCCAGGCTGGTCTTGAATTCTTGACCTTGTGATCCACCCACCTCAGCCTCCCAAAGTGCTGGGATTACAAGCATGAGCCACTGCGCCTGGCCCAAATTTCATCTTTAGAATACAAAGGCCAGCTCTAAAAAATCTGTCTTCTTTAGGAAATGTGACATTGCTCATTACAATATTTTCTAAACCTGTCCCTTTTTCCTTTCTTGAGTTCCGGATGCTTCACTCTCTTGGTTCTCTTTTTACCTCTTGAATTCCCTTCTTTTCAATGGATGTAAGGATTCTAGCATTCTAGCCTCAGTACTCTTCTTCTGCTATAATCTGTTCAACCAGGTGAACTTCATTAAAAAAAGCAATTACTTGTAACTGTTTATTCAGTTTAAAATGTTAAAATTTTGTAGATAATATGTAAAATTGCACCTCCTACCTACTTTAACCTCTCTATTATGCTTTTTATATAGGCCTCCATGAAGTCTTACTTCCCCATCCACTTTCACATACCAGCCAAACCAAACCCTATATGGTTCCTTTATTCCAAACATACCATATTCTGCATCAATTTTCTGGGTAACAACAGGTTCCCTCTGCCGAGAATGTCCCACCTACTTGCTTTCTAATGAACTTTTTTTTTTTTGAGATGGAGTCTCACACTGTCACCCAGCCTGGAGTGTAGTGGCGCAATCGTGGCTCACTGCAACCTCCACCTCCCAGGTTCAAGCAATTCTCCTGCCTCAGCCTCCCAAGCAGCTGGGGGGCACCCTTGGCTAATGTTTTGTACTTTTAGTAGATACAGGGTTTCACTATATTGGCCAGGCTGGTCTTGAACTCCTGACCTCGTGGCCTCCCAAAATGCTGGGATTACAGGTGTGAGCCACCACGCCTGACCGGTACTAATGTCCATTTACTGAAGAATTAGGATGATTCAAAAACTGTTTCCCAATTACTTGCTTCAATTTACTGTTAAGAAAATCTTGGCCGGGCGCGGTGGGTCAAGCCTGTAATCCCAGAACTTTGGGAGGCCGAGGCGGGTGGATCATGAGGTCAAGAAATCGAGACCATCCTGGTCAACATGGTGAAACCCCGTCTCTACTAAAAATACAAAAAAATTAGCTGGGCATGGTGGCGCGTGCCTGTAATCCCAGCTACTCAGGAGGCTGAGGCAGGAGAATTGCCTGAACCCAGGAGGCGGAGGTTGCGGTGAGCCAAGATCGCACCATTGGACTCCAGCCTGGGTAACAAGAGTGAAACTCTGTCTCAAAAAAAAAAAAAAAAGAAAGAAAAGAAAAAAAAGAAAATTTTAGCAAAATCAAATAACTTGCTTAAGATCACAACTCTAGAAAGTGTCACAACGATTTCAACTTAGTTAAGTTTGACTCAAAAGACTAAATTCTCACCTTCCTTTTCTATTTTTCATCCTTCAAGACAGAAGGCATTCTAGAACAGTAGAAAGGGGTCTGGTTTTGAAGTCAGACCTGGGTTAAAAGCCCGACTCTACCACTTATTAGCTATGTAACAGCACAGTAGGTAATTCCCTATATCCCAGGATTAAATGAGTAAATGCTTTAATATGTGTAAAAGGTCTAACAAAGAAACACAGTAAGATTTTAACAAATGGACATTCTCTTTATCATATATTTGAACCCCAGTTATCTGTAAAGACTCTGACAACCCTTCCCAGGCAGAAAAGGACAATTTTTTTTTAATGTCTGTTTCTTCATTAGATGGTAAACTCTGGGATTAAAGGCCAAGTATTATTTTGTGCATCTAGTGACACCCAGTGTTTACTACATAGATACTCAATAATTATTGCTAATGTCTAGATAGAATTAATGGATAAATCAACATTTGCTTATTAGTTATCTTAGGTCTTCCTCCCTCTAACATCTCACATTCTAGGTACCCAGAATCACAATCCCATTTCCTGAAACCAATCTTTCAGAGTTACCCCAATTTCCCAGGGTAGAATGTCTTCTGTTTTCTTTTGCTAATTTTCCTCTATCTTCCATTACCACCTACCTCCCTTCTCTGCCAACTTTCACCAACCTGTTCAAGCTTCAAGAGCAGCAGCTTTATATTTGTTTTCCAATCTTCATTCTACCCCTGACTTACAACAGGGCTAAAATGATCTTAAATTTTGTATCGTAATTTTTATCCTTGTCACTTTTTTACCTTTTATTAGATCCTTGAGGACACTATGACATTTTCTTACTCATTTTTGTATTTTCTTTTTTCTTTCTTTCTTTTTTTTTTTTTTTTGAGACGGAGTTTCGCTCTTGTTACCCAGGCTGGAGTCCAATGGTGCGATCTCGGCTCACCGCAACCTCCGCCTCCTGGGTTCAGGCAATTCTCCTGCCTCAGCCCCTGAGCAGCTGGGATTACAGGCACGAGCCACCATGCCCAGCTAATTTTCTGTATTTTTAGTAGAGACGGGGTTTCACCATGTTGACCAGGATGGTCTTGATCTCTTGACCTCGTGATCCACCCGCCTCGGCCTCCCAAAGTGCTGGGATTACAGGCTTGAGCCACCGCGCCCGGCCTCATTTTCGTATTTTCTATAGTCCTGCAGAATGCTCGCAGACATCTGAAAGTAACACTTAAGAAGTCTTTATAAGCGCTCAAGAAGTGGGATAAACACAAGGTGTGCTGGCAGTTTGGGAACAATAACATTTATTGGCACTTACATGCCAGTTTTTAGGTATTTCATGAAATTTTCTTATTTACTTCTCACCAAGAAAGGTGGGTATTATTATTATTATTATTATTATTATTATTTTTATGGAGACGGAGTTTCGCTCTTGTTACCCAGGCTGGAGTGCAATGGCGCGATCTTGGCTCACCGCAACCTCTGCCTCCTGGGTTCAGGCAATTCTCCTGCCTCAGCCTCCTGAGTAGCTGGGATTACAGGCACGCGCCACCATGCCCAGCTAATTTTCTGTATTTTTAGTAGAGACGGGGTTTCACCATGTTGACCAGGATGGTCTTGATCTCTTGACCTCATGATCCACCCGCCTCGGCCTCCCAAAGTGCTGGGATTACAGGCTTGAGCCACCGTGCCCGGCCTCATTTTTGTATTTTCTATAGTCCTGCAGAATGCTCGCAGACATCTGAAAGTAACACTTAAGAAAGTCTTTATAAGCGCTCAAGAAGTGGGACAAACACAAGGTGTGCTGGCAGTTTGGGAACAGTAACATTTATTGGCACTTACATGCCAGTTTTTAGGTATTTCATGAAATTTTCTTATTTACTTCTCACCAAGAAAGGTGGGTATTATTATTATTATTGTTATTTTTGTGGAGACGGAGTTTCGCTCTTGTTACCCAGGCTGGAGTGCAATGGCGCGATCTTGGCTCACCGCAACCTCTGCCTCCTGGGTTCAGGCAATTTTCCTGCCTCAGCCTCCCAATTAGCTGGGATTATAGACGCGCGCCACCACACCCAGCTAATTTTTGTATTTTTAGTAGAGATGGGGTTTCACCTTGTTGACCAGGATAGTCTCCATCTCTTCACCTCATGATCCACCCGCCTTGGCCTCCCAACGTGCTGGGATTATAGGAGTGAGCCACCGCGCCCGGCCAAAGGTGGGTATTATTATCCCTAGTTTATACAAGAAGAAACTGAGACTTGGAAGTGAAAAAATCTGCCCAAGGTCGTAAGACGAAGAAGGAGCAAGGTAGGTAGAATCTGTCTATTCCAGAGACCGACAGTTAACTTCCATGCTTGGCTGTTTCCTTCTTTGTAATTGCTCTCTTCACCTGAATTCACATTCTTTTTCTTCTACATCAGAGGGAAGTAAGTATCCTAAACCCTTTTCAAAGATAGTTGTACTTGTCAATTAAGTTTTATTTCCACATATTTGTTCTTGGTCCAAGACCCTTTACTGACCTCCTCTCTTCCAAGTACATTTCAAGTTGCTTCCAGTGGCTTCTTCCTACAGATTTCCTCATTTATGCACTTATCCCTTCCACCACCTATATTTGATCTAGTTCCTTTTACTGTCAAGGTTAAAAGGTGCCACTACCTCCACGTATTTGCAAAAGTCCTTGAAATATTGTTTCAGATCTACTTTACCTAAAAAAATAAACTCAAAAGTCTCCTGGACACCAGGGGGAAATGCCTGATGTAGGTGACTGGGGGAGGTGGAGATGGAGACAGCAAACCACCATGGCATGGATGTACCCCATGCAACAATCCTGCAGTATGTGCACATGTACCCCAGAGCCCAAATACAATAAAAAAAAAAGTCTCTTGTAACTTTCTAATCACTAAGGCTTTTTTTTCAGTTGTTTTCCTCAACTTGCTTCCCCTGTTGCTATTGCAAACTCACCCACTTGTATTTCTGTGATAGTTTACCATTTTTTTCTGAAATACAGTTTGTCAGTACTATCCCACTCTGTACTCCTCTTCTTCTATCCTCTTCTCTTGTAGATCTAATCCATCTTGAAAACGCCAATCATTATCAGTAGAATAATTATTCTCAGTGAAATTATTAAGAGACCAGGCTTGGTGGCTCAAGGCCGTAATCCCAGCACTTTGCAAGGTTGAGGCCGGAGGATGGCTTGAGCCCAGAAGTTTGAGACCAGCCTGGGCAATACTGTGAGAACCCATCACTATTTAAGATAAATAAGTATTAGAGTTTGGCTATGAGAAAACTTCATGTGCCGCTGCTTAGTCTGGACACTGATGAAAAGACTGGCAAACTATGATCCATGGGCCAAATCTTGCCTGAAGCATTTCTGTATATTCATGAGCTCATGATATTTTTTCACATTTTTAGGGAGTTGAAAAAAAAAGCAATGTGTAACAAAAATCATATGTATCAAGCAAAGCTTAAAATATTTATTATCTGGCCCTTCAAATAAAAGAATTTACCACTCGCTTCTTTTTTTTTTTTTTTTTAAGATGGAGTTTCGCTCTTGTTACCCAGGCTGGAGTGCAATGGCGCGATCTCTGCTCACCGCAACCTCCGCCTCCTGGGTTCAGGCAATTCTCCTGCCTCAGCCTCCTGAGTAGCTGGGATTACAGGCACGCGCCACCATGCCCAGCTACTTTTTTGTGTTTTTAGTAGAGACGGGGTTTCACAATGTTGGCCAGGATGGTCTCGATCTCTTGACCTTGTGATCCACCCGCCTCGGCCTCCCAAAGTGCTGGGATTATAGGCTTGAGCCATTGCGCCCGGCCACCACTCCCTTCTATAAATGGTTTGGAGCCACTGAAGGGATTCAGGAAGGAATGTGATATATTCAGTTGTTCTGGGATGATCATTCTGGCAGTTCTGCAGGACACAGAGACATGAGAAAATAGAAAGGTATACTACGATAGTAAATGTGAGAAGGCAAAGTCCTGAACAAGGACAGCATAGAAAGAGTAATAGGGACTTTGTAATTCCTTGGCTGAGAAGAATGACTAAGGAGGAAGAGAAGTAGCCAAGGTAGTCAAGCTGAGTGATCAGATGGATGTTGTTGCTCTTACAGAAAATCAGAAGGGCCACGTGCCAATTTCTCGGTGCTTTGGGAACCTGAGGTGGGAGGATTGCTTGAGGCCAGGAGTTAAAGAGACGAGCCTGGGCAACAGAATGAGAAGATCCTGTCTCTACAAAAAATAAGCCAGGCATAGTGGCATGCACCGGTAGTTCCAGCTACTTGGGAGGCTGAGGTTATGCTGAGCCATGATTGTGCCACTGAACTCCAATGTGGGTGACAGTGAGAAACTGTCTCAAAAAAAAAAAAGAAAAAAAAAAAGAAAAGAAAGAAAACTGCAAATCAGGAGAAAGATTATGAAATGATGAAGCTAATGAGTCTGAAAGGTTTACTAAAAATCCAACTGGCAGGAGTAGAATCTGGAGACAGTAAAATACTATACATATAACAGGTACTGAGTATCTGGTGACTGATTTGGTAAGAAAAAACAAACTTAATTATTTTTTTTCTGATTTATTCCCAAACTTGTCTTGTACAAGGTTCTTAACCTGATTCTAATCATACCTTAGAAGGAGGTGGTACAGGCTTAGGAACCAGGTTCTTATAGACACTTGGAACCAAGGATGAAGATTTGTTCCCATTTGCATGGTGAGATCCTGGTGAGGTGAATGCAGCAGAGAAGGCAGCAGCAGGATCCTCTTTGGAAACTTTTTTGATAACTAGCATCTTGGAGGGTTGCTTGGCACTAGGTGGGTTTTCTGTGAAATATAATAGTGGAGAGACAAAAGAATGTCAAACCTGTTGTGTAACATGAAGCATAGTTTACAAAGGCCTTAGTCAACAAAACAACTCACAGTTAAGACAGAGAGATTAAACATTCCCTGGTATGCACTTATAGATACTCTCAAAAGTGAGACTACTCAGGAACGTACAAAAAATGCAGCATATGAGGAACTTGATACTAAATTTATAAATCAGCCAGAAGCCCAAAGATGTTTGCAGTCCTTCAAGGGCACAGTATGTCTCATGTACAATGTAATCAGTCAGGCATGAACCAAACAATAAATCCAAGGGCCAGGCACTGTGTCTCACACCTGTAATTCCAGCACTTGGAGGTGCTGAGGTGGGCACATCACTTGAGTCCAGGAGTTTGAGACCAGCCTGGGCAATGTGGAAAAATGCCACAAATTAGGTTTGGTTCCTTTCTTGTACAGATTCCTTTCTTGTCACTGCATTCTAGCCTGGGTGACAGAGCAAGACTCCATCTCAAAAATAAAAAAATAAAAAAATTTAAAAAAAAAAAAGCCAGATTCATATCTGTTATTTTTTTATTCCCAACATATATATGCAAACACGTGGCATTTATATATGTTTCCCCCTTGCCTTCTATAACAAGTATTATTTATAACTGCCAAAACATAAAAGATCAGACAATTGGAAACTGGTTGAATGAAATGGTATATTCACAGGATATGGTATTATACAACAAAGAATACTTCTGAATTGTATTTAATAATATTGAGAAGCCAGGCAGGGCGGCATGTGCCTATAATCCCAGCTACTCAGAAGGCTGAGGCAGGAGGAATGCTGGAGGCCAGTAGTTCAAGACCAGACTGGAGAACATAATGAGACCTCATCTCCTTAAAAAAAATAAATAAATAGGGCCGGGCGCGGTGGCTCAAGCCTGTAATCCCAGCACTTTGGGAGGCCGAGGCGGGTGGATCACGAGGTCAAGAGATCGAGACCATCCTGGTCAGCAAGGTGAAACCCCGTCTCTACTAAAAATACAAAAAGTTAGCTGGGCATGGTGGTGCGTGCCTGTAATCCCAGCTACTCAGGAGGCTGAGGCAGAAGAATTGCCTGAACCCAGGAGGCGGAGGTTGCGGTGAGCCGAGATCGTGCCAATTGCACTCCAGCCTGGGTAACAAGAGCGAAACTCCGTCTCAAAAAAAAAAAAAATAATAATAAATATATATATATAAATTTATATGTATATACACACACGTATATTCATATATTATTCATACATTTATTCATATATATATGTATACTCAGCATATATTTAGAAAGACAACCATAACATAAAATTTAGTTATTGCAAGTGAATTAGCAATGTTAATTAAAAGTTACTTTTTATGAACTTTTTCTACTTAAAATCTGCTTCTAGGCTGGGTGCAGTGGCTCATGCCTGTAATCCCAGCACTTTGGGAGACCAAGGCAGGTGTATTGCTTCAGGCCAGGAATTTGAGACAAGCCTGACCAACGTGGTAAAACCCCGTCCGGACTAAAAATACAAAAATTAGCCAGGTGTGGTGTAATCCCAGCTAAGGAGGTGGAGATTGCAGTTAAGCCGAGGTCATGCCACTGCACTACAGCCTGGGCAACAGAATGAGATTGTCTCAAACAAACCACCACCAACACCGAAACAACTGCTTCTAAATTCAGGGTTCTATAAGCTCTCGGTTGTCTGTATTCTGACTCCAGTACCATGATAACAGTTTGTTTTTTTTTTTGAGACAGAGTGCAATGGTACGATCTCAGCTCACTGCAACCTCTACCACCCAAGTTCAAGCAATTCTCCTGTCTCAGCCTCCTGAGCAGCTGGGACTACAGGTGCACGCCATCATGCCCGGCTAAATTTTTTTGTAGTTTTAGTAGAGACAGGGTTTCACCATGTTGGCCAAGATGTTCTCCATCTCCTGACCTTGTGATTCACTCACCTCAGCCTCCTAAACTGCTGGGATTTATAGGTGTGAGCCACTGCGCCCTGCCCCATGATACCATTTCAGTGGTATTTGGGGTTGGGGTGGGATGGGGCGGAGTAACCTGCTGTAGTTGGATGTTAGTTACCATGGGCAAATGCATGTGATGAGAAACAAGATAAAACAAAACAAGATAAAGGAATCTTTGTTCCTCTCTCTGCTAAGAAAAAAATTTTTAAGTTATGCCTTTAAAATGGCAAAATCTACCTACCCCATACTCCAGAAGGGGTCCCAATAGGTCTGCATGGCTGATTCTGTTTGCCAGCTTCTGGATTCAAGGAAGGCTAGGAAAAAAGGGATATGAATGGTTGATACAGAAAGCTCATCATTTTGGCACTTTTCACAAAGTAACCATCACCATGGAACCTATCAAATAATTACATATTTGCAGCACTTATTAACAGTGTATTCAGAATTATAACAAACAGAAGATGTTGAAATACAAAATCAGTAGGTAGTATGTTAATCTTATGCTCTCCTGAGTTTCATTTCCTTTGATATAAGGAATTTTATTTATTTTTTAAATAAATAGACCAAATGTGCAAATTCCCACTTTTCTATAGGATATGTATGCCAAATAAGGAGGCACTGAAAGTTAGATGAACAAGGATGTGGATCATTTTCCTCAGATTAAAGGACATTCTGGTTAGCGAAATGTATAGTGTTCACTCCTCTAAGACAGGTGTAGGGCGGGGTAGACGATATGCCAGAGACTGCCAGAAATACAATCGATAAGAGCCCCTGTCTTCACAAGGGTCAGTTTCACTACAAAACCTTGTAACAAGTACAATAAAAGGTTACAGGGACTATTAAAAAAAAATTCTGTATTAGGGAATAAGGAGTACTCAGGAAGAAATGTCAATTCTGCTTAATAGAGAAGTCCTATCAGAAAAGGTTTCACTGCCAGTGACTTAGGAATCCTTAAAGATGAATTCCAAAGCTGGAAAATGAATAATTTCAGGAAAAGAAAGCTCACTGCACACCATTAAATAGAATAGAATATTCACAGATCTGCAAATAGTTCAGCATGATTAGTGCTAGGGAAGGAGGGGACCCTTCTGTGGGGAAAGAGATCGTCTGGCAAAATAGGCAAAAGTCAGCTAGTAGAGAATTTTTAATGGGAGAATAAGTTTTATTCTGCAGGTAATGGGAAGCCGTCTTTCATGCAGAGTTAACACAATCTAATTATTAATTTACAAGAGCCACTCTAGTAGCAGCTTGAAAAATAGATCTGAGGGGTTTAAATATCAACTAAGAGACCAGTAGGAGATCAATTGCATAGTCCAGGAGAGTAATAAAGGCAACAGAAGTAGAGAAAGAGGTAAGTAAAAGGGCAGAGAAGAGTTAAGAGTAATAGACTAGACAGTAATTGTATGATACTGCTGTCCTAGCCTAAACTTTACAATATTGGTAACAGGGTAGGAAAGAAAATGTTTTTTGTTTTGTTTTATGAGACGGAGTCTTGCTCTGTTGCCCATGTTGGAGTGCAGTGATAGGATCTCGGCTCACTGCAACCTCCACCTCCCAGGTTCAAGCAATTCTCCTGCCTCAGTCTCTCGAGTAACTGGGATTACAGGTGCGTGCTGCCACACCTGGCTATATTTTTTATTTTTAGTAGAGATGGGGTTTCACCATGTTGGTCAGGCTGGTCTGGACCTTCTCACCTCAAGTGATCCGCTCACCTTGGCCTCCCATAGCTTAGTGCTGGGATTACAGGTGTGAGCCACTGTGCCCAGCTAGAAAATGGCTTTTCAGCACAATTGCTTCTAAACATTGTACAAACAACAAAAAGACACCTGGACTCCACTACAGAGCTTCTAAATCAGAATCTTTAGGGGCAGGGCCTCTGGCAGGTATGTATTTTTCAACCAATCAAGGTGAGAACCACTATAAAGAGAACAAGCACAAATGCAAATAAACTACCAACTTGCTATTTAAATGGACAAATCAGTGACAGTTTTGAAGGACAGATAAATTCATTCCCCTAGACGGAACAGTATAGGTACAAAGAGTACCCGACAATAAAAGCCCTGGTTGTTTCCTTGCTTCATTTTAACAGGCATGTGTTCTTAGCCATATTGTATCCAGGGTTCTCAGAGACAATGCTCTTATTTATACAGTATCTTTTACCTCTTTCCACTGTTTTAAAACTATGTATAGTTTTTGTTTTGTTGGAGACAGTCTCGCTTCTGTCACCCAGGCTGGAGTGCAGTGGTACGATTTCCATTCACTGCAACCTCTGCCTCTCTAGGTTCAAGCAGTTCTTCTGCCTCAGCCTACTGAGTAGCTGGAATTACAGGCACCCACCACCATGCCCAGCCTTCGTGCGTGCATGTGTGCGCGTGTGTGTGTTTTTGTTTACCTCAGGTTATACACCAACCTCGGCCTCCCAAAGTGCTGGGATTACAGGTGTGAGCCACTGCGTCCAGCCAAAAATGTACAGTTTTAAAACTTTCAAAAATAGTAAAATATAGGCCGGGCGCAGTGGCTCAAGCCTGTAATCCCAGCACTTTGGGAGGCTGAGGCGGGTGGATCACGAGGTCGAGAGATTGAGACCATCCTGGTCAACACGGTGAAACCCCGTCTCTACTAAAAATGCAAAACATTAGCTGGGCATGGTGGCACGTGCCTGTAATCCCAGCTACTCAGGAGGCTGAGGCAGGAGAATTGCCTGAACCCAGGAGGCGGAGGTTGCGGTGAGCCGAGATCGCACCATTGCACTCCAGCCTGGGTAACAAGGGCGAAACTCCGTCTCAAAAATAAATAAATAAATAAATAAATAAATAAATAAATAAAAATGGTAAAATACAAAAAGAGAAAAAAATATATAACAAATAAATAACAGTCAAAGTTATTTTAAACACATGGCTTAAGCAACATAACATTACCAGTCAAACCAGAAAGATATTACAAATCTCATTAAGAAAAAAACAAAAAAACAAAAAAAAAAGCTTATGGTGATCACTGCATTTTTTTTTTTTTTTTTTTTTTTTTAACTATCCAACTGTGTCTCACTGGACACTATAGTTTTGTCTCCAAAATAATCTCAACTTTTAATCTACTAGTTTTTAGAAAATCTTACACCTCTGCATTTTGTATAAATTGGTAGTTGGTTTTAAACATTACAGAATCCTTGGTGGTGGTTTTGTATTCTTCCATTAGGAGAAACACCCATGTGGCTGTGCTTCTTTTGGTGATGTTGGCAGACACTGATGCTCATAGCCTAAAACTGCTGACTCAATACAAGATACAAAAACAATGATGTAACTTTATCTTTTTTTTTTTTTTTTTTTTTAATGAGACGGAGTTTCGCTCTTGTTACCCAGGCTGGAGTGCAATGGCGTGATATCGGCTCACCGCAACCTCCGCCTCCTGGGTTCAGGCAATTCTCCTGCCTCAGCCTCCTGAGTAGCTGGGATTACAGGTACGTGCCACCATGCCCAGCTGATTTTTTGTATTTTTAGTAGAGACGGGGTTTCACCATGTTGACCAGGATGGTCTCGATCTCTTGACCTCGTGATCCACCCGCCTCGGCCTCCCAAAGTGCTGGGATTACAGGCGTGAGCCACCGCGCCCGGCTGTAACTTTATAATTCTTTATAAACTAGTACATTTCCACAAATAGGAACTTCCCCTCATCTACTATTTGGTGATTCAATGGTACGGTTCATATAGAAAAGATAAGATACATGCTTGTTCCTAAGGTGAGGCAGGTATCATTGTGAATTCACAGATTTAAATCCTATTTGATGTGACTCAAACCCTCGCTGTTAATATTAGTAATTGATGGATAAAACTGTCTGACGCTTGGCCTGTGGAACCCTCTTCAATTTGGCTTCTAAATCCTTTTGCTACAACCCAAGTAGTTAGTTAATTACTTGTTATCTGTATGAAAAAAATATTCCAAGCTCTTCTTATAAGTATCCTGACCAGATAAACTATTTCAAGATCACAATCTGGGCAGTAGTGTCACTCATTGCTATGGGGTTGTTCATTGTTTTTATGCCTTTTCAGTGGACAGAACCACCAAGAAGTATGTATTTTTCTCCCCAAAGCTAACACCTCATAACCTATTATTGATATTTCCAATTTAAACTGAGAAATCTTGTGGTTTTTATGGAACATCAATTTTATGCTTTTATTTTCTTCTACACAGAATCCTGATTCTCAAGCATACAAAGGACAGAATATCACTATCTAGTTGCTTTATCCCATATTACGTACAAGTTTCAGAATAGCAATGTATTTCACCAGATACCAAAATGTTTATTTTTTTTGGACATGTTCTCCCCATCTTTCCACTTTGAAAAAGTTATACTTTAACCAGATTGTCAGATCACATTAACTATCACACGCTAACTCTCTTTTAACCCTCATTTCATCTTAGTTCTGCAATTAGCCATACATTTAATATTTACCACCCTTTTTTTTGTTATCGTCTTTCTGGTTAGTTTGTCAGAAGCTTATTCTCTAGTATTTCTCAGGAAATGCCATGGGAACAATATTCCAATTTTTTTTGAGGCATTTTATTTGTAAATATGTGCTGCATCCCTAGAAATAAAATCCAAGGATTTTCCCTCCTGTGTGCTTTTTCCTTGCTTCTTCATGACCCCCAATACCAGCTGAGGTTGTCAATACGATGAAGTCAAACTGTGGGAGAGAAGCAGATAATTCTGCCATTTTTCTAGATCTTGTGAGTTACACATCAAAGCTGGAGCTCTGTACTTGTTTAGCCCTCCTGCAAAGTTCACAATTTTCCCAGCTCTATAATCAATGATTTCAAATGCACCAATGTAACCATGCTTCATCATCACAGCTAGAAGTTGGACCATGACTTTGGAGCATGGCCTAATTAAGAACCTGGCGTTTGCCTCTTTTTAGCACTGGTGATACTCTTGAGAGCATCAGGCAGGACGTTCACTCATACCATTGTGGCAGGGCAGAAAGAGCAATATTCCAAGTACTTAAACATTGATGTTTGTCTGTGATCTTTATAATGGAAGATTAGCTTGACAAAGCACAAAATCTTCAGCTCACATTTTCTTTGAATATCGTAATTGTTACTCCATTTACTTGTTATAAATCTTTGCTGTCACAGTCTATCTGGTTTTCTCTATTTTTTTTTTTTTTTTTTTTTTTTTGAGACGGAGTTTCGCTCTTGTTACCCAGGCTGGAGTGCAATGGCGCGATCTCGGCTCACCACAACCTCCGCCTCCTGGGCTCAGGCAATTCTCCTGCCTCAGCTTCCTGAGTAGCTCGGATTACAGGCATGCGCCACCATGCCCAGCTAATTTTTTGTATTTTTAGTAGAGACGGGGTTTCACCATATTGACCAGGATGGTCTCGATCTCTCGACCTCATGATCCACCCGCCTCAGCCTCCCAAAGTGCTGGGATTACAGGCTTGAGCCACCGCGCCCGGCCTGGTTTTCTGTCTCTTAACAACTCAGTCTTTATGTCTGAATAGCCAAAGGATATCTTTTTTTTTGTTCAAGTCTAGTATTTTCTAAGAGTATGTCTTACTCATCCTGGCTGTCCTTTCAATTTATAGATTCAAATCTAAATGTATTTCAGAAAAATTTTCTTGAATTATAATTTTCAGTATTTAAGCTATTCCTTTGTTTTGGTTTGCTTTGTGGTGGGGGAGCGGGAGGATCTTATTATATATCTATATTAGTCTTTTCTGCCAAACTAATTTTTTTCCCAGTTTTAACTTACCTATATATTTCTTGTTCATTTAAAATTTTTTCCTTTTCTGTCTTCTAATTCTTGAAAACTATTAGTACTTATTATCTTTACTCTTTCTTGTTTAGTCTTTTTCTGAAATATTTTATTACTTCTTTCTAGAGTTGCAGCCCATTTGAGTTTTTCCAGATTATGATTTCTTTTTGTTATATGTAATTTTGCTCTTGTTGCGCAGGCTGGAGTGCAACAGCGTGATCAGTTTACTGCAATCTCCACCTCCCAGTTTTTTTTTTGTTGTTGTTGTTTTATTTTTTGAGACAGAGTTTTACTGTTGTTACCCAGGCTGGAGTACAATGGCGCGATCTCGGCTCACCGCAACCTCCGCCTCCTGGGTTCAGGCAATTCTCCTGCCTCAGCCTCCTGAGTAGCTGAGATTACAGGCACGCACCACCATGCCCAGCTAATGTTTTGTATTTTTAGTAGAGATGGGGTTTCACCATGTTGACCAGGATGGTCTCAATCTCTTGACCTCGTGATCCACCCGCCTCGGCCTCCCAAAGTGCTGGGATTACAGGCTTGAGCCACCGCGCCCAGCTTCTACCTCTGAGTTTTAAGCCATTCTCCTGCCTCAGTCTTTCAAGTAGCTGGGACTACAGGAATGTGCCACCATGCCCGGCTAATTTTTTGTTTTTAGTAGAGATGAGGTTTCACCATGTTGGTGAGGTTGGTCTCAAACTCCTGACCTCAGGTGATCCACCCACCTTGAACTCCCAAAGTGCTGGGATTACAGGCATGAGCCACCGCACCCAGTATGAGCATTAAGTTTTAAGATAGTATGTTATAGTTCTTAACTGTATACAGATACACTGCATTTGCACTGTCTGTTGTGATGTTAACCTGCTCCTTAGGCTTTTTCCTTATAAGA